>NC_142169.1:28261250-28581562 GCF_029865625.1 Vigna umbellata
CTTTTCTCTTGCTCTCCTTTTTCTTTTCTTTCTTTCTGTTTTTTCATTATTTGTTATTATTTTATTTTATTTTTTTTGGAAATTCCATGTTTGGAACCCGTTGTCAATATTGTCATCAAACTCGATGTACATTCAAAATGCATTCATTGAAAATAATGTCGAGAAATGGTGAGCCCTTTGATGAAAAGGAAAATAGTGTAACTATTGGTTCAAATTCCCTTTATCGCTTTTTGCCATCCAAACTAGCTTGAACCCGAGAAAGTGCGAGAAATGGTTATGAAAAGTGGATGGCTGAATGACGGTTTGTGAATGATGGTTTTGTGGATGATGGTTTTGTGGATGTCGTTAATATTTCAACAATCAAGGCTTACAAGCCTGCCCCAACTTTGCTGTGCACAATAAGTGTGATTTGGAGAGGTGGACAGGTCTAGGTAGGGAGGAATGCCCTAGTTTGACGATTCTTTCTTGACGGGAAGACTTCACATTATATTTTTTTCATTTTTCCTTTATGCTGCTTTTCTCTTCTTCTAGCGATCGTGTCATTCGCCACATCATTTCGTTCAAGAGTTAAGTTCATGAGAAAGATCAGGACAAACATTCTTCAGTCGGCGTGGACTTTAATTGGCTTGTACCGTGGTTAAAGGTCAAAGGGTTTTGAAAGAAACGGATAATGAAGGCCCAAATAAGTGTTTGACGGTCGAATTGTCTTAACAAGAATCATCTGCAAGGTGTCGAGTCAACTGTCTCTAGGAGTTTGGAACTTCGGACGTCCTTTTATTTTTCATCATTTTTGTTTTGTTTTTTGTTTTTGTTGTTTGTTTTTTTTTTTCTTCTTCTTTTTTCTTTGGCTTTCTTTTTTTTTTCTTCATTCGTCTCGTTGCCTCTACTGTGACCCTTTTTAAAACTTTTCTTTTTTCATTTCTCTTTTCCACAAATCTTCTCCTTGACTTGGATGCCCCTGACGTTCCTTTGGATTGACATCGATATGCTAATGATTCTTGTTGAGGGTGATGAAGAAAAACAGTTATAACTTACGGCTCAAAGGGGGTGCAACTGGATAAATTTCTTTTATCACTTGAGTGAAGAAAAATGGCCACACGTCATTCTGAAGTTTGCTCGCCCTACTTCCCCCAACCTTAAACCTGAAGTGAAACTCTGCAGCGATTGACAAATCAATTTAATTTTCTTTTCCTTTTTTTTTTCTCTTTCTCTTTTTTTTCTTATTTTTCTCCCCGATCGACGGATCATTGGGTACGCGTATCCTGATGAAAGCTGCCCCAGTATTATATTCATGACAATCCTCTATTTTAAAGGGGAACGAGAAAGCTAGGGGTTCAAGTAGTATGAATGCAGATGCTTCAGTAGGAAAAGAACACTAGTTACTATGAATCAAGAAAAGACTCAACACTAGCATTTTTCAAAACTTTGTTTGCTTTTGCTTTTTGAAAGTACTATGCCCTCGGCAGACTTTATTGACAACGAATTCAACATGTGTCTTTTTTTTATTTATATATTTTTTTTTTTTTTTTTTTTTTTTACGACATCCCTCAGGAACGAGTTCGTGCTCGATGGATATACCTGTGATGCTTTAATTATTATCACTTTCTTTTTCCTTACTTTACTTTAAAACCCAGTGCGACATGAATCGTGTCGAAAGAAAAATCGGAAAAGTTGAATGATGGATAAAACCGTATGGTATTTATTGAATGAAGTAACACAGAATACAACATAATTCAAAAACAGTGTTAATATCCCTTAGTGGCATCCCCTATCGCGGAATCATCATGCGTAAAACTTTTTTACCGCATCAGAATTAACCGGTAAAGGTAACTCCTCTCCATCCATCCTGGTGAGGATTAGTGCCCCTCCAGAGAATGCCTTTTTTACTACAAATGGTCCTTCATAGTTTGGGGTCCACTTGCCTCTGTGATCCTTTTGTATAGGCAAAATCTTCTTTATCACCAGTTCGCCTTCGTGGAACTCCCTTGGGCGCACCTTTTTGTCGAAAGCCTTTTTCATTCTTCTTTGGTACAATTGTCCGTGGCACACCGCTGTTAGTCTCTTTTCTTCAATGAGATTGAGTTGGTCAAACCGAGTTTGAACCCACTCAGCTTCCTCCAATTGGGTTTCCATTAAAACTCGTAGAGATGGGATTTCCACCTCAAATGGAAGTACCGCTTCCATGCCATACACGAGCGAGAAAGGTGTTGCCCCAGTTGACGTTCGTACTGATGTACGATATCCATGCAAAGCAAAAGGAAGCATTTCGTGCCAATCTTTATAGGTGACTACCATCTTTTGCACAATTTTCTTGATATTCTTATTAGCAGCCTCTACTGCCCCATTCATCTTTGGACGGTAAGGGGAAGAATTGAGATGATGAATTTTGAACTCCTCACATAATTCCGCCATCATCTGGTTGTTTAGGTTGGTGGCATTATCAGTGATAATCTGGTTAGGTAACCCGTATCTGCAGATCAACTCCTTTTTTATGAATTTGGTCACCACTTTTCTAGTCACGTTGGCATAAGAAGCAGCCTCAACCCACTTGGTGAAGTAATCGATCGCGACTAGTATGAAACGGTGCCCATTTGACGCTTTTGGCTCTATAGCTCCGATAACATCTATTCCCCACATTGAAAATGGCCACGGTGCAGACAACACGTTCAAGGTCGTGGGCGGCACATTGATATTGTCTGCATACATTTGACATTTCTCGCACTTCCTCACGTGTGTACAACAATCATTTTCCATGGTCAACCAGAAGTAACCAGCTCTCAAGATCTTCCTGGCCATTGAATGCCCATTCATGTGTGTGCCAAATGTACCTTCGTGCACTTCTTTCAATATCAATTCGGCTTCCTTTGCATCCACACATCTGAGGAGAACCATGTCATGATTTCTCTTGTATAAAATATCCCCATTTAAAATAAAGCTGCCAGCCAACCTCCTTAACGATCTTTTATCGTTTTCAGATGCCTTCTCAGGATATTCTCGGGTCTTAAGATAGTGCTTGATATCAAAATACCAAGGTTTACCATCCACCTCCTCCTCGATGAAATGGCAATATGCTGGCTCTGCATGGCACTTCATTTCAATCATTGGTAATTCTGCATCTTGGTCAACTTCAAACATCGAAGACAAAGTAGCCAAAGCGTCTGCTAATTGATTATCTTCCCGCGGTATGTGGTTAAATGTGATGACGTCGAAATACTCCATTAATCCCCTGATGTAAGCTTGGTAAGGAATTAATTTCGAATCCCTAGTTTCCCACTCTCCCTTTAACTGGTGGATGACTAAGGCTGAATCTCCATATACATCCAGAATTTTCACTTTGGACTCTATTGCCGCCCGAATACCCATAGCGCAGGCCTCATATTCTGCAATGTTATTTGTGCAATTAAAGCATAATCTTGCCGTCATAGGTAGGTACTGATGCTCTGGAGAGATGAGAACTGCCCCTATGCCATGCCCCATCACATTCGAGGCTCCGTCGAATAATAATGTCCACGTTTCTTCGTCCCGGTTTTTTCTACCTTCTTCGAATAGAGCCATGATATCTTCATCGGGAAATTCGGACTGCATTGGCTGATAATCGCTGATGGGTTGATGAGCCAGGTATTCTGCTAACGCACTCCCCTTGACGGATTTCTGAGTAACATACACGATGTCATATTCTGACAATAGCATTTGCCACCGAGCTATCCTTCCAGTAAGAGCAGGCTTTTCAAAAATGAACTTGATAGGGTCCACCTTGGATATCAACCAGGTTGAGTGACTCAACATGTATTGCCTTAAGCGATGAGCAGCCCACGCCAATGCACAACAAGTTCGTTCTAACGACGAATACCTTTGTTCGCAGTCTGTGAATTTCTTGCTCAGGTAGTATATGGCGTGCTCTTTCTTCCCAGCTTCATCGTGTTGACCCAACACACAACCCATCGACTTATCCAACACAGTCAAATACAAAATAAGTGGTCTTCCTGGCTCAGGTGGACGTAATACGGGAGGGTCTTGTAGGTATCGTTTGATTTTTTCAAAAGCGGCTTGACAGTCCTCGTTCCAAACCACAGCTTGATCCTTTCGTAACAACTTGAACATTGGTTCACACGTAGCGGTTAATTGGGAGATGAATCTAGCAATGTAGTTCAGTCTACCCAAAAAACCTCGAACCTCCTTTTCTGTTCTAGGCGCAGGCATTTCTATTATCGCTCGCGCCTTATCAGGATCCACTTCTATCCCCTTTTGGCTAACCACAAAACCCAACAATTTCCCAGATTTCACTCCAAACGTGCATTTGGCGGGGTTTAACCTGAGTTTATACTTTCTCAATCTCTCAAATAATTTCTTCAAGTTGAGAATGTGCTCTTCTTCCGATTCAGACTTTGCAATCATGTCATCCACGTAAACTTCGATTTCCTTGTGCATCATGTCATGAAAAAGTGCCACCATCGCCCTTTGATATGTTGCCCCGGCATTCTTGAGCCCAAAGGACATCACCTTATAACAAAAAGTTCCCCACAACGTGATAAAGGTTGTCTTTTCCATATCTTCTGGCGCCATTTTGATCTGATTATATCCTGAGAAACCATCCATGAAAGAAAATAGCGAAAACTTGGCTGTGTTATCGACTAGAGTGTCGATGTGCGGTAGTGGGAAATTGTCTTTTGGACTTGCACGATTCAAATCACGGTAGTCAACGCACATTCGAACTTTGCCATCTTTCTTGGGTACTGGTACGATATTCGCCACCCATTGCGGGTATTTCGCCACAGCCAAAAATCCTGCATCAAATTGTTTCTGCACCTCTTCCTTGATTTTCAAAGACATCTCAGGCTTCATTCTCCTTAGTTTCTGTTTGACCGGGAGGCATTCCGGCTTAAGAGGGAGTTTATGCTGCACGATATCGGTATCCAAACCGGGCATATCATTGTACGACCAAGCAAACACGTCCTTAAATTCCTTCAATAGGACACGCAACCTTTCTCTTATTTCCTCTTTCATGGTTGTGCCGATCTTGACTTCTTTTATCTCGTCTTTCTCACCCAAGTTGAGTATTTCGACATCTTCCTGATAGGGTTTTATTTCTTTAGACTCTTGTTCCACTAACCTCATTAGTTCTGGAGAGGGTTCCGAACCATCTTCATAATCATCTTCCGTATCATCGACAGGGTGCTCCAGATTAGGGATATCGACATTGTTATTTTCAAAATATTCATTGTCATATCTGCATTATTTAAGTTTTTGAAAAAAGAATAAATAAACAAAAAAAACGATGGAGGAGGCTAAATGAGGATAAACACGATTCAAATATCACACTGAAAGCAAAATAAAAGCGTCAACCCGTAAGTCAGGAATCCTAAAGCCCCGGGTAAAGCGATAGGATCAATTAATATATTACATTTCGTTCGAATTAAACATCACAGGTAAATCCACAGTCTTCCAATTGCTGAGCCGCGCATCTGGTGAGCAAGCCCACACGAAGTTCGAGCTTTCAGATCCATCTTCCTCTTCCAAGACCGCTATAAGGCTAGTGTTCACCCATCCAGCGCTGCGAAAACTCTCCTTGATATCACAAATGTGAATCTTCCTCGTCCTTGGTTCCCGTCGTTCTATCCGAGCCAGACTACGCTCCCTCCTTTCCTCGATCAGCCTCTTCTTATCCCCCTTGCTGGGCTTGTACCCTAGGCCATACCTGCTTTTGTTCTCGACCACCTCCAATGGGGATGTCCGCCCCTGTCCGTGCTTGCCTAAACCGCTCCCGTACTTATAGCCTTCTTTCAGCATGACCTTGGCCGCCATGATAGAGGCCCATGACAGATATGGGTTTACTGGAAATGGTTCCACATAGGTGTTTCCCACGATCTCCAATGATTGGAAAGCTGTCTCGAGAGCTTCCTCGGCTGCTTCTATATAACGGGCAGAGGATGGCCCACTCACAAGGAGATCCTCCTCTCCAGAAACTATCACTAGCTTATCTCCCATGACATATTTCAGTTTCTGGTGCAGTGTGGAAGGTACAACTCCTGCAGAATGGATCCACGGGCGACCCAATAAACAACTATAGGCTGGGAGGATATCCATGACCTGGAAGGTTATTTGAAACACACATGGGCCAATCTGGACCGGCAACTCTATTTCGCCCATGACTTCCCTCTTGCTACCGTCAAACGCCCTCACAATCATTGAGCTTGGCCTCATATGCATTCCGTCACAGGGTAGCTTCTCCAATGTTGACTTTGGCATGACGTTCAAAGAGGAGCCATTGTCCACCAAGACACGCGCTATGACGTGATCCAGGCATTTCACAGAGACATGAAGAGCCTTGTTATGCCCCCTGCCTTCAATAGGTATCTCCTCATCGGTAAAGGTGAGGTAATTATTAGCAACGATATTGCCAACAATGCCCTCAAACTTGTTCAGAGAAATACCTTGCTCCACATGGGCCTCACTAAGTATCTTCATTAACAACTTCCTGTGAGATGCAGAATGCATGAGCAGTTCTAACAAGGAGATCCGGGCAGGCATGCGGTTTAGCTGTTCCACCACCTTGTACTCGCTCTGTTGTATGAACTTTAAAAACTCGCAAGCCTCTTCTTCGGATATCTCTCTCTTCTCTCCTTCGTCAGGGGTCTCTTTTTTTTGTACACCCTTCCCTTTCAAGAACTCCTTAGCTTTTGCGGTCATTGTTGCTTCCTTATTGTTGGCTCCCTCTCTTGTCAGCTCTGGTGGTGTAAAGATTCGACCACTTCTCGTCATTCCCCCGATGCCGGATATGTTCTCAATGGCCGGGTCAGCACCCTTTCCTTCTCCTAACGCAAATGCCCCATATCTCCAAGGGACAGCTTTCTCATTTTTGTAAGGAAAGGGGGATGGGACACAGATAACCACAGACGGTTTTTCTTCAGTCATCGGTGCAGGAGTGGTTCTACTGAAACGTATCACCAGCGGTTCCGGTAGAGTTACATCAGATTCCCCACCAGTTTGTGCAAACACTTCTTCCTCTTTATCCTCGCGGCATACTTGCATCAAACTTCTGTCAAGCAGGTCTTGCAGAATATCTTCTAATTCAATACACTCTTCAATAGAGTGCTCAGCATCTGGATGAAGTGCACATGATGTACCCATATCATAATCACCTTTCACTAGGCCCACTTTTAACAACGCCTCGAAAATAAACCTCCTAGAACTCCGGATTTCACTCGCATCCCTTATCAACTCCTGTTTTCCGGCCTCGATGGCGTTCGTCGAGGTACTCCCATGCCCGGACAATGGGTTATCCTCGATGCTAGGCTTATCTTCTTGAAACTTTAGCCAACCAGAGTCGATTAGAGCCTGTATCTTATACTTGAAAGCCACACACCGCTCGGTTGAGTGACCAATACCTCCTCCATGGTAACTACACTTGGCATCTGCATCATAACCCCTTGGGTATGGAGGTTGTACAGGCTTCATCGGGCAAATGGCAACCAAACCCTTTTTTACAAGTTGAGGCAACAACTCCGTGTAAGTCATAGGGATGGGGGTGAAATTAACAAATTGATTCTTTCTCGGGTTGGTGTTTTGACCCGCATTGATATTTGGACCCGCGTTTGCCCCGGCCCTCCACGCTTCAGTTGGGACTCGCGGTGGTTGATAATACCCTTGTTGTTGTTGTGGCCTAGTTTGATGATCGAACGAGGCGTTAGCTGCATAGGGGGGTTGGCCTAAGTATGGTCGATAACCATGAGTGGGAGCCTGACCTCTCCACGCAGGCATTATCGAGGCTGCATGCACCTCCCCTTCCTTCTTCTTTCCCGGATTGAAACCGGGTTTTTTGTAGTTTGTAGCTGCGGGCGGGCCATACACAATTTTCCCGTTTTTCAGCCCAATTTCTATCCTTTCGCCAATTATGATGACATCCGCGAAATTGACGGACACGTTCCCCACCATATGTTCATAAAACGGCGGCTGAAGAGTATTTACAAACATTGCCACCATCTCTCTGTCAAACAAAGGTGGCTCAACTTGCGCGGCCAATTCTCTCCACCGTTGGGCATATTCCTTGAAAGTTTCATTGTCTCTCTTCCCCATATTTTGCAACTGCAGACGGTCCGGTGCAACATGCGTGTTGTATACGTATTGTTTCACAAAAGCGTCAGCTAGATCCGCCCAACAACGAATTCTAGAGGGCTCTAAATGGGTATACCAGTTTAGCGCCACCCCAGCCAAACTGTCTTGGAAAACGTGGATGAGTAGCGGGTCATCATAGGCGTACGCAGCCATCTTTCTACAATACATGGTCAGATGGCTTTTAGGGCATGTACTACCCTTGTACTTCTCAAACTCCGGCGCCTTGAACTTATGCGGTATTTTCACACCAGGGGCCAAGCTTAGTCTTGCAACATCTCCAAAGCCGTAGCTTTCCACCCCTTCAATGGCCCTCAATCTTTCCTCAAGAATCTCCAGCCTGCCTTTAGCTCCTTCAAGGTCACTGATTCTCCCATGCACTGCGGTTTGCGATGCGGCCCTAGCTGAAGATTCATGATTAGCGACCACGTACGGCATTGCAGTTACTCGTGTCCCTTCAACTGTGTTTGTTTCGTTCCCTTGTGCACTCACCATGGGAGCTGACACGGAGACGGGTCCCCGAGTGCCGATTGGCGGTACATTGACAGTTGTGGGAAAGGAGAAAGATGCATGCTCTGTTTCTAAGTATTCTCCTACGGGAGGAGTGTAACCTGGGGGTAACCCATATGGCGGGAAAGGTATCGATTGGCTGGCGGTGTTCAACAACGGGGGATAAAAATGGGCATTTCCTCCGATCTGTGCGGACGAAGACTCTGCAGTAGTCTTCAAGGATTCAAGGGCAGCCAAGATCTGGCCAACCTGGTCTTTCAACTGGCTAACTTCGGCTTTAATGGATTCTTGCGACTCCTCCCAGCTTTCCATTATCCTTGAATTGGCTCGAGTCCTGTAGGGATGTCGCGGAAAATTGGCCGTTGTTTTCCTCACTTGTACTGTTTTATTATTTGATTAACTTTAAATTAGATGAGAACGAAATAAAGAAAACATGATGCATGTTGGTAACAGGTGGAAATCACAAGACCACGATGACATTACTGATGGAAATCAATACAAGTTGATACCAGACAAACCTTCCATATCTTTCATTAAAATACTCAGTTCAATACATCGCATAAAGAAAACGAGACACAAGGATCTCAAAATACATCACGCTCGGGCTCGAGCGATAAAGGATTTCATCTCGCCTACCAACCATTTACAATGATTAACAAAAAGTTTTATCTCTTCCGGCGGGCTATAAAAATGAATGCTCGCTTCGGCGTCCAACACCATCTTGGGGATGTCTTCAATTGCTTCGTTTGCCAAGGCCGCCAATTGGGAGAAACTTTCCTTCCAATGTCTCACAACCACTTCTTGCTCGGCGATGTGATCCTCCATTCGCTTTACCAAAGCCTGATGCCTTTCTTCGAACTCCGTCGACCTCCATCTTTCCTCTTGCTCCTCAATGTACTCCTCCATTTGTTTTATCATGGTTCGATGCTCTTCTTCTGCTTCTGCTAGCTTCCAACGCTCCTGGCTCATATCTGACTCAAAAGACACGGCCATTTCTTTCATCTCGTGCCCCGCTTTTTCTACCTGAACCTGCGCTTCTCTCAGTCTTTTCAGGGCCTCTCGCTTATCTCTTTTGGCTTCTTCGTAGAGGTGCTTCCACTGTTTTCCCTCTTCTAACGCCGCATTCTTCTCCTTCACTCTCATGGCGAGCTCCTTGCTTGCAGCTGCAAGATCTTGTTTCAGTCGGAATGTATAATCTCTTTCGGCTTTCTGACTTCTGACAATTTCTTCATAGGCCTGTGCTTTTTCTTCTTTATCATTCCTCATATCAACGAAATCGTTGCGCGCAGCTTGTAATTCCTTTCTCAACCTAGCATTCTTCTCCCTCAGTTTTTCCATCTCTATTTTCAACCCCTTCACCTCTTCGCTCTCTAGGTCTTGGGAGGACCCTTCATCAACTGGCTGATCGCTGATTGGCTTGAAAGGCAGTTTGACTTCCTTTACCCTTTCCAGGATCCAGGTATGATAACTAACTTTGTCGTCCACCACTCCCAACCTTAAATCCTTTTCAGCTCGCATAACGTTTTCCCAAGCACTTCTAACTTTCCTCAACGTTTCGGTGAGGTGCCCATCCTCATAATAGACGAACAATGTCGTAAGGTAGTCCGGTGAAGGTGCCCCTTTCATGGGATTTCCGAATTGCCTTTGAACCAAGACAGGGTTATAATTGATGCAATATCGGGTACCTATGAGGGGTACATTGGGAAAGTTGCCACAATGATGGATGGAGGGCTTAATCCCAAGCCAAGGAAGACGCCATTTTACTTTTCCACCATTCAAGCCAGCAAAGAATTGGGCCCACTCGTTTCCTCCTTTGTCCTTGGGCCCTTGGTGTGAAGGATCTCCCGATAAACACCTGACACTAACCGCCCCCTTACATACGCGCGCATTCATCCACTCATACAGTGCCGGCAAACAACAAAGAATTTTCTTCCCCTTTCTTTCATGGCAAAAACTCAAGGTCCCATAAACATCTGCGAGGACTGCTGTCACAGGGTTTTCTGATCTCGTCTTTCTTGCCACGAAGACATCTATCGCGGCATAATCCACAAAGTCCTCTACTTTGGGAAACAACATGACGCCATACACGGTAAGGGCTAACACGTCCATAAAAGTCTCCCACTCTTCCCCATCAGCTAGATGGTGCAAGTACTGTTCCAAATATCCTTGCGTCAGTCCGCGCACTTGATTCCTAGTTACCAACCTGTCTTCAAGTTCCTCGGGATGTACCTTCATTATGGCGGCGATGGTAGGGATGGAGGCGTGATGCTCCAAGTGTTGATACGGAGTGGTACCCTCTAGCGGCAATCCCAGGATGTGCTCAAACTCCTCTATAGTTGGCGCCAGCTGAAAATCTTGAAAGGTGAAGCATCTTAGCGGAGAGTCGTAATACTGTGCCAGGGCTGTGATAGCAGGCAACTGTACCTCTACCTCCATTAAATCCAACAGATTCCCATACTTCTTCTTGAAGTTTTCTCTCTTTATGGTCTTTAACCTTTTGCCTAAGTCTATCAACCCTGTCAAGTTCCCACTATGAGTCCTCAGGCGAGATTTTTTTCTTAACATGGCAGAGTCGGTCTGTTGTGTAGCACCAGATCTTGCATCAACTTCCATCTTGTACGAGATCAAGCGAATGCCTGTGATTTCCCCCTAAAACCAGCATGTTACCAAATGACGAATGAACATGATGCATGAAAATATAGTGAAGTAAAACAACATGGTTAACAAAAATGTATGCATGGTATGAGAATGCAAAGTCATTATTTTCAAAAAAAAACAAACAGAGTGAGGGTTACAGGAATGCACATTTCTCCCTTTGTGCCCTAATAAAGGTTCAGCGCTTCAGATTGAAAGTCAAGTACATGCAACCTCACAAGGATGGCTCTCTGAACCTAAAGGTCGATGGTCGCTAGAGCTATGGCCCTTTTCATTGCTTCTCCACAACAGTCAGAGTAATCAACTAGATGTGGAGACACAAATGAAGAGAACAGACTCTAGCTTGAGTTCTCACGATAGCCAGACAGGAAGTACATCCCAGAATGACACCGCTACACAACTCCTCTAATTCTAAGTTACGCTCAGACCCGGGTATAGGGCCCCACTCATGATATGCACAAAGTGTGTGTGTGAAGGGAGAATGCAATGCATACCCAAACCCTCACCTGCAAAACAACCAGAAAAATTCCCAGGCAGATATAAACATATTGTCTACCCTAGGGTTCAATATTCCACCGTTATTGCAGTTATTCCAAACATCAAGCATAGATAGAGAAAAGGGAACGAAAAACACAAAGCAAAACCACACCAAATTCGCGCATCTAATTAAATGGCTCGACTCTCTAAAAGTCCCCAGTGGAGTCGCCATCTGTCGCAACCGGAATCGCGACGGGACGACGATCCAAAGAAACGGGTTTTGAAAAGAGATTTGGAGTCGCCACCATAGTTTATTCTGGAAAACTACGGAAAAACCATAAAATGATAAGACACGGTCCGTGAAAACCAGATTCTAGGTTCGGGAGTCGGTTACGTGTAGGGAAGGTATTAACACCCTACAACGCCTGCCTTAAGGCAGTACCTTTAACTAAACGCACGAATATGATGTGGTTTTCAAAATGTTTAACTATCCCCTAAAATAAAATTATAAATAAACAAAATATATTTTTTAGTTTTTTGGGCCCGACAAGGATTGACCTTGCTCCTACGTATTCTCATTCAGAATGAGAAATCAGGGTTACGTAGTTCTTTTGGAGATTGGAAAGCTTGTTTGAGAAATTGTTTAGAAAATTTGTTTGGAAAATGATTACGGATAAATTTGGATTTTTGGGAAAATGAACCTGACAAGGTCTAGCCTTGCTCCTACGTATCTCCACTTTTGATGGAGAATCAAGGATCACGTAGTTCTGGCAAGGCGATATTGTTTGTTGTTTGAAATTGTTGATGTTTTTTAGTTTTTTTGAAAATTTCATATTTTTGATATTTTTATAACGGAAAAGGTATTTAGCACAAGGACGATGCGCGCGATCACACGTGTGCTCAACCTTTAAAATATTTTTGTAATTTTTTTTAAGAAAGAAGAAAAGGTTTTAGCACAAGGACGACGCGAGCGGTCACACGTGTGCTTAAACCTTTAAACGTATTTTTTGTAATTTTATAAGAAAGAAGAAAAGGTTTTAGCACAAGGACGACGCGAGCGGTCACACGTGTGCTTAACCTTTAAAACGTATTTTTTTGTAATTTTATAAGAAAGAAGAAAAGGTTTTAGCACAAGGACGACGCGAGCGGTCACACGTGTGCTTAACCTTTAAAACGTATTTTTTTTTTTTTTTTTTTTTTTTTTGTAATTTTATAAGAAAGAAGAAAAGGTTTTAGCACAAGGACGACGCGAGCGGTCACACGTGTGCTTAACCTTTAAAACGTATTTTTTTGTAATTTTATAAGAAAGAAGAAAAGGTTTTAGCACAAGGACGACGCGAGCGGTCACACGTGTGCTTAACCTTTAAAACGTATTTTTTTTGTAATTTTATAAGAAAGAAGAAAAGGTTTTAGCACAAGGACGACGCGAGCGGTCACACGTGTGCTTAACCTTTAAAACGTATTTTTTTGTAAATTTTGTATATATATAAATATTTTTATTTTCTATGTATTATTAAATATGTATTTTAAAATAAATAGATGTTTAGAATAAAATAAAATAAAAAAACAATAAAAATAATAACAACAATAACAATAATAAAAAAAAACAAATAGAATAAGAAAAAGAAGGAAACAAAATAAAATAAATAAAGAAAAGCAAATAAATAAATAAGTAATGAAAATAAAACAAATAATAGGGGTGCCTAAATAAGAAACTGGGGTGTCTAAACTATTTTCCATGTAGATGGACTGGGCCAAAACCCAAGCAGACAGGAGGTGTGGAAGTGAGAAACGGAGACTGCGGGGGAAAATTATTCTCGGGCTTGGCCCAGCACTGGCCCGGGGTGTATGGGGGTGCGCGGGTGAAAAGCGGGAGGTGCATGAGTATTCGCTGGTCAGGCCCAGTTCTCTCTTTTTTTATTTTATTTTGTTTGCAGAGTGGGCTTAAGCCCGAACGAAAATGGGGTGTGAAACATGAAACCGGGGTGCAGATAAAGTTCCTTTTAGTTTTATTTTTTTTGGCCCAAAATATCTTCAGCACATTAGGGGTTCATTTCCCTTCTCTTCATTCTTCCATTTTCATTCTTCCATCTCCCACAAACACAACCAAATCTCTCTTCTTCCAGCCAAGAAACTCCGGTGAAGGGTCGTCATCTCCGCACACACACTGCTGCCTCGCCATACCGACCACCGCGTGTCGCTGCTTCTCTCTCGAGCCCGTCCGCTCTCTCCGCCATCGGCAACCCAGGGAGAGTTTCGTCTCCGCCGCGCGTCGATCCGGCCATCCAGGACGTCGCCTTCGCCCTCCCTCTCTTCGCTTCTGAGACGATGACCCAAGGAGGGGTTTGCTTCCTCTACACATGCGCCACCGCCTCCGCCAAGACCGGCCGCCGCCAGTGCGCCGGTGGCCGCCGCAGATCCTGCCGGTTGCCACGCCAAGCTTCTCCTCTCCTTCTCTTCTACCATAGACGCCGCCACCCAGTCACCCCCTCTCGGACCACGAACCAGGGTCGCACCAGCGATGCGACCCGCCGCCCTCGCCGGAGCTCCTTTCCTCACCGGCGCCACCACTCTCCTTCTTTCATTCTCTATGAAATTTATTGATTAGTTTGGATGTCTTGTCTTCTGAGATTAAGAACGATGGGTGTCTGTTTTGTCTGAAACAGTGGTGGCCTCTTTTCTTTTTTGGAATTAGTCTGATGAACGTTGTAACATAGAAACTTTGAGGGAGTGGACTAAATCTGATAGATTGTGTTACAGGCTGAGGATGACAAAATTTTTGGTGCTTGGCAGGATGGAGCCGTGATTTGGTCTGTTTATTCTGTTTGATACAGGTGGAGGATGATCTTAAAGTGGAAGCTAGCTGCGACCGACATGCGCAGGGTCCAGTGGAGAGAAAAACTATTCCTCTTTTCTATTCTCTCATGAGAGTTGATATGAAAACACCTATGCTGTCTCTGTTTGCTTTTTATTACATGTTTTTCTGGATGCTAATGGGTACTGAAGCTTTGATGTTGGGGGTATGTGCCTATTTGTTATTGTTAACAAAATAGATGAAATTTACAGGCACCGAAACTGCATTTTGGGTGCAGTTCGAATGAACAGGGGTCTTGTTATTGTTAACAATATGCATTGATTGAACGCAATTTCATTCATCTTTCAGCAGGCATAAAGCAGACATACATAGAGCATATAAACGAACATGACCAAAAGAGGTTGAATGTCTGAAGAATTACCTTCGCAGCTTCAAGAGAAGATAAAACTTTCCTTTTTGTTTTAGTCTCCTTTTCTTTACTGGATTCAATCTCCTTTGCTTCCCCCGCCGAACTTCTCCTTCAGTAACCAAAATGATCTTGCAGGCACTGGAAAGTGAAGTGGAGTGGACTGCTAGGTTCCTCCAACACTCGTTGCTTCTCCTCCTTTTTTCCCTCCTTTCTCTCTTTTGACCGTGATGAAAAAAACCTTTTCAAAAGCCCACCCCCAACTTCTCTGTCCTGCATCCTGTGAGATATCTTCTGGCATGGGATTTCCCTTTTGTTTTTTTCTTTCTTTGATGTTCACTGTATCGGCCATCAGTAGGCAGAAGTTTGCTTTCAAAAAAAAACATTCTCCTTTGATGTATACTTGCAGTCGTAAGTAGGGAATTATGGGAAGAGGAGCCTCTGCCTTTTGTTACTGCCCTTGTAAATGTCCATTTTGAGCATTGTTTTTTTTGTAAATAGTATACGCTACTTTTTGCTTTTTTCTCTGAACCTTGCATACTGTTGTTTTACGCTGCAGGATGGAGTTGACCTTATTTTTTCTTTTCCTTTTTTTTTTTTTTTTTTTTTTCTCTTTCGTTTCAAAATAAAATTAGGTAACTAATATGTATATATGTAATAAAATAAATAAATAAATAAGAAGGTAAAATTAAAATATAAATTAAAAATAAAAATGAAAGAAAATAACATAAAATAAAATAATAAATAAATAAGAAGGTAAAAATAAAGTATAAATTAAAAATAAAAATGAAAGAAAATAACATAAAATAAAATAAACCTATTATAGTCAATCCGGACGAAATTGGGTGTTGACAATACTATAAAATATTTAAGAAATGGAAATTACTATAGTTTTAAATAGAATTTAGTGTGACATGCTTTTGTAGAAATCTTGTTTTCACTTACTTTTGTTTTTTCTTTCATATCAAAGCGCAGAAACCTAGGTATTAAATAATTATTTTCGTAGTTTTTTCTTTCATATCTATTTGATTTGTAAGAAAAAATTTCACACCTAAATTAAAATTCATGAATATTTTTACAGTAAATAGCTAAAAAAATATTTTAAATTTTTAAAATGAAATATAAATAAAATTATTAAAAATATATAATATAATATAAATTAAATTAAATATAAATTAAAATTTTAATTTTAATTAATTTAATCTAATCAAATATAAATTAATTTTATTTTTATTTTTTTATAAATAATAAATACTTACACGTATAAGTATTATGATACCATATTCAACTTGTTTATAAAAAATATTAAAATATTTACAAATGTTAATTATTTATTACGAATTTTATTTCTAGGGAAAAGTATTTTTGTCGTCAAATTAAATTTCTTTACATTTTAATATGATATATATTTATATTTTATTAAAAAGATTCTATGTTTAAGTTCTTGTGATCACATAATAAAAGTTTTGTGAATAAAGAAAAAACATTTAATTGTATTTTTCTTATCTTGTGGCGGTGATGGATGGTTCGTGAATAGAGTCTTGTTCCTGGACATGGTTACTCTGCTATGTTCATGTGTAGGGACCACATAGTTGAACTCAGCAATTCAAGAACCAAGAAAACCATGGCCTTCTTAAGTTACTTGTTTAACTTGGTAGGTGCGTATTAAATAGTAAAACAGTAAAAAGTAAAACACTCTCTCACCAACCAACACCAAACTACAAAACCAAAATCTAATCCAAACCTTAAAATTTACTACTAGCTTCGCACTCACCTCAACCGCAACCCAACACTGTTCTTGTTCTTCATCTTCTTCTTCTTCTTCCATGGCAGCAACCTCAACGTCACTGGCTTCTCAACTCTACATTGGCCTGCGCCGCCCCTGCCCCAAGCTCGATTCTTTCAATTCTCCGTCTTTTTCTGCCTTCGACCCTAATCTTCGCCTCTCCCTCTCTCCTCCCAAACCCTCACGCGCCGTTGTCGCCATGGCCGGCTCTGGCAAGGTGCTTTTGCTTCTTCTTTTATTCTTTTTAAAAACTTCAACTTTATTATTCTTTTATTACCCTTGATCGTTAAATAAAACTCGTCTCTTCGATTTCGGTGGGTAATACATTTCTCTTCTATGGGTTGGGTTTGCGCAATTCCATCGAAGCCTGTTAGCATCCATGCATTATTGGTTATATATTGCTTTATCTTTAGTGGTTGGTTATCCATTTGCCATTTGGTGTATTGATCTTTTTCTTCCTTTCTTCGTTGTTGCAGTTCTTCGTTGGGGGCAACTGGAAGTGTGTAAGTATCTTTCCCCCAAACTGTTTTTGTTGCTATTTTTGTTAAAATGCTATGTTTATTTTTTGTGATTCAGTACTTGAGTAGTTGATTGATGTTATATTTTATTTTAGCATTAGAGTGGTATAACAGCACACTATTGGAATGCAAATTATGCGCCATAAATCTCGGACTATGTTTTGGTTTTGAGTAAATAACCTATACTTTTCCTTGTAAGTATTGAACTTAATGTTTTTGTATTATGCATCTGGTTCAACTCACCACACTTTGCAACTTACGTCCCCTGACTTGACTTTTTTCTGTAGCTAGCAGTAGCAGTTTAGAGCTTGTTTTCAACCCTTTGTTCAAACTTTCTTTTAATTTTTTTTAGCACTAGTATCCTGGAGCCATTTCTTTCCATCTGCCATACCGTTCTTATAAAGAATGCACTCTACATTAAAGGACTAAAGGAACTCTTTCTTTCCTCTTGATCACTTTGTAGAGCAGCACAGGTTTATCTTAAATTAAACTAAATAAAAAAAAAATACAGTTTTCTTGCGATATCATATCTATCTTTCAGAAGAATTTCCTTCATACTTCATCAATTATCCCTTGGACCTATTTATTTGTGTAAAATAATGAACTTATATTCTCTTGCAGTTCTACCAGGTTATTTGAAACAGGTCCTTTTTGCATTGTTCAGTAGTTTTTGTTCTTTGGTTGTATGTGATAAACCACTCATAAGTACACATGAATCATTGGTTCTCACGGTTCAATCAATTACTAGTTCAGTAAACTCTGCATATATCTCTATCTGATTTTTAGTACTTTTTCTGTTTTCTTTAGAACGGAACAAAAGATTCCATCAGTAAGCTTGTCGCTGACTTGAACAGTGCAAAATTGGAGCCCGATGTTGGTGAGATGTGTTCAATCTTTATTTGTGTTTCTTGCTAAAAGATGTAGAAGACTATAAATAATTGTTATGCTTCTTCCCTACTCCTAAAACCTAAAATAATTCGTTGAGTTTGAACATTTTTTTTCTCTGTATGCTAGTGCAATGACACATTTGGTGTTTGGTTACAAAATGCTGATAAATGATGATATATTTTCTGGTTGGAAATGATCAAATTAATTGTTTCAAAAGGAAATGGATATAGTTCTCGATTATCCATTCCCAGTGCCAAAAAGTGGCAAAACGCATGGAACCCCATTCCAACCATGGGTCATTTGCAGAGAACTCCCTTGTACTTTGGAACTCGCCAACATGATTCATCGAACTTACCAAACTATACATAATGACTCCTCATAGGGGGTTTTGGGCACATGCCCAATAAGGTCAATATACACTATTTGTTTGGCATGTGCTGTGTGTGTTGGTGTGTTTGAAAGCTTAAGTAAATTTGCAAGCTATGATCCACAATTGGAGAGGTTCCTTGTTTTCTGGTCCCTCAAAAAATTGTATTGAGTATGTGATTCAAGTTAAAAAAAAACTCTTTCTTAATAACCTTGAAAAGTTATCATTTGCATTTGGTCATCACAAGCATTTCCATTTTGAGATGTACAGATGTCGTTGTTGCACCTCCCTTTCTGTACATCGATCAAGTGAAAAGCTCACTTACAGACCGGATTGAAATATCTGCCCAGAATTCTTGGGTTGGTAAAGGTGGTGCTTTCACTGGAGAAATCAGGTTAGCTTGCTCTTTCCTGCCAAATGTTAATTAATCCAGGTTTTCATTTTGTTTTTTGAATTATAAATTTTGGCAAGTTGGATGATTGCAGATACTATTTCTTTTATGTTCACAGTGTCCTTCATGCTGTTTTCGATGCAATTCCAATGTTTAAACCAAATATGTTATTGTTTTCTGGTTATCCTCAATTATGCTACAAGTTAATTCAGTTAGTTATTAAAACATGACTTTTGTAGTGCTGAACAAGTGAAAGATATTGGATGCAAGTGGGTTGTTCTTGGACATTCTGAGCGAAGACATATAATTGGAGAAAATGATGAGGTAAAGCAAATTGATACAGCATTCTTGCCAGAGAATACTACCAGTATATTTGCAAGAGATGATAATATTTTAGATATTAACCGAACATCGTCCAGTGCAGTTTATAGGAAAGAAAGCTGCCTATGCTTTGAACCAGGGTCTTGGAGTGATTGCATGCATAGGAGAATTGTTAGAAGAAAGGGAAGCAGGGAGAACTTTTGATGTTTGCTTTCAACAACTGAAGGCTTATGCTGGTATAATCCATTTAAAATCGTTTTTTTTTGGGGGGAAAAACAAAAGGGGGGAGGGGTTTCTGATTGCCAGCATAAAATTCGTTGTCGCTTTTATGCAGATGCTGTTCCTAGTTGGGACAATATTGTTATTGCATATGAACCTGTATGGGCCATTGGAACTGGAAAAGTGGCCACTCCCCAGCAGGCTCAGGAAGTACATGTAGCTCTTCGGGATTGGCTGAAAAAGAATGTCTCAGATGAAGTTGCATCTAAAACACGAATTATTTATGGAGGTAAATCTTTTGTTGTACCTGTAGTTGCATTGTGAACTTTTGGCAGTGTTACGGAAATTTAACATATACCATGATTTAATAAGGCTGCATGTTTATTCAATGTAACTTTGCAACATCTGAACTTTCTTATGATGCATTATTTAAGAACATAGCAGAATCATGTATTTTCACAATCAATGAACTGCTTGCCATATAGTGATAGCTGATATACTTGATAGGTGTAAAGCTGTGCACAACATATCTTGTTAACATTAAGATTGTCCCTGACCTTGTCTATGCAAAATGTTGGTTTAGTTTCAGCATATTTGAATATAAAATTGATCTGTTTTCAGGGTCTGTAAATGGAGGGAACAGTGCTGAGCTGGCAAAGCAAGAGGATATCGATGGATTTCTCGTTGGAGGTGCTTCATTGAAGGTACATACATAGTTTGTTTGAGCAAAGTAATCATAGCATAAGATAAAGAATTGAGGTTATTATTTATACTTACAAGTTGATGTTGTTGAGCTGCAGGGTCCTGAGTTTGCTACCATTGTGAATTCAGTCACATCCAAGAAAGTTGCGGCTTGATTACTTATTGTAGTTTGGGCAATATGAGAGGGCAATTCTCAAATGTGGCAATAAATAATATGGGTCTATTATAATAATAGCACTTTGCTTTTGTCATCCTGAGTTTTTCCAAAGAGCCAGTATTTTCTTTCGATTAGAGATACAGAGAGGCAATAAATTTTAAATGTTTCTGAATTATTGTTGTTTTCTCATAACGTCACTGTTAAATCTTGAATTTTATTTTCTTTTTATGGTCGCTCTCAGTCATGTGGTCTGGACTTTTGTGACTCGAAATGTGCCTTCATAAGTTCACTTTCTTCGTATTGTGATGAAGCTTAACATACTTTTTAGATTAAACTTATTTATCGTCCAATCGAACAATTCAGATAGTTATATGAGAAGATAAATTGAATTACTTAAAATTAAGTATATTTAGTAAGTCATTCAGTTCATTGGGTTCCGTTACTTGAGTATTCAATTATGTTCAATTCAATTTCATTGAATTGAGTTCAGCTTTATTTATGATTGGGCCAAAGTCATCAAAATCCAAACTAACTCACTCTTGTATGGGCCAAAGCAAGCACCAAGGATATAAAATAACCATATTGACAAGTACTTCTAAGATAATGGCTTTTTTCGAAGTCTTAACGAGTATGCTCTTTATATAAAAACTTATGATAATTAAGATATTTTTATTGTTTGTGATGATCACTTATTCACTAGCAACAATCCAAACTTGTTTGAAGAATTCAAGAAGGTGATGTCATATGAGTTTGAGATGACAGACATAGGGTTCATTTAGAGCTGCCAGGTAAACCGATTTGACTCGACCCGGTCTATCATGAGTTGATCACTTAATGAGTCAACTCAGCTCGGTTTGATCCATCACGGGTTAGTGGGTTAAAAGGGTTGATTCATTGGTTCATTTAATTATAAGTTTTTTTAAATAAAAAAATTAAAAAAAAAGTAATTCAAATCTAAATAAATGTCACTCTAAAACGATGTTAAACTCCAAAGACAATTCAAAAAAAAATTATCATACAATCCAAGCGTAATCCAAAAACATGTACAAAAGACGAACAAATAAGTTTTTAATATTGTTAATTTTTATCTCACTTGTCCATTTATAATATTAGAGTCTTAAACAAATAAATCTATAATATTTTTCTTTCTTAGAAACATTTTTTTTTATCACTATCTACAATATAATAAAAAAAATGTTAACTAATAATATTGAAACACAAAATAATAAATAATTAAATTAAATTAGGTGGGTTGGTGAGCCAACCCGACTTACCATGGATTCAACCCGGTGAGCCGAGTTCTCTAAATGAACCGGGTTGAATACTGACTCGCATAAAAAAGTTACATTTTTTTCAAACCCAACCCAGTTCAAACTCGTGGTGAACCGAGTTGGCTCGCGAGTTACAATCCATTTTTGAGAGCATTACATGTCATACTAGAGGTTAAGCAATTGGAGGAAGGTATCTTCATTTATGCAAAGGAGGTCTTGAAAAAATTTAAGATGTTTGATTATAGTCTAGTGAATACACCCATGGAAAGTGGGATGAAGCTATCAAAGTTTGAAGATGGAGAAAAGGAGAATCCCACTTTATTCAAAAGCCTCATGGAAAGTTTGAGATACCTAACATTTACAAGACTCAATATTTTGTATGTCATTGAGTAGTGAGTCGATTCAGGGGACTCCCGCTTCTACTCATATGAAAGTTGTTAAGAAGATAGTCTGTTATCTAATAAGTACTCTTGATTATGGGTTATTTTATTCATTTTATAATGATTTCAATGGATTTTGTGATAGTGATTATACCAGATATATCAATGATAGAAAGAACACTAGTAACTTATTTATATTTTTTTATAGGAAAATGTGATTTTTTATGAAGTTAAAAAAAAGTTTTAAAGGTTAAAAACAAAGATCGATGTGTAGAAGATTTCAAATTAAGAAAGAGAAATGTTATTATAAATTGAAATATAGAAATATATAAATGTCTCTAAAATTTTCTTAAGTAAACTCTAATATCTAAAAAGTCTTAAATTAGTGATGGATGTAAAAAATTTCATAGTGAAACTTTAATTAGATAAGCTCCTAGAAAAGAGTATAGATATCTCCATTAACCTTTATAAATATCCAATTCTACTTGCTCTTTTTCAGAAAAAAAATTTGACTTCTCTCTTCCAATTCTCACCTCTTCCTCTAACAGTCAGATGCTTCCAAACTATCCACATTGTATGTAGTAAAATAGTGCATTATGAGTCTGAGTCTTTCAGATTATGCCACTGATCTGAATCCAAATATGCTGTTTGTACTTGAAATTACAAAAATTGTCACGTGCTGTCATGTTAACGCTCTTATTGAATTGAAGAAAGGGGAAACCATATAATATAACTACATTTTTTTTCTTCAGTTTTCTGTGCAAATGACCAATGTTACCAACTTACGACGAATCTGTGACAGATAATATTGGTTGTACATTCAGACAATAGTAATGGGTACAACAATTCCATTTCAAAATTTGGACCAAAATATGTGACGAAACGTGGAAATAAATTAATAGATTATGAGATGATGAGATGATAAGATGAAGAATATAATTTTGCGGACGTTAGTTTATTACTAAATCAGTGGGAAAGCACACTAATGATTGCAAGCCCCACACAGTATTTTAAATTTCTTGTCAGAGAAGACCCAACAACCAGATTCGTGCTGGTGCTGCATGTTAAACAAAGTTGTGTTCATAGTTTAACTCGTTTTAAAAGTTAAACTGTAAAAATTGAGTTTTTTTTTTCTTAAAATTCATTACTTGGTATTGGAATAAAAAATAAGAGCCGTGTTTTGGGACACGCTTACGCTGAAACAAAAGGCGAGGGTAAGACAATAAAGCAACCGGAAATCACGAACAGCACCGAAGCATTATTGAGATTGGTATTGTTTTTGTTTTCTACATCTGTCTATTATTAACCTGGCATGTGAAACCCGAGAATAAGGACCCCTACAATGTATAGTGATCTACGGCTCCTGTCTTATTCATTGTAACAGAACCAGCGACAGAACTACAACAAACGCCGAATGATTAACATTAATTAACGTGGTTAGGCACATGCAAAATCTTCCCTTTAGCCATCGTATTGACTCTATTGGCTGTAATTTGTAAATCGGTTCAAATCCCTTCATTACTTGCTTCCAATATCCATAGAAATTAATGTTAAGTGATATTGCTTCGTTTACCAAATCGATGAATGGAGCCTCCAAAGTCAAATGAAATATAGCTGCAGATTATCATATGTCACGGGAAAGGATAGACATCAACTACCTGTTCGTTTTTCCGGACTGTGTACAATGTATGTAAAATCCAATAATTGTTCTACACTTTTTTCGAATTCTACATTAGTAGAAAGAACAAGTTTTTTATATCAGTATACAAGCAGACAAATTCAGTTGTATATCTAAGTGAAAAAGATTTACAAGTTTATGTTTTCTTGTGATTTTGGTTGAAGATGAGGTTATATTGTTTTGTATAATCGGTTATCTTTTTGTTTCTTCTCTCATATCAAAGCCAAAGATTCATTTTAGTAGTCAGCACAGATAAAAACAATGGAGCGGATGATGAATTTTAGGTTTGCAGATCCTTCTGATAAAAACAGTCTTTCTGACAAGGTTTGTGCCAGATTGACTCAGTGTTATATGCTTTTGTATAAAATTAGGGGAAAATCTATAAAATGTTTAGCAGGGATGGAAGTAAGAGACTGTAGCATTTTTGCGTATATGGTCTAATAAAGAAGAGATTTAGGTGAGTAAATGGTATGGATGGAGTGGACCATAGGCACATTTCCATGATGAAAAAGTGTGTTGGAGGGGCCAATTGGCAAAGTGGAATGCATAAAGTGAAAGACCTGTTTGGTTTGGATACTAGCCTTTCCAACGCTTTCTTTCACGTGCTGTGCTGTTTGGCCATCTCATCATTGGTGCGCAAAATCCATATTCCCATCAATTTACCTCCACCAACACCCATCTATCCATTCTATACCCATATTTAAGACAAAACTACCAAAACCATTTCGATCACAACTTGCTCACATTTATTTCATTTTATCCCAATTACACCATACCGCTTCAAATAACAAAATAATATCTTTACAATCTTCTCGTATTCTCTACCATTTTTGCTTTATATATCCTTATCAGATCACATAGTAGCTCATGTATATTTTGTTAGAAAACAATGTAAAGCTATGTGTTTCAAGGTAGAAAGTTCGGTGGAAAAGGAAACAGTATAGTCATAATTTGAAAATCAAGATACATAATCTAAATTTATGATATAGAATCTTGCTTTGTTATCCAATTCTCAATAATATTAGATAAAATAAATACAATAGCTTCACATATTGGAAGCCTCTGAAAGGGTGCATTATTCCCAAACAAGGAGACAAACTAGATTTCTGGAAAAAGTTATTAATGAGCATATAGATAACACTGACGATAGATGCATAGCTATATGATCCAGTTGAATCTGGTTTAGTTCCTTTCTCTAATCAACGCTCTACAATCATTCTTCCTGGCTTTTAATAGTCCGATACTGTGGTCGGTACTCGTACGTCTTCGTTAGGGAAGTGAATTACCCATCCACGCTGATGGACCCACTTCTTGCATGTGCCTCAACGATTCTCCCTTTAAGAACTTTTGTCGCATACCATGATTAACTTTTTTACATTTTTTTTTTTAGTTCAATCTTCTTCTCTGGACAGTCTGTTCATTGTCGCAATGATTGACAGATTAAGGGTTTAATAAATTAGAACTGTGCAAGAAATTAGAAAAAAGAGGAAAACATTTCAATTCGACAGAAGCAGCAGTGAAATGGTACATTCAGCCAGACCCCAATAATGATACATCCATGGTGGACCAGGTGAGAAAGAGAGAGACAGAGAGAGGATGCACAAATGATGATAATTTAACTTAAAAGAGAACATGATCATCAACCATCCAACCAAAGATCAAAGTCCACCGATTCAACACGAAAGGAACAACCCGCGAAAGTAGAATGAAGAGAAACACAAGGAAAAAAAACATACACAGAAGAGGATCGAAGAGAAATTCAATAATAGACAATTTTTTTTTTTTTTGTTTATTTTTGTGATTTCGGGTCTAGTAGTCAGTGGTTGGGAGCTGCTCGTGGGTGTGGCTGATGAAGACGACCTCGTAGATGACTCCGGCGAGGCCACCACCGATGAGAGGGCCGACCCAGTAGATCCAGTTGTTGTCCCAGGTCCAGCTAACAACGGCAGGTCCGAATGTGACGGCAGGGTTCATGGCTGCTCCTGAGAAGGCCCCACCCAACAAAATGTTAGCGCCAACGATGAAACCAATGGCGATGGGAGCGATGGTTCCCAAAGTACCCCTCTTGGGGTCAACGGCGGTAGCGTAGACAGTGTACACCAAACCGAAAGTCATCACGATCTCCAACACCAAAGCGTTACCAACTCCAACTCCAGCTGAGAGTCCAAATGCGGGAACAGTCTGTCAAGCACCGGAACAAAACTCGTATCAGTTCATCAAACACTTCAACTTAAAAGTTAGTTATGTAAAGTAAATAACGGTAATAACGGTCTTACGGAGGAGGTCACGAAGGCCAGGAGGAGGGAGGCCACCACGGAGCCCAGGAGCTGGGCGATGATGTAGACGATACCGCGGAGGAAGGTGATGTTGCCTCCGACGAAGGCGCCGAAGGTGACGGCGGGGTTCACGTGACCTCCGGAGATGTTAGCGCCGACGGAGACGGCGACAAAAAGGCCGAATGCGTGGGCGATGGAGGCGGAGATGAGTCCGGCAGGTGTGGCGGCGCCGTTGTCAGTGAGCTTGTTGTAGGCGATGCCGGAGCCTGAGCCGGCGAACACGAAGATGAGGGTGGAGATGAACTCGGCCAAAGCCGCCTTCAACGTGTCGGGGTGAGTGGCCTCCTCGGGCCTTCCGATGGCGATGTTTCTGATCGGCATCTTCAATCGACGGTGGTGATGATTACGACTGGTGAAAGATGAAGTGAACACCGAGATCACTCACTCAAATCACTCTCTGTTTCGCTGCCACTGGTTTTCGCTCCTTTGCTTGTTATATACCCACTCTCAAGACGCACCTGCCTCTGAGTCCACCGGCTCTACCCGGTTCCCGGTTATTTCTATTTTCCTATTTTTCATGTTAAGAAATCATGTTCAATACTTCCAAATATGACAGGAATCAAGCTTTTCTGAAACACCAAACCAGAAAAGAAATAATCTTATTTCTTGACAGCCTGTGACATGTTCTTCATATTTCAAATTATCAATTGTTTTCCTTTTTCAATTTCATTTTTATTTTATTTTTATTTTTGGTATAATGATGTATCCCCACCACTACTCCTTGTTCTTAATCCAGCGAAGCTTTTCGGCTATAGCCGTTCTACGATTGACACGTGTCCCAGATGGATAAGAGCCACGTCAGTCGCTGATAAGTGAATACGGTTTAATCTGTTTTTCCATCTGGATAGTTCGGAACAGCCCAATTTGCAGCCTAATATTTTATTTTCAAATGATGACTGTGCGGTTGTAATATTATATCATATCTCGTGGGATAAAAATAATACAGAGAGTATTAATTATATGAGAAAAGTAAATACTTAATCTATAATTATAAGGGCACAATTGATCATAATATAATGAAGGAGATAAGAGGATAAGCACTGTGAGTCTGTCAGTGACCCACAGGAAAAAAAGCTGGTATCATTAGCATACCGCGACTGACACCTGGGTAAAATGTTTTTTTGTTTATAATAAAAAAACATAAATATTGCAAACTGAATGAAAAAAAAAAAAATCAAACTTTGCATAAAGTTTACCTTTGTAGCAAAGAGGATATTAATAATCAAGAAATTTAAAGAATCAAAATTAATCTCCCTCTTTCATCCCTCGGTCGGATCAGTTTAGCTGCTCCCTCAATTATTGTTTTCTACCAAAATCGGTGGCTCGTGCATATGGAATCACTGATGCATTTTGTTTTTGGGCATCTAATCATGTACATATCAAGTTCTTTATGCTATTTTCCTTGAACAAAAGTTAAAAATTCATTTTAGATTTGTCCCGTTCTGCTCTCTTTTTTTGCCACCTTTGCTTATTTAATTTAATTACAGTAGTAACCATGGCTTTAACGGCTCTTGTTCAAGTTGAATGAATACGTGATCTGTAAACAATTAAACTGCCACAAGTTTACAACCAGATATATGCAAGAGTTGGATCGGAACCAAATCGTAACGAAAATGAATAACTTGCAAAATCTGCATCACATGAAGTTGTGTGCATCACGAGTTTCCTTAATTGAAAGCAAATATATATGCTCATGAATTTGGATTATATACTAAGCATATGATTTGCCAACTGAGCTACAATCACTATTTTTCTAATCATTGCATTATCATCTATTTAAATACCTTATCGTCCAAATATTATATAACCCAACAAAGAGCTCCTAGGATTTTTCGATCCACCGAAAAAATATAAAATCAAAATTATATTCATCTCACTGAAAAATAATGTTTTCAAACTTTAAAGAGTATAAAACTAACAAAAAGAACATATATATTGAGGAACAAACCACACTTTATGCTATTTAAAAAAGACACATTACCTAATTTGAACCCTCGTAGGCTATTAGTGCTATGTATTAATACTTGTTCTTTAGTGGCATAAAAACAAAATATTTGTATCGTTCAAAGGAATTCTCATTTTGGGAGGTGGAGTTTATACCAAAGATTAGCCCTCAATTAATTAGAAAAACAAAATTCCACATCATTAATGTTTTTATATATTGACTTTATTCATAATTTTACTTTGGGCCGGCACCGCTTTTCAAATTTTTAATTACATCTGTACCAAATCATGAGATCATTTTAGTGGTTGGAATTCGATATTATAAACAAGAGGGGTTATGCAAACCCAGATAGCAGATATGGCTAATGTCAATTTCAAACTAATAAAGTTACGCAATATGATTTTCTAATCAAATAACCTGTTGGACCTGTTCAAGTTCTTCGTAGTATACAGTTGATTTATAATTAGTCCCGGAGATGAGTGTTTAATTTGATATTTAGTGAAAACTCAGTCATGATTAGCTTCGTACAACCCCATTAATACTGGCCTAATGCAGTCATTTTCTTTCTCAGACTTTTTTGCCTGCATGATTTGCGTGACGCAACCAATAAAGAAAGTATCAATATCACTGGGAGGTTAAAGTATTTCTATTTATATTTATATATCATACATTCAAAACCCTTGTTTTTTCTTTCCGCTAATTAAACAGACAATAACATTAAAGATGAACAAATATAGTGTTGCATATGATAACTACATCTAAACATGTGATTAGGAATTAAACTTTTGATCATTTATGTAAAAAGTAAATAAACTTTAGGTATATCCGGCAGCATATGCCAGCTTTAATTCTCTTGTCATTTCTATTTAGTGAGTCTCTAAACATGTGGTGAAAGCAAACTCAGAGCAACAATGGCCCACCCACGCGCCAAAGTCCAAGTCTCACATAATTCATGATCTTTCATATCAAAACAAAAGAGAGCAAGTAATAGTTTTCACCTAGGGCCTCGGGCAGAAACAAAACCAACATTATATTCTATGATTTTGTCAGACGCATATAGTGTAGTTGTTTATCAAATGATTAGGTGTTGGAGGAGAAATTGTGAGGCCGAGATTCATTTTGCGCTCGCAATAACACTGATTTCTGCATAATTTAGCAAGTACGTCAACATGCTAATACAAACAATTATATAATACCTTAATAGAAGAAAAAAAAAACAATTAATGATGAAGACTAAATATTTAAAAATGAAAGACTAAAGAGAGTAGAAATGCGAAGAGATTGAGGTTTGGACCACATCACAACGTGAGACGGAGAGGTTGTCTTTGTCTGTGGTCACTTACGGTATAACCATCCAAAAAGCATTCTAAATTCAATTCCATTTGCATCATTCACCAACTTTTTTTCTCACCTTTAACCCAAATAAGTATCAAACAACTACTGTTGATGCCTTCGTGCTTAGTTCATTTCACGCTGCCATAATGTCTCAAGATGAATGGTCAGTTTCTTACTGCTGTAATTATGTTGTATTAATGGTTTTAAATGTAAATAGAAATAATTTAGAATTAATAAATCATTAGTGATAAAGGATGAAATTATGAGACAGCCGAAATAATTAATGGAAAAAAAGAATAATTAGTCTAAGTATTTATATTTTGTAAGAAATAGAGGATGAATTGTTATGTTATGTATGTAGGAAAGAGAAATAGAAGGTGGCAATAGCGTGGAGGTGGGGACAGCATGTGAGGTTACAGACTGGCGTTGTGATTGGTCAAAAGGAAAGTGAGAGCATGTTAGCAAATACAGCTGTAATCAGTGGGCCATCACGTGAACAATAGTAATTTTTTATTTTAATATTTGGCGCCATAACTCATTTTCAAAATTCCTTCTTTTATTATTTTAAACTTGTACACAGCATGTTCTGTTTTAAACACATTATCTATAGAATTTTTTATTTAATTAGTTCAGAAATTCTTATAATTTTACTTTTTTTAACTGTTTTTTCTAAATTTAAATAACTATGTATTATAGAAAAAAATACTTACATATTGAAAAAATATATATAATAAAATTATAAAAAGTATCTTTTATAACTGTTTCTTATAAAAGTATTTATACAATTTAATGACATTTTTCATTTTAATAATTATTATAGTAATACTTTTTATTAATTTCATCTAATAAATCTTAAATAGGTATTATCATTTATTTGAAACTAAAATTCATTTAAATCAATAAAAAAATTCTATTTCAGTTGAAATTAATTATTTATTTTAAATAGAATTACATATACTTTTGAAATTTAGATCAGTTTCGTTTTTATCCTTTTAAAATATTTTTGTTGTATATTATTTATTGCACAATTATTCAACTTTAAAATATTAACTATGAATATATTATAAGTAAAAACATTACATGTTTATTGTTATTAAAAAATATAATATTAAGTTGACCTTTTATTTTTAAATGGTCACTCAATTTAACCGTGAAATTTGGGAGAAAAAAAGTAAAGTATGATATTTTACTGATTGGAGTATTTTATTTTTAAGATGATTTTTTTCTATTTTCTTAAATTTTAATTTGTATATTAATAAAATTGTAACCGTTATTTATTATTTTTAATTTAGTTATATTATCATTCCATTATTTATTATTTTTAATTTAGTTATATTATCATTCCATTATTTTGTCATTTAAAATGTTATATTATTTAAGCTTATTTTTATCATGTTTTATCATCTGATTTTGTAATTTTACAATTTTTTTATTTCTTATATTTGTAATATATAATATATAAAAATAATTATTATACCAATCATAAAAGTCCTTTCTTTAATGATAAAAAGATTATGACGTTATCCGTTTAGTTTTTAATTGAAATTGTTAAAATGAAGATAAAGTTAATTTAAATCCTTAGTCAATTAATTTTGTTTCACGTGTTTATATAGTATGTTATTTTTTCTTTATATTATACATAGTTAATATGTGATATAATATTAGGCTAAATATAAGAGACGATGAATATAGTTGGTGAGTTGTTTTATCTTTAAAATTACTGTTCAAGTAGGTTTTAATAGTACACATATGTTAGATTTTTTTTTCAGCCCTTTTTTAACACATAATGTTCAAAAAGAGCATTTTCCATATTATTTTTTCAATGTTTATGATTGCCCTTTCCATTTCTCCATCTGTTAACAAAATCAATGAAATTTTGAAAACTATAATTTTAGAGTTAGAGAGAAATATTTGGATAAAATTATATTAAAATATTAAAAAATAAATTACTAATATGTAAATTATGTTTTCAAACAAAAAATTAATTATGAACTTATCTTTTTTGATAAAAATCATATTAATACTTAAATATGTTTTTTTACAAAGATAATATACACTACTGCTATTTATAATCTCTATAAAAACATGTATGATACATGTTTTCTTTATGGAGAGATTATGAATACCAATAAGTAGTGTATATTATCTCTATCAAAAATATGTTTCAATATTAATATGATATATATATATATATATATATATATATATATATATATATATTTATTTATTTATTTATTTTTAAAACATTAGAAACTGTAAAGAAACTAGAAAAGACACCAAATGTCATAATATATTAATTAATATCCTTATATATAGAAGTAGAAGTCTGAACTCGATCCTAAAAACAAATTTTCTTTTGAAAATATGACTCTCTTTTTTGTACATTTGAAGGATTTATTTCCTTTCCTAATATGTGATTATTATAGTATAGTATATTAGTAATATAACATTTTCAAATAGCCCTAAAAGTGAAATTGTTAAATACATTGCTTTCTTTAAATTTCATGTTTTGAATTTTTGTGGTGCTCTATGACCTATCATAACATTTGCATTAACCATAAAGCGAAACAATTTAATTATGAAGAGTTTTATCTATAGATAAATGGTAAATAATTAAAGAATAAAAAAAATCTATGAATAGAAAAGATATATTTGTTTTTTATTTCATTCAAAAAAAACTTCTTTTTACAACTTAAATCCTCTGAATAATTTCCAAATTTAAATAAAGATTAATTATTATTACTATATTATCAAAGTTGATTTTTTGAATAGTGTAATCATTCTTTACTAATAGTTTTTTTTTTTGCTTGCTTAAAATAGTTTTTTTAGTGTAGATGTTGTTGGTATAGCTTTTACAGTTTGAATAATATATGTCAAAGGGCCTTTTTAATTAATAGATAAACTTCATTTAGATAACAAAAAAAAAAGTTAATATTTGTATTTATTTATATAACACACACACATGTGTGTGTATATATATATATATATATATATATATATATATATATTCTAATTAATTATGTGGAGGTATTCATTTTATTATCATGTGATATTTTCAATAAAGACAAAATCAGGATTGGTTCAGAGTGTAACTAGAAAAAATAAGTAGATGTGGTATTTTTTGTTTGTGTATGTTTGATAATTGATTTAGTTTTATACATTGAATCGTTATCTTTTATTTTTTATTTTTCATATTATTCGTTTTGTTTATTTATTTATTTTTATGTGGTCTGATACAAAAGTCATGTCAAGATTTTTGTTTATAAAGAAATGACAAACTTACTAAACGTAATCTAAATATAAAGAGTAGAACAATCTTTTTAATGTCAATGAAAAGAAAACAAATTATTATATAATTAAAGTTATGAAATCATCAGAACAGTGAGACTAAAACTTTCTTCTTCATTTGATCAAGAACATAACAATGTCCCTTGTTACTACAATGCATACAAATCGTGTTAGATTCTCCTGCAACAATTGTCTAAAGCCCATCGTTTCATAATCCAAGGTTCACTTTCGTCTCTATCATATACTAATTGTTTCGGTTGTTAGGATCGAAATTATAATTTTTTAAAATTTTGTGTGCCTAAATATATTTTTTTTATTTTTTTTTCATCTTTTATTTTATTTTATTTAATTGAAAAGTTATTTACAGAAAATATTTAATGTCAAAGTTAATATTGATTTCATAATTATAAGCATTAATATTATAGCAATTAATATATAATAAATATAATTTTTTTATGTCAAATCCATATTTATAATTTTCAGATTAAGTTTTAAATTAACGATGACTTACCCAATTATTAATAATGATACAATCAATGTAGGGTTCATCACAAGAAAATGACGTACAACCATACAGTGCGCTAATATTTTAGTCATGAGAACCTAAAATTCCATCAACTAAGCAATGGTACTTTTGAAGCGTTTCACTAACTTCGTTCCGTTCAGAACAAATTTTCCTAAAATGTGATGTCTAAATTGCCACTCAATCATTTATATAAAATGTTGAAAGTTAAAGATTTAATGTAAAAAAAGGAAGTAATGAGTAAGTATTTAGATAGGAAAATGACACTTGAACAACCATTTTTGACAACATTTAGACACGCGCACACGTGTCTAAATTTGAGTGGTCCATTTTCATTTAATTTTTCCAACTGGACCACTCAAATTTAGACACGTGTGCGCGTGTCTAAATGTTGTCAAAAATGGTTGTTCAAGTATCATTTTCCATTTAGATATATAATTGAAATTTTAAAAAAATAGTTGAAGACAGCAACTTTTAGTAAAATAAGGTGTTGTATATGTAAATAATAGTGTGAAGAAGTCCCCGACCAATGGCCAATCATGATTGGAACCTTTTCCAACCAATGGCACGACACAATTAAAACACTATTCTTACGTTTTGAAATACTTCAAATCAATTAAATCTCGTTTCACTTATCCAATACTGCACATGCCTCTCTCACCCTGGATTTTCTATTACAACTCACTCATCAACTTTGAAACGCCAAAGTTCTAGGAACCAATTTTAGATAAAAAACTTATCAGAAAAAAAACTATATTCTAATATAATATTGCACCTCCTTTTTTCAATTTTACCACCTAATCAATCTTATATTCTAGTATTGAAAAGTACTAAAAAAATAATTTCATGATTAAAAGGGCTGGAGAAAAAAAATAAAAGAAAAAGTAATTGTTAAGCAAACACAAGTGTCCCCATCGCCCACCGTCCACGGGTTTTGTGGTATAAAAACCACAGCAGGAGAACAAAAAAGACAAGGATGTTACGTTTATGTATTGTTATAAAATCATAGCAGTACACAAATTAGGTGAAAAAAATAATATTGTATTATTCCACTCTAATGAGATTTCAAAATTACAACCGCTCATAAATTCTGCTCCACCTAATCATCAATATAATAGAATGTTTCGACCACGTCCTTTACATTTTATTTTGTCCGAATCATTCAATTCGATATATATAAGATAGCTAAGAAATTACCGAAACAACATTGCTTTTATTTTGTTTTTTCAGTGAAAGTCGGTTCTTAACTACAAAGTAAGCACCAATAAAGTTTTGATATATTTAATAATATCATAGGGTAGGAGGAAGTTTTGATAATTTGATTATTAAATAAAGTTTATAAAAATGATACGGCATGTGTCGTTATCGTATTGTGGTCGCATATCGTGAAGAAAGTGAAAGAAGTTTAGAGAAAGATGTGAGCGCATCGAGCAATGAATTGGTTGGGCCGAAATAAAAAAATCTTGGGCTAAGATGGGCCCACAGTGAAGAGAGCAGAGATGATTGTGAACCACAGAAGTTCGATGATGATGGAACGTGAGACAGATGGAGATGAAAACATGTTTAATATATGTGTGCGTGGCTTAGAAAAGTAATTTACGTAATCGTATGGCGTGTGGTTGGTTTTGTTGTGAGTGTTTTTGTTACAAAGCAAAGTGAGAGTGGGTGAGGGTTCTGGTCGAGGTTGAAAGGTCGGTTGGGTCGGCCACACTCGCATTATTATGAATCTGGGCACACTGCATCACAAGAAAAAAAGAAGATATTCTTCCGATTTGTGGGGACTTACACATTCCGCACTCTACCACTGTGCCTTTCTTTCTGTACAAAACAATTTCTACTACATAACAACATACTACGCCAAACACCAAGTTTCAATTCAACTTATAATAACCATAACTTACTTTTAAGTTCAAATCTAGTATTCGAAAAATATAGTCCACAGTAAAGACATGATGACTATATTTTTGATCGGGTTCGTTCTAGGAAAATGTAGAAATTTCTTAAGGTCACGTGCCTTTCTTACGGGTCAAAGATGGCTATATATCTTTGTCCTTTCAACAATTGGGTTGCAGTCACCCGCGATTGTACGGTCTGATTATTGTTGGTTTGTTGGGAGTGTCAAAAAGGGAGAAAAGTTTCGTATTACAGGGGAATTAGATATTCAACAAATAACCTATATGCAATAAAAATGTAGGATAACGATTGATTTATGTCAGTATTTATGGTTATGATTATTTGTTTCGATTGAATTTGTTTGAAGGTCGGTCGTTCTTCTTTATTCTGTTCTTTTCTGATTGTCCAATGTTCTCTAGAAACACGATCCTGAGGTCTATATTTTATAAGGATTCAATTTCGATCGGTATACTTCATATAGTACATAATTTCGATCGGTATACTTCACATAGTACATTATTGATTGTAAAATAATTTTGGATCAATTATATAATGACACGTAAATGATATTAAAATGTTACTAAAAAAATGTTGTTAAAGTATCATTATCTAAAAATTGATCTGCGTAATTTTTTTTTGTAATGTTTTAAAGGATATATAGAGTTTGGTTCTCACTTTATAATTAGAGTTGTTGATTATTGTTAGCCCCCTTTATAGCTCGACTTTGATTTCAAGGTTTGTGGCTTCATTTGATTAGGTTTGAGAAAAAGGTCTCACATTAAATGGAGAGCATCTATAAGAGTAAAATCAAATCTAAATCCTATATTATTAAATTGAATCTGAAATTTAAATCCATCTAAATTGAATTAAATTTAAATTCTTAACTCAAAATTTCCAAATTATTCAATTATATATCTTAAGTTAATTTTCTTACTTGCACTTGCCTTGTTTTTCAAGAAATTAAAACTTTTAGCGAATGAAAGAACTCAAAATCTACATAAATCCGTTGAAGAGATTCCAAAGTTAGATCCTAACAAAATTTCTTTCAAACTAAGTTTAATTTACTCCTGTTTCAAGTCAAATGCTAGATTGAAAGGAATTGTGAAGAAAATAAATCTCTAGAATATCATAGAAAAAACAAATTCTAGAAAAGTCATTTATAGTAAAAGTAAAAAGTATTTTATTTATATTTATAATCTTATTATCATTATTTAATCCAAATATCATAAAAAATCTATAAAAAATATATCCTTGTTTCATGTTCCTAGTAATTTTAATTGTGACGAGTTTGTTAGACAGCTTAACTTTAATTAATTGATATTATACAACAGTTTTACATTATCAATGCATAGTCGCTAAACTATTATTTTTATTTTTTATTTATAAAACACTGATCATTTTTACACTTTGAGCGCAAGAAAAAGAACAGCAATTTTCCATCGGGCTCATATATGCTGTTCATATGATCCACCATTTTCATTCAACAACAGATGGATCATTTCTTTCTGCACCCCGTAGTTTCATATGCAATCTCTAGGGTAGTTGAAAGATCAAACTGTTCTTCTGCCATCCTTTATTGGTGTTGCCCTTGGGAAGAGAATATTCTGCATTGTATGATCTATATATATATATTGTTTATAAAAAATAATTTTTAAAATTTAAAAGTCAAAAATTTTTTGGAACAATAAAAAATGATATTGAATTGTAGAATTCAAAAGTCATTTTCTTATAAACTAAAATGACAAAGCAAAATTTTCATTTTCTAGAGGTGCAGAAGAAAAATAGAGGTTACAAAAAGAAGTTTCCTAACAGATGTTATATTCATAGTCCAAAAATTAGCTCTCTCGACTGTTTTTGTTTGACTCGTTGTCTCTTTCTTCATGAAAATGAGAAATTATGATACTTTTAAAGACTACAGTTTGAGTATTTTTTAAAATTACGGGGAAAAAACTATTTTTATAAATATAGGAAACTGTTTCGGTAGATATTTTCGGGATCGAGACACAAACCTTCTCACAAATGAATGTTTTGTTTGGTGATTGAGTATTATGAACTCAGTAGGGTGTGAGTAGAATGTGAATAGAATGTTTTGAAATATGAATTGAGCATACTTGGCTGATGACCCTGACCTTGTATTAATAAGTTGTCTCATAGATCTAATATGATACAGGTCCAATAAAATATAAACAGACTTACCTTTCTCATAAACAACATATCAATATCTTAACTAGATATTTTAGATTTAGTGTTAACCGAACGGTTAATAATTAGTAACCGTTCGCTAAATACTATATCCGATACATAAACAAAAATGAAAATACAATATTTTCGCATAAGACATACCTAATATCTTCTTTAGATTTTTTTTTTTTGCAAATTATGACATATTCGCATGATGTAAAATTTATCTGATATTATGCGTTATATTTACAATTTAACGTGAGTGTGTCTTAATTTAAATAAGTAAAATGTTTATAAAAATATATTATGTAAAATATCCTATAAAAACAATACAAATATTTTTTTTTTATTTCCATTTTTTTTGGTAAATATATAGCTGAATTAAAAGTTAAATAAGAAGTAAGTATATTATTGAAAAAAAAATTATCAACTTCAATTTTTAAAATGACAAACAGAATATTTTCTTTTAAAGTTTTACGTTTAAAAAAGGGCATGAGGGAAGTGATATTATAATTTAAAGCTAACACATAGTTATATCTACGCAAACACTGGAGTTATTATATTATTTATTTTAAGAAAAAGAAGCAACTTTCATGTCAGTGATTTTTCTGTTAGGTGTTATCAAGTGATTTACCCACCTTTTTTATATGCGCATATATAATTGTGATATGGTTCTTCATACGAACTACAATATCATAGAGAAATTAGAAAAACTGTAAGAAATTATTAGACTGCATTTTCATAGTAAATTTCAGAAAAGACAGAAAGCGATCAATGGGAAGACAAGAACTACGTAGTTGGTGTCGCATGTACGATGAGATGTGGTGTTCTGGTGACACTTTGTCTCTTGCCTAAGCAACATTAATGATTATATATATAATAATTAGATCGATAATAAATAATTGAGAATAGATATATTGTATATTAAGATCGATAATATGCAGGTGTTGAAGAAGATGCTTTGCTTTGAGGCATTAACTGTTGCAAAAACTAAAACCTAAACCTAAACGTGATGCTGAATTGGTGTGTAAGAACTTTACGTGCCTCTATCAAATAAGCCCTTACGCTAAGAATATAACTTCATATGACGGAACCTCAACACTTCCACCGCAGCAAACTCCATCCTTTACCTTATTCTTTACTTTTCTTCATTCATTTCTTTCCCCAAAATCATTCTTCTCCAACACATATGTTATGCATACTATAAAAAACACTCATTTACTCTAAAGGTTAGGTATCACTTTCTCTATTTTATCTCAAGAAAATTAAATTACCACTCTGTTCTTTTCTCATGTACGCAGGCTATTAGTAAAAATATTATCAGTGTTATCATCTTTTAATAGACAATTTTTTTTTAGTATAAAAAAACTTCATCTATCTACTTCAGATCCTATATGCAAACAAATACTGAATTATAACGCTTTCAACAGAAATAAATATATATTTAATTTTAATTAATTATATCACAAATTCGAATATTATTTTTAAAAAAATCATGGAGCTAAATGATTTATTGATAGTTTAAAAAAGTAATTTTTAAATCAATATGCTAAAGTTATATTGTTAATACTTTGATAATACATTTATTTTATTAAATAAACATATGTTTTGTTAATAGCTTTAATATAAATTAGATATCGTAAGTAATAAAATTAGTAATTTAATAGTGGTTACAATTAAAAAAGTCATTGATCTCGATTAATATAAAAAAATTTACAGTTGTTTGACTTTTTTTTATATAAAATTGTATCATTCTGAAAATTCTTACAAAGTAATATATATATATTATATATAATGGTATATATACGGAAGTATTTAGGATATTCCTACTAATTATATAAAATAAGTGTTTCGCCTTATACCTCTATTCTTTCGTCTGTTTTACCAAAATTACAAATATGATTTTTAATCTTTTATTAATTTTCTTTTCTTTTTCTCTTTTCTTTTACTTTTTATTTAGAAAGTTTATAAACTCTTAATCTTATTAAGAGTTTATGGTCTTTCTAAAATCGATTAAGAAAAAAATATATTTCAAACTAAATTGTTGAATTCTTAATTATTTTTCGAAAACCGATTAAGAAATAAAGGATACAATGAGTGAAGAAGAAAAAAAGTAAAAAGGAAAAAAATAATTTAATAATCATATTTGTAATTTTGAAGGGGAGGAAGAAAGAAGAGAGATGCAATGAAACACCCATGTAAAATAAATATTTAAAATTACAAAATTTCCTATGATACTACATTTAAGAATCTCTTGAATCTCTCTACGCGTTTCAAAAAAAACCCAGAAAATGCACGATTCTGAATCTCAATGTTTAAAATAATTTTCAATTAAAATTAAAATATACAATTAAATATTAACCATCCACCTTGTCAAAACTCTCTCACATATGCAATCTTATTCATCCTCCCGTTAATGATGTTAATGTCGTCAATCAAAGACCAAAATCGTTTTTAAAAATTAAAAGATTAAAATGGAATTTTCAAAAACTAAATCTTTCTTAAAATTCAAATAAAATTAGAGAACCAAATTAATAATTAAGACTTAAACATGCTAAAGAAATGTTACAAACTATTAAAGTTATCCTAAGGTTTACATAAGTACATGCCTCTTATGTACACATTCACTAAACGCACCTTTCAAAGTACGTCCAATTTAACGACTTGTTGCTTTTAGTCAAAGACGCAACTATATGCATCATCTTTACCATCTTACCCCTATCAAACTCTCCTTTTTAGTAAAAAAAAAATATCATGTGGAGAAGTTGAATAATGTGATTGCCTAAAAACATAAATAAATAAAAGCTAAATTTGTAATTAAATCATGTAAAAAATAATTAAAGTAACTTAAGGTTGTTAAATTGATGTGAAAGTAAAGTGTTTACTCATCAATGTTCTTCAGTAAATTTTGTTCCCAATCATATACCTAATAAACTTTTACACTCATATCTAATATTTTACTTTTCATCTTCTTATTTTCCTTAAAATATAAAAAATAATTATCATGTTATTTTTAAAATTGGGTTATAAGTGGTTGGTAGAGTCTGAAAATATTATTATATTTTTTTGTGTGTCTTTGTCTAATTAATAACCATGTTAATATATCTTAAAATTAATTAAAATTGGTTGACTTCTATACAAATATAAATAATTATATTTAACATAAAAATTCTCTCTCTCTCTCCCTCTCTCTATATATAATTTAATAATTTTAATCAAGTTCACTCAACAATAAAAGAGTGCTTAATATTTCATTAGAACAAAAAGTCTTTTCAAACCTTATTAGGTTAATCTCCCTATTGATTTTAATTTATTACATATAAGCTAGTACTTACAAATAAAGTGGCATGAAGCAATTCTTTCACCAAACATACAGCAGTGACCAAAATCAAACAACCTAACACTTTTTTTCTCTGACATCCATAACTAGCATAACAAAGTAAAATCGCAAGTAAAATCGAGTGAATATACAAAGATATACATAGCAATATGAGCAAAAATTAAGCTAATATATATATATTTTCAAACAGCTATTATTATACAAATTTTTTATTAAGAAAAATATAAAAAAAAGAAATAAAAAATATACGAGAGACCATATCATAATTTAATTTTGATGTAAGAAGAAAAAGACAAATTCCTGGACTATTGATTATTTAGAATAGGTATACCCTTTATAACTATTTTTAATGACACAAATAAATAATATTAATATAGTCTGTATTTCCTTTTGTTAAAACGTTTATACTTATTTATTTATGTTGATTTTAAGATATATCAGTAAAATGAACATAAAAAATTTACGAACTTTTAGTCCATATATTATTTTTTAAAAAAGAAGAAAACACATTTGATAAAAGAATATTTTAGAACATATAATTGACTGCAATTTATATACCTCTCAGATAAACATATTTACACATACCAATGATTTTGGATCATGTGTATGCCTGACTTTATTATATAGTTGACTGTCTTGTGCCACACTGATGCAGTTGTGATTAATTTGTAGAGAAAGAAACGTTCAGGTCAACAGCACATGAACTAACTGTTTAGCAAGAATAAACACACGTAAATAATGAATCATTTAATATTTAATATGATGAGAGAGATATAGATGGAATTATAAATTATTGAAAAATAAGATAGAAATAATCCTACACTTGGTTAAAATGGGATTGGAATTAGTTAAATTAAGCTGCAGTGGTTGAAGTAAAAGAAAGTAAGAAGGAAAAGCTAATAATAAAAGGTGGTGAAAGTTTGGAAAATGTGTGTGGTTCCAGGCTTGCAAACCAATCCTCCAGAAAGGAATCGTTGCCAAAAAGTAATGGGTTTGCTTCAAAGCCAACCGAATCTCACTCGTTTCCTAGCCTCCTCATGCTTAACATTGCATCTTTTCTCTCTCTCTTTCTCTCTTTCTTTCAACACTTCACATCTGTAATATAAGACTTCCAAGTTTGGAAACGCAACTCTGGCAAACCCAAAACACGTTACTATAGCTATCATAGGTACCCTTTTCCCTCTACTTCAAACCATTCTAAATATTAACTCCCACTCTCTTCATTGCGCTTCTTCCATTCTCTCTCTCTCTCATCAACATCATCTTCTTCATCACCATGCAAATGCAAGAGGAACACATGCAAATCATCAAGGGCAAGCGCACAAAGCGTCAGAGGCTTCCGTCCCCACTTAGGTTAACCATGTCAACATGTTCCACCGCAGACAACTCCGCAGCTTTTGAGCCTCCGACAACCTCAGATGAATTAAGGAACGAAGAGGATGAAGACTTGGCCAATTGTTTGATTCTCTTGGCTCGAGGCCATAGCACTCCAAAACCCTCACACGGCAAAGAATCCGGGCTATATGTTTACGAGTGCAAGACTTGTAACCGATGCTTCCCTTCGTTTCAAGCCCTCGGTGGCCACAGAGCCAGCCACAAGAGATTTTCCAAGGCTGGTGCAGAAGAAAAGCAAGTTACTACTTTTGGGGATAATATTAGTAAAATTAATCGTGATGATTATTGTCTCACCTTACAATTATCAACGGTTTTGTATAATAGTAGCAACAGCACTAGGAGTAGCACCGTTAATTCTAAATCTAAGGTTCACGAGTGTTCCATATGTGGGGCAGAGTTCTCGTCTGGGCAAGCCTTGGGAGGGCACATGAGAAGGCACAGAAATTTTCTGAGTTCACCTTCGATTGGGGCAATTGCATATGCTGGTGATAGAATCCCCGAAATTCCAGAAATCAAGAAACAGAAAGATGTTTTGAACTTGGACTTGAATCTTCCGGCACCTGAGGATGATCACCACAGAGAATCCAACTTGCTTCCTTTTCAGTCCAAAGAAAAAGTCATTGTATTCTCTGCAACTTCTTTGGTGGATTGCCATTACTAAAAGCTCAACTCTTTCTTCACTGTTAACCTTCATTATTGCTTTTTCTTCTTCTTACGTTTAGCCATGTAACAACCAATTGTTCATTCTTTACATTCATTATATGGTATGTACACTATTAAATTTGAATTTATTCTGTTAGTGGGGTTTCGGTATTGCCAATTTCTTGAATTCTTGTATTTTAATTATCGTTCCATTTTTTGGTTTTTGATATATAGTTCGTATGATGGTTCCTTTTTCTATTTCACATATTCCACCGTCATGCACGTGAGAAAATTGAGAGAGAAAGTGGGTGAAAAATTAAAGCAGAGAAGAATAAAGCTGCAGGTATGAATGGGTGAAAGATAAGTTGCATCAAACTGATAGCAGAAAACGAAAGACCCAATGGCAAGCAAAGCCATTGGCTAACTTCCTAACTCATGGAACTTTAGTCATCAATAGTAATTAATGAATGAAGTTGTTTCAGGGAACAGAGTTTATATAAATTAGTTAATTAAATAAAGTGTTCTTTCATGTTTCTGCAATCAATGCTTTAGTTAAGGATATATTTCATCAAGGTTTTTTTTTCTTCTATATCTCGAATGAAGTGTTTACGAAATTGATAAAATTGATTTTGATTTCTTGATTTTGAAAGGGAATTATTTAAGTTTAAATATTGTCATTATAAAACAAAATAATAGCTAAAGTTAGTATAGGATTTTTTTTTTCTGATGTGAAAATTATTTAACATTGGTAAAAAATATATATGCTGATTACTTTTATTAAATTAAAATTATATCGATCATAGTTCACACACAAAGAATTTATAATCATAATAAAAACTTCAATAAAGGATTGTGTTTTATAGAATTCAAGTATTTTTTAATCCTTCTAACATAAATAAGATTTGATTTTGACATCTATAAAAATTTATTTGCTTTTCATCTATAAATTAAAATTTCACTTATTTTATTCTGTTGTATAATGGCATTGGTTAATGTTTATGTGTTGAATAAAAGGTGAAGTCAACATTACATACGTGAACATGTTAGTATTGTAATATAATGACAATATGCGATGTCTGAAAAAAAAGGTTTTGAATTTTGTAAATTAAATATTATTTATCTTAAAATGAATATTAGGCTCTAATTAAAAGTATAGCTTTGAAGATGAAATTCAAAGAAAATATTGTTATAACAAGAAATACAGCCAAAATTTACACATTTTATAAAGATTAAAAATAATGCTTTTAAATTTTATGGGAATAAAAAACAAAGAAATTTTTTATGAGAACGAAAATAAAAACTTCTTAATTTTATAGAAACTAAAATCGTATTTAAGTCATTTCAAAACAATAATTAATTATATGACAGTCGGCATATATGACTAAGTTTTATCACTTCTCCTCTCAGTTTCAAAAAAAATAACTATAGTTTCTTTCTACGTTTGGATCATCAAAAAATAATTTTGCTAATTGAAGAACTATAATATTATCAACAAGTGATAAAAAAAAGGGTTTAGGTACCTACCTACATTTATATTAATATCTCTATTTTCTAATACAAAATATGAATTGTTAATATATTTAATTAAGAGCACTTCAATAAAAATTGTTATTCTACAAAAGAAAAGGAGAAGTTATATAAGAAACTCTTCTATCTTAATAAATTTATATTTATGAGATTTATATCAAAATAGTGCTTTTATTGACAAGCAATTCGTATTTGAAATTAATATAATAACTTTTGGTTGGTGGATAGATTGACAGCATTTCTATTGGATGATGACATACAAACACCCCATTTTCTTTTCAACATCCAATATTAATAAAATAGTATTTTTTATTTTAAAATATAAATAATTCAGAATAAATCAACTAGAAAAGTGGAAAAAAAAATAATCTTTGTATTAGGTGTTGGAGAGAGGTATAAAAATTAAGAAGTGTACATCAAATGGGAGGCATTTCCTTATTGGAGAATGAATTCATAACATTAAAAGTGGTGTTGCTTCGAACGTCAATGTCAACACACCAAAACATGCATTCACATACTCATGCACATGATTTATATAAGTTACATGTTACCAATGTTGACTTAAATTCATTTAAATATAAATCAAATTATGCTTTTAAAATAGAACAAATAATTTGGTTTATTTTCAAAATTTAGTTTGAAGTCTACTTGCTTCTCTCTTAAGTTTATATTTATCATTTTCTCCTTTTACTTTTAAGCTTTTTTTAGCATGTTATGTGTAATATATGAAATACAATGATTGGAGTTAATGGTCATTCATAGACAATTATGAGGTATTAATAGGTCAAATTACCTTTATCAGGTATTAATACGTCAGATTACCTTAGGCTTTACAAATATACGGTATTAATTATTGATGATTGAGTTTGATTCCCTGAAAATGGATAACTAATCCATGGACTTGATTGCCACAAACTCTATAAATAATACAACTGATGTCAGGTTTTGTGCAAGTCAACAACCCATTGGAGTGGATCGCGTTCTCGGAGAGGATTGGAGATCAAAAGAGAGCAGAGCAAGTAACGACGACCGACCCTTGGACCAATTCAACCGAAACATTTTGGCGCCCACCGTGGGACCGAGCAACATCCCCATGAAACCACGAGGAACCAGACGTATAGACGTGCGTTCGACCTCGACATTGCTACTTCAGACCAATACCAGGTTTTGCAACAAGAGTACAAAAGACATGTCTTTTGTTTTGAGAACTTTCAGGAAGATTCAGTCCTATGTACTTTCAACCTTGACAGGTTCCACTTTTCATTATAATTTGTAAATTATAACTCATATTTTTGTGAGTAAAAGCATCCTGCAGAGTAAAAATATTATGCACAGGATGGTTCAGAGCTGCGTTCAACCTTGTCAGGTTCTACCAACTCTTGATTTTAAATTCTAAAATATTATGCACAGATGGTTCAGAGTTGCGTTCAATCTGGTCAGGTTCTACCAACTCTTAATTTTAAATTATAAATTATAAAATATTATGCACAAGATGGTTCAGAGCTCGTTCAACCTTGTCAGGTTCTACCAACTCTTAATTTTAAATTATAAAATATTATGCAGAGGATGGTTCAGAGTTGCGTTCAACCTTGTCAAGTTCTACCAACTCTTAATTTTAAATAAATTATAAAATATTATGCACATGATGGTTCAGAGCTGCGTTCAACCTGGTCAGGTTCTACTAACTCTTAATTTTAAATTATAAATTATAAAATATTATGCACGGGATGGTTCAAAAATGCGTTCAACCTTATCAGGTTCCACTTTTCATTATAATTTGTAAATTATAACTCATATTTTATAATTTAAAATTAAGAGTTGGTAGAACCTTGTCAGGATGGTTCAGAGTTACGTTCAACCTTGTCAGGTTCTACCAACTCTTGATTTTAAATTATAAAATATTATGCACATGATGGTTCAGAGTTGCGTTCAAGCTGGTCAGGTTCTACCAACTCTTAATTTTAAATTATAAATTATAAAATATTATGCACATGATGGTTCAGAGCTGCGTTCAACTTTGTCAGGTCCTACCAACTCTTGATTTTAAATTATAAAATATTATGCACAGGATGATTCACAGTTGCGTTCAACCTTATCAGGTTCTACCAACTCTTAATTTTAAATTATAAAATGTTATGCACAGGATGGTTCAGAGTTGCGTTCAACCTTGTCAAGTTCTACCAACTCTTAATTTTAAATAAATTATAAAATATTATGCACAGGATGGTTAAGAGTTGCGTTCAACTCTTAATTTTAAATTATAAATTATAAAATATTATATGTAGGAAGGTTCAGACCTCAACTTGGTCAGGTTCTACCAACGCAGAAAGGTTCAAACTTACCTTCAATTATGACAGGTTATAATGGCCGCTCGGGGGAAGTCAGAAAAATGACTTCAAAAATCCTTGCTCAACGGAGGAAGTCAGAAAAATGACTCCTGCCTCAAGACCGCTCGGGGGAATTCAGAAAAATGACTTCAGAAATCTCCGCTCAACGTAGAAAGTCAGAAAAATGACTCATGTCTCAAGACCGCTCGGGGGAAAGTCAGAAAAATGACTTCAGAAATCTTCGCTCAACGCAGAAAGTCAGAAAAATGACTCTTGTCTCAAGATCGCTCGGGGGAAAGTTAGAAAAATGACTTTAGAAATTCCCGCTCAACGCAGTAAGTCAGAAAAATGACTCCTGCCTCAAGCCGCTCGGGGGAAGTCAGAAAAATGACTCATGCCTCAAGACGAAGTCAGAAAAATGACTTCAGAAATCCCCACTCAATGCAGGAAGTCAGAAAAATGACTCTTGCCTCAAGCCGCTCGAGGGGAAGTCAGAAAAATGTCTTCAAAAATCCCCGTTCAACGTAGGAAGTCAGAAAAATGACTAATGCCTCAAGACCGCTCGGTGGGAAGTCAGAAAAATGACTTCAGAAATCTCCGCTCAACGCAGTAAGTTAGAAAAATAACTCCTGCCTCAAGCCGTTCGGGGGAAGTCCGAAAATGGGCTTCAGAAATCATCGCTCAACGCAGGAAGTTCGAAAAAGAACTCTTATTAGTCAACTACTCAACAAGTTCAGTTTTGTAAGGTTCCAATGTCTTTTCATTATAAAAATAAATTATAAAATATTGAAGCATTTACTTTATTTTATTTAAAAGCATGTTTTTTGGAGTGAAAATCTCTTGCACATGAAAAAGTGTCAAAGAGAACTCTTAGCATTTTCTGTTCAGGAAACAGATCCAAAGAGAACTCCTAGAGTTCGTAGCTCAGTACAAAGAGTAATGTAGACTTAAAGCATCGAAGATAGACTCCCTAAATACAACGTGAGCGACCTCTTTTAAAGCTCATAATAATCCCTATGCACATCTTTCGAATAAAAGAGCTTGTTTGGGCTTGGGGGCTTATGTACTATATGAAATATACGGTATTAATTATTGATTATTGGGTTTGATTTCCTAAAAATATACGTATAATTAATCAATGAACTTGATTGCCACAAACTCTATAAATAATATAACTAATGTCAGGTACAATCATCTTTTACTATCCCAATAAAAATATAGACCTCTTTATGAAATATATCTGACTTGGGCGCCGGAGTGTCTTGTGCAGGTCAACAACCTGTTGGAGTGGATCGCGTTCTCAAAAGATGATTGAAGATCAAAAGAGAGCATAACAAGAAAGGACGACCGACCGTTAGACCAATTCAACCGAAACATTATGAATAAGCATCTATTGAGCAACTTTATCAATCATTCATAACAGTTTGATATAACTTCAGTACAATTTATGACAGAGTAATGGCCAAGCACCTTAATCCTCATTATTCATTCCATCTAATAAAGTCTGAAAGTGCTCAATATATATTCAGCACATTGTACAAAATAAAAAGAAGAAAATAAAGAGGATTACAGCCTGTCTAGCACAATAACAGAATGCTAGAAATATCTACCAAAATCTACCACAGTAACAGAAAGCAAATAAACATAACAAAACAGGGGTAGAAACGATATTTCTCACACCCTCCCTCAAGATGGGTGGTGAATGTTTAGCAATCCCATCTTGGATAAATTGATGTTGAAAGGTCCAGGATAAAGTGACTTAGTAAACATATCTGCCAATTGATGCTTCGAAGGAACATGAGAAAGAACAATGAGTCCATCAAGAACCTTAGCACGAATAAGATGACAATCCACTTCAATATGTTTGGTGCGTTCATGAAAGGATGGATTCTTAGCCAGTTGAATGGCAGACTGATTATCACAAAATGTAGGAAAAGGACTTGGAATTTTAAGGCATAAATCATCAGCAACATACTTCAACCATTGCAATTCACAAGCAACAGAGGCTAAAGCTCTGTATTCAGCTTCAGTAGAGCTCCTGGACACGGTGGATTGCTTCTTTGATTTCCAAGAGATAAGACAATTCCCATAGAATACACAATAACCAGTGATGGATTTTCTAGAGATGCAACAAGTAGCCCAATCGGAGTCAGAAAAAGCTTGAAGTCTGTGAGGATTGCTGGAAGGATAAAAGAGGCCTAATCCAGGACAACCTTTGAGGTATTTCAAAATCCTGAAAACAGCATTGAGATGAGAGGATCTGGGCTTGGACATGAACTGACTAACTTGCTGAACAGCAAAAGAAATATCAGGCCGTGTGTTTGTTAGATACTGTAGTTTGCCAATTAATCTCCTATAAGAAGTAGGATCTGAAAGAAGATCACCATCATCATCATTTAGCTTATCGGTAGGATTTGAAGGAGAAGGTGCTGGTTTACATCCAGTGAGACCAAATTCAGCTAAAATTTCTAAGCAATATTTTCGTTGATTCAAGACAAGACCCTGTTGTGATCTAGCAACTTCAAAACCAAGGAAATACTTGAGATTTCCCAAGTCTTTGATGCGGAATTCTTGATGTAAAAATTTCTTAACAGCAACAATATCATCCATGCTATCACCAGTTAGAACGATATCATCCACATATATTAGAAGAGCAGTAAAAGAGGTAGCAGACTGTCGAAGAAATAATGAATGATCAGCGGTACTCTGAGAAAATCCATAAGAAAGTAAGGCAGTTGTGAGCTTAGCATTCCATTGTCGAGAAGCTTGGCGAAGACCATAGAGAGACTTGTGCAATTTACAAACCAAATGAGGTTCGGGAAGAATCAAGCCCGGCGGAGGTTTCATATAAACCTCTTCATCCAAATCACCATGCAAAAAAGCATTATCAACGTCAAGCTGGTGTAAAAACCAGTTATGAGAAACAGCAATGGAAAGGAGAAACCTGACAGTTGTAAGCTTCACAACAGGGGAAAAAGTATCAAAGAAATCCATGCCTTCAGTTTGTGTGAACCCTTTGGCAACTAAGCGTGCCTTATATCTTTCTATAACCCCAGCTGCATTCAATTTAGTCTTGTAGACCCATTTGCAACCAACAACTCTTTTCTTTGGTGGTAATCGGACCAATGACCAAGTTCTATTCCTCTCAAGAGCCTTAATTTCCGCAAGCATGGCCTGCTGCCAATGAGCATGTTGACAAGCCTCTTTAAAAGAAGATGGCTCAATGAAAGCAGATAAAGACATGCAAAAAACAGTGTGAGAGTCAGAACATTTGGAATATGACAAGTATGATTGTAAAGGATAAGCTGTGGAGCTAGAAGTAGGAGCAAAAGAAACAGTGGAACAATCATAATCAGACAAATAAGCAGGTGGCTTCCTAATTCTAGTTGAAAGTCTACCAGGTGGATCAACAGGTTGTACAATATCAGTAGAATCATTATGAAATTGCATAACTGGTTCAACAACATGATTATCATTATTACTAGAGATAACATCCGAAATAATACGAAAATCATTAAAGTGTGAACCAGATATATCAAAAGCAATCAAAGAATCAAATGATTGTTGGGATGCAGCAGTACCAGTGTGATGATGATGAGAAACAGAATATGGAAAATGAGACTCATAAAAAATGACATTACGAGAGAGCAAAAGCTTATGTGTAGTCATATCATATAACAGAAAACCTTTGACCCCTGATTTGAAACCAAGAAAAATACACTTAGAAGCTCTTTTGTCTAATTTGGTTCTGCCAGAAGTAATAGTGTTTGCAAAGGCTAGACAACCAAAGACTCTAAGCATTTTAAAATCAGGAGTTTTTCTAAAAACAATTTCATAAGGAGATTGGTTTTTGAGAAATGGAGTTGGGAGCCTGTTTATGAGATGTACAGCATGTCTTATAGCAAAAGACCAAAAAACAGAGGGAAGATGTGATTGGAAAAGTAAGGCGCGAGCTACATTCAAAATATGTTGATGTTTACGCTCAACTATTCCATTTTGCTGGGGTGATTCAATGCATGATGTTTCATGAAAAATGCCTTTAGAAGAGAAGAAATCAGTTAAGAAAAACTCCTTGCCATTGTCAGATCTTAATCTTTTAAGTTTAGTGTCAAATTGATTTTCAATGAGATGTATGAAATTGGGAAGAACAATTTGGACCTCAGCTTTTGATTTTAGAAGATAAACCCATGTGAATCTACTGAAATCATCAACAAGTGTTAAAAAATATTTATGACCATCAATAGAAACAGTGCGTAAGGGTCCCCATATGTCAGCATGCAACAACTCAAAAAATTGAGAACTCTTGGAGGTGCTAAGAGAAAAAGGTAATTTCTTATGTTTGGCAAAATGACAAGTGTCGCAAGGAGTACAATTCTTGTATATAATATCAGCATGTTGAGAAGATAACAATTGTAAAATGGAATTTGAAGTATGGCCTAGTCTATGGTGCCAAAGTGCACTGGTATTGACTGCATTTACAACGAAAGCATTTGATTTATTGATAACATCAGTTTGGAAAGGTAAATTGCAACGCATAGCATTTGATTCTGCAAGACAATACAAGCCATTAATCTTCCTAGCTGCTCCAATCATCTTGAAGTGAGATTTCTGGAAAAGAAGACAGTGAGAATCAGAGAATACTGCCATACAGTCAATAGTGGAAACAAGTTTGGAAATAGAAATTAGATGAGCAGAAAAGTCAGGAACAAAAAGAACATCAAGAAGGAATAAGTCACCTATGTGAATATTCCCAGAGAAATTGGCAGTGACAGTAGTGTGATTAGGCAATTTAATGTGTATGGGTGTTATGGCATGAAGGTTATGAAATAAGGATTTGGTGGGACAAATATGATCGGTGGCACCACTATCAAATATCCAGGGAATAAAATCAGAAGATATACCTGAGTGTTTAACAGAGGCTTGATTCACTGAGGAATAGTGATCCTTACTCTGTTGAAGCAAAGCCAAAATTGCTTGATACTGGTCTTTAGAGAAAGTGAATTGGTCATTGGGAGGACTACCATCCAAATCAAGGTGCTGTAGAGAGGCAGCTGAATCTACTTCAACCAAACTGGCAGAAGCTTTGGTGTTGGGCTTGTTCTTTTTATAACCAGCAGGAAAACCAATGCGAAAATAACAGGTTTCAATGGTGTGATTGGTCTTCTTGCATTTTTCACAGAATTTGTTGTTCTTGAAATTGTTCTTACTAGCATTGAAAGGGACTTTGTTGGAAGAGTTGAACCGTGGTTGAGCATTCGAAACTGCAGTGAAGGCCAAAGAATCGGAAACAGGATGTTTAGGATTGGTGCTAATGAACTCACGTTCATGCTGAAGAACCATAGAAAAAGTTTTGACAATCGAAGGCATGGGATCCATTATCATGATTTGAGAACGAACTTGGGCATAGCTCTCATTGAGACCACGGAGAAATCGAATCACATAATCATCCTCTCTTTCTTTTTGAAGTTTCGCAAGAAGTCCACAAGCACAGGGAGTTAAGCAATTGCAGTTGAGAACACATCTATAGAGCTCCAACTCTTTCCATAGGATTTTCAATCTCGTATAATACTCAGAAACAGGTAAATCACCTTGATGACAAGCGAGAATCTGATCCTGAAGATCAGAAACCCTAAATTTATCAGCATGGGAGAATCGATCCTTGAGATCTCTCCAAATCTCTGATGCTGTATCCATCCACATCACCGATTGCTTGATCGAAGAAGTCATGGATCGTGTGAGCCAGGACATCACCATTCGATTTGAGCGACGCCAAGCTTCGTGAAGTGGATCTGAGAGAGGGGGACAAGGAAGAGTACCATCAATGAACTTCTCCTTGTTTTTGGTCTCCAGTGCAACGACCATGTCACGTTCCCATTGATGAAAATTGCTCTCCGTAAGGAGAGGGGAAACAAGCACCAATGCTGGGTTTTCTGCAGGATGAAGATAAAGTGGGTTTGCCGGATTCACAAGGTGATCCGGTGTTTGTGTAATAGGATGGCTCAGGGAAGCCATTTTCAGAAAATGAGGAAGAAGAAAAAGAAGCTTCAGGCGGAAGAAGCAGTGGGTGTTAGCGATGATACCATGACAGAGTAATGGCCAAGCACCTTAATCCTCATTATTCATTCCATCTAATAAAGTCTGAAAGTGCTCAATATATATTCAGCACATTGTACAAAATAAAAAGAAGAAAATAAAGAGGATTACAGCCTGTCTAGCACAATAACAGAATGCTAGAAATATCTACCAAAATCTACCACAGTAACAGAAAGCAAATAAACATAACAAAACAGGGGTAGAAACGATATTTCTCACAATTTAGACTAACACAGTGTTGGTATTTTGTGAATTTTTAGATGTTTTAGTTTTCTTTTCTTATCTAAAGCAATTGATGCTGTGAAATTCCTTATTTAATAGTTACAACAGTTGAGAGATAAATAGGAATTTGTAATATACCGTAATTCATTTCTATTAGTAGAAAATTAAATACAAATTTAATTCATTCGAAGGTGTACTAATATTTTAAAATATAAGAACGGAAATAAAAATAAATAAGGAAAGAATAAAGTGTAAAATGAGCAATAGACCAAAGATCAATAGAACCTTTCCGTCGTATAAATACATCAGCATTAGACATAGAAGCGTGCAGAATATAAACACAAAAATACTGTTTCATGATAAAAAAAATACAGATATTGTCTATGATTTCAATTCAAGTTAATTTGATTCAAGCTGAAAATGGAATACATGAGCTTAAACGAGAAAAGAACTGTAAGTGGAGCAGCTTGTATTCTTTGACTAAGCCATCTATATAATTTGTATAGGTTTGCAAATTTACAAGTGTTAAAGTTTATGAAACATGAGTTTTCGATAAGAATATCGCTTGTAAAACATAATACTAATGACATACGAGTCCAATTCACGTAAAAGAGATTAATATTTCTTCCTCCTCAATTTTATAAATCCTTTTTATATATTGATCAATTTTCTAATTTTTATTCCAAACTTAAATTCATAATTGAATTCTCAGTCATGTACAGGTTATGTTAAGCAGAGCTTAAAATAGTAGTACTTTTGAGGAGCCAGATTCTGGTTTTAGATTACTATGGTTTGCGTTTAAACGAAGTTAACCAAATTGCTGGATAATAGAGAATTTCATGAAACTGCAGTTGTAGAATCAGGATTGACTTGGGACTAATGAGCAAATCAAATGATAGTGATTGAAAGGAAAGCAAATTTACAGAAGCTAACAGGTGCCACTGTTGCCAATTTCCCCACTCCAGTAATACAAATAATTAAACAATCAAAAGACAATGGAAGTAAGAAACTAAGGAGGAAGCTTACATATACAAGATTTGTCCAAGATGTGCTAGTTAAGACTCAATGTCCACTCCACAACGTATTGTTTTTAAGAGCAACAACCACTATTTTGGGAGGCTTGGGGCTCTTGCTTCTGCTTTAAAACACTCCTTTTAACTGCTGTTGATCCTTCTTCCAAAAGACTGGGAGCTTCCATTATCTACAAAACGGTCCCACATTCACTTATACAAAATATCATCCCTTCCAAGTAATAATTAGTTTAGTTACTTCTTATAACCAAACACTTCATTTCTTGAACAAGACAGAAACAGCGTTGAAGCAAACTTGTAATACTGTACCTTTAGAGCAAGTTCCTCAAAGCACTGCTCCACATTTTCCCTAGTTTTAGCACTACATTCAAGAAGCAAACATCCCAATTCTTTGGCAAGGGCTAAACCCTCTTCTCTGCTCACAGTCCTTTCAGTATCCTAGAAATTGAGAAACAGATGACAGAAATTAATGAACTTGAAAGGGAACAGTTTCGCCAGTCATGTCAAAATCTTAGACGATTCATCCAAGGAATCCTATGAAGTTATTTTTTTCTTTCATGAATTTAAGGATGTTATGATCTTAGCCAATGCCATATGCATAGGGAAACGACGTTGATGCGAGACAATGCCATAGTATTAGCTCACTAATCTCCATATGGCTCTTCAACAGTCTCAGAGGGTCCACTAAATTGTTAATCACAGGCTTATGCAGATATTCACTAAATTCACTGAATTGGCATTGAGTTCATAAAGAAATGCTACATGGCTATGTAGTGAAAGTGTTGTGACATCAAGAACATCATATGTAAATGGGGCTCTAATGATAATGCAGGGATCTAGTTTTCTGATGGATATCATGAGATAGATAATCATGAGTTAGTGCCAGAATAGTATGGAGCAGTGGAGTGAGAATCATGTATGCATGTCGAATTGTATCTACCATAAGTAAGTTGGATTGGACATGGTCTTAATTTGCTTCAAAAGGACAGACAAAACTTGAACAGATAAGATTAGAGCATTCATGACAATAGCAAACTCATTTGCTTTTGTCATATATTCGGGCCCTATATTTGAGCACGGAACTTACTCTATCAACTTTGTTTCCAACTAGCATCTTCACGCAATCCTGATTAGTTGAGTAGAGTTTCACTTCCTTAGACCACACTTCTGATAGGTTTGTAAAGGTTTCTCTCCTTGTCACATCATAAACTAGAAGTGAAGAAAACGAAGCACTCTATAAATAGAAATCATTAGAGTTTCAAGAATGTTAACTAGCAAATGGTCAAACACATACTTTGTCCACTTTAAATACACAAAATTATGGTTTCAGAAGGTCACCTTAAGACCCAAGAAAATACATTTGAGAAATTCTTCTTACTAAAAAAGGAACATGAAAGACAAGGGCAAGAATCATGTTACTACTAAAAAAGATAAAACAACTGGGGATGTCATTAAGAAAGGCCTATTTTCCCTAGATGCAAATCTAAAACTTATCTAACGATTGATAAAAATAACATCAGAATTCATTTACTGTGAAGTATAAACATGTAATAAAAAACATAGAGCATACCCTGAAACCAAGGTTCGAAATAAATGTCATAATACCTTGCAATTGCTTCATTTTAGTCCATCTTTACCAGACATCACTCGTAAATAAAAAAGTATCCAGAGTGTATATCGAAGCATAATGTTAACACAGAGTTCAATAGTAGTTGAAAAGATAAATTTTTCCCTAAAGATATTCTAGAAAATTCTCTCACGTGGATGAATCTAATAATCCTACATTTTTGTAGTTATGTGCATTAATAAATTGAGCATACCGAGAATGATTCCTTGTGCTTTTCTATAGTAAGAACTGGTTAGAGTCCTGAACCTTTCCTGCCCAGCTGCAATAGATGTGAATGTTATTTTAACTCAATAGATCACTTAAGTTGGTCATTTTGGGCAACAAATAACCAAAACACTACGAAAGGCATTTCATTCTATCTGTTCTAATCAAAAGCTGCTTGCATTGACAAACGGTCTAATTTCAAGAACTGAAAGCACAAGATTTGACTCTATCATTACCAGTATCCCAAATCGTTAATTTCAGTCTCTTGCCACCTACTGTGAGCGTTTTGATCTTAAAATCAACACCTGCATATCATAGGAACGACATTAGATCATATCAAAAGACAAACAACTCGTGACCGAGGCAAGAAGACGAATTAAATTGCTAGTTAATTCAAGTAGCAAAAGAACCAGAAGCAGTTAAATCCTACACAAGTAACAGGCAGAGACAATAACCGAAGACCAACAGATTCAATCACGAAAACATAGGAAACTACAGAATAACTGATCGGAATTGGATGAGCCCGAAATGCAAAGCAGCTTTTAAACCGGAAAACCATTTGAAAAAAGAAATCACAAACTCAACAGTGTTACTGTAAACAATAGATCGACAAGTATGCGGTATCATTTGGTTGCAAACAATGTGTCAGAAGTGTGACACCTAAATCCCAAGCATGCAAAGGTTAAAAATAGAAACTTGAAGGGTCGAATGTAATGTAATGAATGAATTACCAATGGTGGGGGTAAGATCTTCAACAGAACTTGAAATGAAGCTGACAAGTAGGCTACTTTTTCCCACCCCAGAATCTCCGATCAACAAGATCTTGAAAGAGAGATCAAAGCCACTGCTCTGACCGGAGGATGAACTCATTCTTTCCACCTCTGATGAATGGGTTACGTGTGGCTCAAAAAGTACAGTGAAAGAGCAAAAGAAAGTGAAAAGAAAGAGAAATAGAGAGAGAAAAGGCTAAGGAGGTTGAGGGTAGGCAAGGCTACGCTGTAAGGAAGAGCAATGGGGTAACACCTTTGATTTATTTGGTGTGTAAAGAGAGAGAGAGAGAGAGAGAGAAGGTAAGAAAGAAGATAAAAGAAAAGGAAAAACGGCCACGCTTTGGCTCAGTTCAGGCACAACCACCTATCCTAAGCTCACACACACCCCACACCAGCGTATTTATTCTTTCCTTTTCTCTCTCGTGATACGTGTGTGTGATGTAGTTGTTTGTAGAAGTGTATCATATAATATTGAGTTCCCAACTTCATGCCATGCCCACGTGCAAACCATTGATTGGTGTGGTTTAATCTCAAACAGATGCTGCTATTCAAATACCATTCATAATCATTCCTCGGAAGCCATTTTCAACTGCGCCATTTTTGGTTTTATTATTGTTTTTCATTCCTCCTTTCATCTCAAAACCAACGACGTCACGCTCCTTTTCCCCTTGTTTTTACATGCCTGAAAATCACCTTTTGCGACCATTATTGTTGCCTTTTCTTCTTGAAATTCAAATTTTAACGGCACTGTAAAACTTGTACATAAATCTATGCACTATTATAACTTGGTTGTAGATTTCCCCCACACATTCCACAATCTATCATTATCTTGTTTCTTTCTCTTTTTAATGTAGGCGTGCTCGTCCCATCTGGCAAATCTGCAAGCTCGGTATTTTATAACTTAGATTCATATCTACTTGTGTTTCTGCACCAACTAATAAATTGTTGGCTTTTTATGTTAAATATGTGATTTTTAAATTTGTACCTACAACATTAAACGCGAACAAAAACATGTTATAAAAGATGGGACTTGTCATTTCCACCGAATGTACAGATCAACTTGTAACTTATGGAGTGTAAAAGAAGCATTTTTTAGCAATGCTGCTTCAGCTTTATCACACAAATTTTCCTCAAACCCATCAATTTTAAATATTAGCTCATCCAAACATTAATACTAAAATCTTTCAATTTTCAAAAAAAAAAAATCTACTAATTTTGTTATTTAGTGGCTCAACATTGCTTAACTAATTTTAGAATATATGTGTGAAACGCATGTTTGAATACAATTTATTTTTAAAAAAAATACATTATTTTAGATATAGGATGGAGAATATTCACAAAACATTTTTTTCATTTTTTTTTTCAAGTCACTTTAGGTTATCCTTTTAGTCAAAGTCTTTTTTTGTCCAAATTTTACATTTAAGTTAGTGATTAATCTAATCAGGTATTCTTAAATTGATAATAATGCAACCATCTACTTTGATATATATTTATAGGTTTCGATATAGACTTATGATTAATAGACTTCTAATCACGGTCCATTAACTAGTAAAGAGCGTTTACCAATAATCTTGATTGAATGATGTTTAATTATATTTGTTATTTGGATTGGTCAGCCCTTCGGTGATCTTGACGGACCTTCTGCACCTGACATACATGTTTTTTTTTTCATTTTTAAATATTTACAATTCTTTTATAAATGTGATCCTAAGCACTTAAAGCAAATAAATTTTCATGGATATAAACTAGTAGTGAAAAAAATAATTTAATTGATCTTGATTTTTTAGTAATGATCATTACAAAGACTTATAGATATAAAAAATTGTGATCTTTAACATTTAAAATTTAAAAGGCAAACCGAAATAAGTAGGTATCAAATCATTCTTACCACGTGTTATTTTTTTCACTTTAATTTCTAATTATCTATCATCGGATTATCTTTACATTTTTAGAATATAATTAAGATCATATTCAACCTTAAATCTTAAACCAACAGTTGTAAGTTTTATTTATTTATTTATATAACATTTATCTTACTAGTATCTACACATTGTGTGACTTTCTATTTTTTTTAAATTTTCAATAATCTCTTTTAGATTGGATTTCTATTATATTGGTATACCTATCTCAAATCAAAATATTTTTTTAACAATTAGTACTTAAGTGATTATATTTATTTGATAATGGAACTTATTTCTTAAAATATAATATATTTTTATATGAAAAATCCATAAATTTAAGATAGTTATTTTTTGTTTTACATATTGCCATTCTATCCTAACCATTCTTAGACGTATATTTTTGTTCTCAAATGAGAGAATGTGACAAAAAAAATCCTTTTTCAATTAAAGTTAGAATAATTTTCTTTAAGTTGATTCAATACATCAAGTTTAGTGCTCACATAGATCTTGTTAGAAAAAACTTCAATTATGGCTCTAATACTATATTAGAAAATGGTTTTAAGCCTAACTCAACCCCACAAAACCGGTTTGTATGGTGAGGTTTGCACCTCACTTATATATTATAATTTGGTTTTATCTTTAGTCGATGTGTGATTTCTAAAATAAAACATGTATTGCAATCTAACTTACGTGAAATAATTTCTTTTGATTAAAGTTTGATTTTTAACTTGGTAATTTTTTTTTGAAGAAATTGAAAATATAATTACAAATTGTGAAGGTTAAAAGATAATATAATATAAATGTTCCAAGATTCTTTTAAAAAAAACACTACCCAAGTCGTAATATTATACCCTAATTCATAATAAAAGTTTGCACTTCTAAAATAAAACATGTATTGCAATCTAACTTACGTGGAATAATTTCTTTTTATTAAAGTTTGATTTTTAACTTGGTAATTTTTTTTTTAAGAAATTGAAAATATAATTACAAATTGTGAAGGTTAAAAGATAATATAATATAAATGTTCCAAGATTTTTTTAAAAAAAGCACTACCCATATACCCTAATTCATAATAAAGGTTTTCACCTCACTTATATATTATAATTTGATCTTATCTTTAGTCGATGTGTGACGTCTAAAATAAAACATGTATTGCAATCTAACTTACGTGGAATAATTTCTTTTGATTAAAGTTTGATTTTTAACTTGGTAATTTTTTTTTAAGAAATTGAAAATATAATTACAAATTGTGAAGATTAAAAGATAATATAATATAAATGTTCCAAGATTTAAAAAAAAAAACATTACCCAAGTCGTAATATTATACCGTAATTCATAATAAATATAAGTAAACCAATATTGTATTGCCTATCAAGACTTCAATTCAACTTATTTAACCAAAGTCATCAAAATAAAAAACGATCTAAGTTAATACAAATCTCGTCATATGTTATGATGATTTCTTTTCAATGTAAATTATATTGAAATTATCACACACATGCTCGATTTTAGTATTGCAAAAATTTAGTCACACTTCACTATTTTAGTTAATTTAATTAAATGTAATTTATGTTAATAATTTATTAAAACGACTTCAGTTCAATAATCAAACTCGTTAAGGAACTTCTTCCAAATAAGTTCGTCCTTAGTAAGCACGATCCTTCAAATAATTTTTAAAAAAGTAACTCAGATGTTTAATGTTATAATAAAATTTGATCGGTTCTACAAAAAAGCCGATGACTTCTTGACAATGTGTCTCTACTTATATCACATTATTTAAGTTTCCCTATATGAGTGAAACGACTTCATTTAATGTTGGCAGGTTGTATGTCCTTCATTATTTATTCTACATTCGTACAATTTCAAACCATAATTTGAATTTACATTGTTTTGGAACTCTCATCATTTAAAGATTGTACTATAGCACATGATTTTCATTAATCATTATTTTCAAATCTAAACACAATTATTTATCTAAGTTATTTGTCCTTTACCTGATCTACAAAAAAAAAAAATTCAATGATAGTTTAGTTGGTATATTTTTTTAAATTTAAAATATTTAACATATAAGAAAAAATTGCTTAAAATAATTTATTCTGTTGGAACTCTCATTTTCAGCGTTACATATATAAAGTTGGAAAATTTTATGTGTAATGGAATTAGATTGTACTTTGCCTCCAACAAAATAAATGAAAACATGTTGCAGATGTTTCATTGATCTTAAATCCTGTAGATACAATAAATAATATATTCATTAAAGAAGAGGAGATTTTTGTGAAAAGGAAGTTGAATTTTCCCTTTCATACAACAGTTTGAGAATTCAGGATTTGTTCAATCTTTCTACTCACCACGTTATATTGCCTGACAAGAAAAACGTACCAATATTAAATCTCTAATCCAACTATTGTACATAAAATAAATTATTAGATTGCAATACTCTCTTTATTACATAATAACTCTTATTTTTTTTTCTTACAGTAACCATGTGATTTTTTACAAAGTTGACTCAATTTCTAATAGGTGGGATATTGTTTTAAGAGCTTAGAACTCATATACTTCTATTTATACTACTAAAAGTATTTTTGGTAATATCAATAAACTAATTATATAACTTATTTAATTAGCCTAAACCTAATTAAACCAGACTCTAAAGTGTAACAATAACAAAACATAAATTACAAAAATAAAAAATTATGGGTTTCTATCTTAATTACTTTCAATATTGTTCTTTGAGTGATTTTTAAAATATTCAATCTCATCATATAATAACAGGAAAATTACCACTTTTAAAGAGGTGTGAGATTTTTAACCTAAAAAGTTCAATCTCATCTTTGTTATTTTTACTTAATATAGGATTTTCAATTCATAACTTTCCGATATTTTTTTACTTCCTTGAATATTAAAATAATCAATTTTGAAGGTTGTCTAAGTTAATTTTGTTTCACCTATATAAGCGTCACCTGGTAAAAAAAATCGCTTATAAAGAATGTAACTGAGTCCTTACAAATAAAAATGGTCCCAAATTCATTTATCATATCAACATCTGAATCCTTAACTCACCTATGTAATATGCCTCTTACGATTCTTTTTCAACTTTAAAATTTGGATCAATGTCCATGATTACTTCATACTTTTGATCCTTTCCTTTTCCCCTTTTTGACATGTGCATATAGTCAATGCAGATAACAAAAGAATGTTTAAGAAGAATATTGGAAAATAATATATTTATATACTTGTGACAAAATATATTAAAAGTTACCCAATTATTTTGAAATCTGGTGTCTCCATATTTCAAGAAATCACTTTTTGAACAAATTTAAGGTAAATTAAGATTGATGAAACTAGGTTTGAAGTCAGGCATGAAAATGGTAATAGAAAAGGAATTGAATTGTGGTAAGTAGGTAGTGAATTGAGATGAGGGTATTGGTTTGTTGATAGAGGAAAGGGAAACAAGTTTGTCCATGGATTTGGATGTTCAGGTGTGCCTTTTTTATTCCTCAGGTAAAGGAAAGAAAGGAAAGAGATGACATGAGAGGTGGAGTGTCACTATCAAAATGGGGTGGCACCAATATCAATGGCCCATATCATGTCACCAACAAACTTCCATTCTTGACATTGGTTAAGAGGTCCATTTTCTTCCTTCATTACATATTTTAACCTAAAAATCACACTTTCTATCTTCATCACCACCTCTGCTTTTTGAATCAGCATTTATCACTCATTTTATTTTCAATCAAGATGTCATCTCACACTTTTTTCTGCGATTATTGTATATCTCACTTTATTGGATAATGTTAATGTCACTTTTGTGATCTTGATTTTGTTTTTAAATTTAGTGTTTGAAACTGTTTCTGCCAATTTTTTGTTGAATGGATAATTTTCATAAAATATAGGATAATCACTGCACTGATATATATTAAATTTATGTAATCTACATTATACAGAAATTAGGGATTCCTCGAGCAAAGATAAGCATTCTGTTGTTTGATTGGAAATCAAAGTTTCAAGAACAGAGTTGTACAGAATATAAATCTATTCAGCACAATACAGTATATGATTGGAAATCAAATATGAATATTTGACGGAAGGGAATTTGGCATACAACAACTATAGTTCCTGACACGATAACAACTTATATATTTGATGCTCGTCATGCTCATTCTAGAAATAAAACTAAGAACTGCTCATTTGAGTTATATGATAGGTTACCTGTTATGTTTTTAGATCGAATGAATTGTTCTTTAGTTTATCTGAGTCTTAGAGATTCTCTGCTTCTCACTGCAGACAGATACATCTTCTGTTCTAAAGGAGTCAAATGAATACATTGAATTCCTTCATAAACAAGTTAAGGTTTGGCCATTCTTGCTACCACTGTTAATATTCTAGTAATTGGTTTCATATATCGCAAACATACAAACTTGGACCTAGAAAGACATAACAGATTCTAAATCATGTTTAACAAGACCTTTTTTTTCTCTTCCTTTTTTGACAGCTGCTCAGTGCTCCATGCCTTGAAACTTCAGCAGCAGCCAAGAAGCAGGTAAGCATAATATGATATGATTGATTATAATAAACACATATGTCTTGTTTTGCAATGGTTTAAATTAGTTGATGCCATTGACGAGAAACGCACATGCCTTACTGTGAAATGGTTAAATTATACTCTTGATACAGGTGATAGCAGAAAATCCACCTATCTGGAAATGAAAGGATGGATGAATATGGAGCTCTGTGGTCTGCTTCATTTCCTTGACAGGAGCTTCAAAGCTTGATTTCTGATCAATGGAAAGAAATGGGGCAGGGTAGAGATATGTCTACTGATTTCAGGTTATATATGGTTAATATGATTTTACTGAAATGAGAATTATATACATAAAATTGGCTCCTTTAATTTGTGTCTGTGAGATAAGATAGCTATGGACCTAGGCACGTATATAGCACCAGATTCTGAACCTAACCATTGCATAAAAATGCAGGAACTATTAAAATGCTGAGATAAACACCAGATCCACCTAAAGAATCTGAAAGGAGAATTGTGTGATTGCTTTATTGAAAACAACACATGTTCTTATCCTGAATGTTCTTAAGTAATTTATGCTTTGCTATATTTTTTGACACAGATAGTTGTTTATATATTTAATCTATAGTTTCCTTATAGTCGCAGATATGAGAAGAAATTCATTGTGGACTTTGAATTTTGAAATTGCTTTAATTATGATAGATAACGGATGAAATAACTTTAAAGACAAATGATTAAGTTATATAGGTGTGATTAGCATTATCCCTAGCAAATTGCATTAATTCATTAAGATTTCTTGTATTAGCATACATAGTTGTAAAAGAAAAACAAATAAAACTTATCAAATAACGGACCTTTAGAAATAATAATCTTCTTAACATAAAGTATATTTTAGATTTATCTTCTTTAAATTGAACAAAAAAAAGAGATTATATCCACATTGTTTAAGAATTGGTTAAAATTATTGAATACTTTAAGTATAACAAGTTTTTATGTATATTTACTTTGAGATACTCTTTATTCACTAAATTTCTAATATCACCGTCATGCCCAATGGTCACCGACAATAGAAATTCTGGAGCAATCCACACTCTGTAAACAAATTAAGTGGATAAATATAACCCCAAAATCTCAATTATCCACCTGCCATTGGATTTGGTGGAAACACTTTTTGAATAAACTCCAGGAAACGACTAGAGTAGAATGTAGGGTCCACAGCTGAGATAGACAATGAATCAAACTGAAGAGATTTATAAGCATGTTCAATCTTCTTGGTCATGTTATAGTCCTGCAATATATCAATGATACCCAGGTACAGCACCACATCGTAGACCTCCTGGAACTTTGGTTTTTCTTGTTTATCCGAAATCTGCTCTGCCCTTGAAGGCATGTTCACACCAAGCTGGATTTGGAGTCTGCTTAACAAATTGGAAAGAGAAATATGCAAGTCGGTATTTGTAGTATTGTGGCAATGATACAATTATAGCGTAAAGGAATCATTATAATCATTAAAATCCTGAATAGAACGCCTAGAATTATTAGAATAGTCTACATTATAAGTAATACATGTGATAATTTGAAGAAAATAAATAACCAATTTATCTGTTTTACTGAACCGTTTCGATCACATTCTATCTAGTTTGTGTTAAACTTAGATACAGTCCCAGAGTGTTATTTGTGCTGTTTTCCTATCAGAACTAATCATTCACTTTGATCATCTATAGAATCGTTCAATACAAAATTTTTATTAGATAGATATGTTACTTAGGTGAAATTTGAATTCTGATTAAAAAATAATATCAACACCTAAAGAATTGTAAATAAGTTTTGTCCTTTGATCTAACCTGCATATGCTGGGAACAACAGAACTCTCAAACAGTCTAGCTAACCTGAGTTATTTAACCTGAAGATTAAAGGCCAAGGCAAAGTAATTAAGAAACCACACCTTGCTGTACCAGGTAGAAGTAGATCCACCTCCTCATCACCAGCAGATGAAGCCCGCAACCGACTACCCCTCACATGTGAGCCCACAACAACACTGTTATCATCTGCTCCTCTAGGAACTAGAACAAGACCTTGTGGATAGGATGCTTCATCCTCCAGAGGATCTATCAAATCATCGTTAGCATATCACAGTTTTTAAGTTGATCACTTCATTCATGCTTATATATTGCACTAGAAAAAGCAAGAATATAAATCTATAAACTAGACAATCGATTCACCTTCCTCTGCAAGCATTGCTAATCCATCCACACTTCTACTTTGGTTGTATGATATGAGAGGACGCAGATGCTGTGGAGCTCGATAGTGAACACCTAGAAGAAGGCTGTAATCCATAATGTGTTGTGCTTCTAAAAATTTGCTGTCTATTTCAATCTGCCTGCACAAAAGTATGAGTAGGAGGAAGTATTCAGTATTTGCAGTGGATTAAAAAAACGTCTTACATTTTGTATCAGGATGCATGGTTAAGATATATTATGCCAATTAAAAAAATATTTGTATGCATGCTGCCTATATGCATCATAAAAAATGGACTGCAAAGATCAAACAAAATTTCGACATGAATAGTTACTGTTTTCAATAGCATCATAATTTATTGGAGACACAGTCTGCCCACATATATTTACATATTCATAGCTCACAGTATCAAAACATGACCCAAGGGTTTTTGCAGCATATTTCAGACACCAGTAATGTACTAAACAGAAGATACACACGTTTTCTGTTGTTACCTTTGTCCAAGAAGAATATCTTATCTTCCTTTTCTTATATGTACGTTATAATAAAGTTTCTTCTTTTTGTCTTATTTTTACACTTGGGTAATCCTTTTTATGGTACTGAAAATTGATCTCTTTCAATAAATATTTTTTACCGTGTATAAGAAACCCAAATGCAAAAGAAAAATCGTTATAACTACAGCTTACTTTAATAAAGACTCCCGCCAAGACGGTTCCAAGTAGAAACAGTAGTTCAGATCCAAATCCTTTAGTGTTGTATTTTCGTCAATTTCTATCTTGTCTGATGATCGTCCAAAGGAAGAACCTTTTAAATCAAATCTCCGATGGATCCTCAGTTCCGTGCAGAACATATTTCCCATTACAACGAAGCGAAACTGCAAAAGGGAAAATTATATCCAAATATTAGACTCCTAGTTCAGGAAATGCATATGAAAAAATTAAAGAAGCGGGATTGATTGACTCAAATATCTGATGTTGTAAATTCACTTTATGATATTTTCATAATTTATATTTCAGATTGCAAGTATTAGGAAACGTGACATTCCTTCTTTATTGATACGGAAAATGACCCATGATCTGAAAAATGCTGCAAGGCAATGTGCACGTTACCTTTTGACCACTTGAAGCCTTAATCCTGTGCAAGCCAAAGAATTTTGTGATAAGTGTATTTTCGTATGTCTTCACATGATGATGATAGTCTGGCAGCATTCTTAGAAGAACCTGCATGCCAAATGTTGAACAATGGAGTTTTTATTATACACTGAAAACAAGTAGATGATAACAAGTGAATACTAAGATAACATTACTAAAATTGTAAGTTGCCTCAGTACGTATTAGCTAAAAGCTTCTTCTTTTACGAGTTGCCTCTGAAAAAGGCTAACATTATTCTACAACTACAACAAAAGCTCAATTGTAAAATCCTAACTCTGGCACAAAATTATTACGGACTCAGCAGGAGAACTAATTAAGCACTCTCTCGTTCCTTAATGGCTGCGAAATTCCATACTAAATTTCTACAAATAAAGTGTTAGCTTCAATTTGTTATGAGTACATTGAATGTACGCAATAGAGTCCACACGAAATATGAGAGATTCACCTGAAACATTTGTAAACGTTATTGAAATACTATAACGCTACCTTCGACCTTTTATTGGTTCTAACTGAAACATTTATAAGAACGCACCTTCACTTCAGACATTCTCAATGTCTTGATCATGAAACGATCATCCTGAGACAGGAAAAAGACACTGCCACTTTTCCCTGGAGAAGATAGTTCCCTCAGAGTATCGTTTCCACAAATGGACATCATGTAGTCGGCAGCGTCAATCTTGAATAATTCTCTCAAATTTCTGTAATAGTTTATACCAAACAAAATCATGGAAGGACTTGTGGAATTTAAGAATGCATATTATGATCAATCAAACACTTAAGTCCCACATTATGATCTTACATTCTTAAATCCTATATTATCTCAGATTTGGAACACGTTTGTTCTTCTGAACATAACGCACAAAACTAAGGATAATAGAAGCACAGGTATGTTTCAAAGGAGACAATTCAATTCAAATTGGAAACGTTTACAGTATGATGGGAGCTAAGTAGGCTAACTATCTCAGAAAGGGTTTTAAAATCTTGCTTAAAGAGACAGATTTACATGCAAACCTAGACGGTTTAACAATTATATTAGCACCACATGAAAGACACAGATCATAAAAAAAATCAGGAGTAACTACTGACCTGAACACCATGGGGCAGTAATCTTTCCATTTAAAATCCTCTGATGGATGGGTAGGTGTTAACTGAGAACCTTCTTTAGGAAAATTCATCCAAAAGCTTGCTTTGGTACCAAAATCTGATATTCTTACTTCTCGCGTAGGTATAGGTGTTATCTTGCCCACGGTATACCTAACCAATTGAAGGACATTTACAAGGAAATCCATGGAAAAGCAACCATATTGAAGAATGATGAGACAGTTATGTGAACAACACGAATTTAGTAACTAATAAATTGCGCCATTATGTGTTTTGTAACCATTATTAAAAAATGTGCTTGGTGTATTGCGAGAGGACGAGTCTCTGTTAGTGCTTAGGCCTATCTATGTATTGTGTATTAAGAGAGGTTACTCTCAATGAGGGAGTCTGTCCTTTAATTTTCTTTTGTTGTCTGGGGTCTGTTGTAACTTCTTTTCTGGTTTAATCCAGAATATATAAATTAAACTAATTGGTTTGTGTGTAGTTCTCCAGTCTAACCAAAAACTTCACATGTTAGGAAAATCCATGCAAAGGAAAATGAAGATAGTCTGTTTAGGATAGCATTTTAACTTCAACTTATGTGACTTCAGTTCACAGTTTTCGGCCTCCTGACGTCCTAATCTTAAAATCGGAGTAATAAAACAAAATGAGATGTCTATGTTCCACTGTATAAGCTAATCAATACAAGCGAGAAACTTTGTTGAATGAAAACAGCTTATAATTGTCATGCGATTCTCAAATCTTTATTGGAGCTGCACACCAAAAGAAGTTAGGTATGGGACCTTAATATGATTGACGAATAGAACCATCAACCAGACCTATATAATAATTATGGTTTTATGACTTGGGTATTGCCTTCCAACTTTGGATTCATCTTGAAATGTTAGCATATGTCATGTGCCATAGAATAAAGGCAAAAGCATGCAGAGAATAATTTGAGTGTATTGTAACAAATGATAACAACTGAAGCAGTTTGAGTATGCTACAGGTCAACATAGTGTCTTTACCTTATTCCAAGCTGCAAACTGAGCATTAGATCATAACTCCTGTGACCTTTAATGATTATTTCACCAGGTTTTTTAATCTCTTTGGCAAGCTTTTTTTTAAGTCGCCTTGCCCTTCTAGACATTGATGAAAACATATTATTTAACACAACCTCACTTATCAATACACCTTGCATGTACTCTCGTTCCAAAATTGGGATCGTTGTATCAACCTCTTTGTCGCTACTTTCTGGCACAGAATCTGCTAATCCTAATGCTGAATCATATCCAATCACTTTCTCAATCGACACCTCAAGACTCCAACGTCTTTCAAGAGACACATTTCTTCTATTAGACTGTTCCAGATTTAACAGGTTTCCTTTTGCAAGATTATCAGATGAAACATGACTTGACAGCTGGTTTTCTGGTACCTTGACATCTCTCACTTGCGTCTGTTTTCTCAAATCTGGCAATAGCCCTCTTTTTCTCAAGGCACTGAGATAAATTTCTTGCATTGATGGAAGCCGGCTACCTCTTGGGTAAAAGGTTCCTTTGCCATCTTTTAGACCAAATGCCCAAGTCCCAACATAGCTTCCTCCATCACTCCAAGTGTAAACTCCAAATCCATGCATCATGCCATTTAACCAGTTTCCTTCGTACGAGTCCCCATTTATCCAGGTGAGTGTTCCTTTCCCAGACATTATCCCACCTTTCATATTCCCCACATAAACATTTCCATTGGTCCAGGTATACTTGCCAGGGCCCTCTGCTGTTCCTTGCATCCAAGAACCTTCAAAGGTATCTCCATTAGGATAAACTTCATACCCCAAACCATGTTTAAGATTCAACCGCCATCTACCTTTATAGGTCAATTTATCAGAACGGATATATGTCCCCGTGCCATGGATATATCCACCGGAGAAATCACCTTCATACACTGCTCCAGAAGGCCATCTGATCTTCCCATAACCATTTCTCATCCCTCTCCTCCATTCACCCTCATATACACAACCATCACACCAAACGTATGTCCCATAGCCCTCAGAAACATTGCCATAAAGGGACCCAGAATATGACTCTCCATTAGAAAGTAAGAGTTGCCCAACAGTAAAGCCATCACTTTCACCGTTTGTCAGCGTAGAAGGTTGGTCTAATTCATCAAGCACATCAACAGATTTCGTTCTCTCTGTAAAAGAAAGTGCTCCTCCATTTGAATAATCTGCTATGGCCAGGGGGCCAGACATTCATAATTACCAGAAGAAAGATTTCCTTGTAGAATTTCAAGTTTCGCGATTTCTCAGCCTCTCCAAGACAAGAAGGTTTGCATATAGGAATTCCAACCCAAAGATGCACTCTTGAAACTCTTTGTCCTGGAATTGAATATGCTATTACTTAAGGTACAGATATAATTATACTCAGCGTCTGGATCGACTGAAAAGGTTGCTACAGCTTAACCAATGGTTTCAGATTCGAACACTGGGCATGCAATTTGTATTGCCTGTAGTAGTTTTATGCGACTCGAGTAGACGTGTCTTCCACGAAGGATGCCTGTAGTCTCAAACAAGATAAAAACAGATATGTTATATTCTAGTTATTACAAGGGAAGGAGAAAAAAGAAAGACGGCCGAGAATTCAAGAATCAAAGTCATATTACAGCGTGTGTGAGTGTGAAGAAACAAGTTTAATTCTAAAGCGCAGTAACCAGACACGCTATGTTCTTCACTGAATTTTGCAGACCACAAATTACTAAACAAAAGGACAGACCGCAAAGTACGATCATAATATTAAAATGGAGACAGAAAACAATTAAACAATAGTATCATAAAAAAATTATAAAAAGAACAAGAATTAAATGAAAAAGGTAACAACTTTTTCCGTCATTATGATGAAATTTATCAAAGAAAATAAATGAAGCAATATACAACAGAGAGTAAGTGTTGGGGGAGAGTCAAAGAAAAACAGAAGACTAATAACAACAAAATCTGCAGCAAATGAAGCTTCTTGGTCCTTACATCATTACATGGCTAAATAATACTTGGAATTCCAGTGTTGAGATTTCGTAGGCTTATAAGGATAGGTTCCGTAGCTTTGAATACAGAAAGAACGGCCAAATATAATACACAAGCAAGTTGCAGAAGAAATTGGAAAGCGAAGATAACAAAGATTGTGAGATACGACATTAGTGAATAAGAAGTTGACATCCATTAACACAAGGGAAGAAGTGTGAGAGAAGTTTACCGGAGAATTGTGAGCAGTGATGAAACAGTGTTGTTGCCGGAGAATGCAAGAACAAGAGAAGAACTCTGTTCAAATGGAAGATTATATACTTCTAAAATTCTCAAAATTGAATGAGTTCATTTTTCAAAATAGCTTTTTAATGACAATTCAGAACATATGTTAGGTCAATTGATCCAAATCAAGTTATGGGTCGGCTAACTTACAATAGCGGATTAATATGAGCACATCAACGCATTAAAAAAGTAAAAATGATTTGGTTTTCCATTTATTATTTTAAATGATTGTCATTATTAGATGTAACGATTGGTCAGGAAACTATAATCAGCATTGATTAGCAATATAAATATTTCATAATGTAAAGTTTGAATAATTTGTTAGACGATCCTTCCAATGAAGTAAGATTGAGAAATTCAATGGCCACACATACTTACATCAGAGACAATAACATTACATCGTGCCTCATTTGTAAAAGAAAGCGCCACCTACTAACACCAACAAATGTCACCTATCATTGTAATAACACTGTCACGATAAATTTGATGAAAAATATTATTATAAAAAAATTAAAACCAACTATATATTAAGGTTCAGTAATTAAAAAATAATAATAAATAAAAGTCAACACAGATTTCTAAATAAAAAAATCATAAGTGATAAACATTATTATAAAAAAAATAGAGAGAAGAAAACAATATTGTGAAACAGACTTGGTAAATACTGTAGAGAGAATCATTATTATTATGCTATATTTAAAGTACCATGTCAATTTTCTAAGGACATGTATAACACATCATATAAAAGTATACATAGACGTCACTGTAACAATATAAATACCATGAGATATATAAATACCATTATATATATATATATATATATATATATATATATATATATGTGTGTGTGTGTGTGTGTGTTTAAAATATTAATTTCAAAATAATAGATAATATTTTATATGTTGATTTTAGTGAGTCGCTTGAACAGGTCTTTGAGAATGCTTTATAGCAAAGTAAATGATAATTTAAAAAATTCAAAAACTAATTATTTAAAGTTTAATATATTCGTAGACTGTAACATTAAATGTGCGCACGAATTCTCTATTAAATACATTGCTTTTAGAATATTTTCCACTATGAACATACATAACTTATTAGTTTATAAATATAATAACTAAATCTAAATGCACTCATTGTTATGAAAAAAAATAGAAACTGCGGTTATAAGACAGCAATTAGATGTTATGGATGGCCTACTTGTCCTACGTTTCAAAGACGGTTGGTGAATTTGTGTCCCTGTTCATGGCCTGCGCTGTCTGTAACATGTTTGTGTCCTAATTACTTTATTTAATCACAGATTTTTTTTTTATCACAAATTACTTTAAAGATAAATTAAAAATAGTGTGAAAATATATTGATGATATTTTCAATGAAAAAAATATATTTTTAATTCGATGATTATTATATACTTAACTATGTTGTCATATATTGTAAATATCTTATGTTATTATTTTTACTATATGACATTTGACTTTTTTTTTCTCTCGATCATCTTGTTTAAATAAAAAAAAACGTTTTAAGGATAGTAAAGAATCTTAAATGAAGTATATTAAATGTTTTTGCTAAATTCTATATATAGTATAATAAATGTACTTCATATAATTGTTTGTATTAATTTTCTCAAACAATACCATTAAGGTATGAATTAATAATATCACTTTTTAAAAGTAAACTTTAGTACTCTATTTTTTATATCTGCACTGATATAAATTCAACAAATCATTAAATGTTATTATTTTATTTTTTTATATGCCTCTTGATTAGACTGGAAAGTTCTGTTTCTATTGTGAACTTGTTTGAAGGTTCATTAATGTTATTATTGGTAAACCTTAAATGATTAGTGAATAAAAATGAAACATTATATATTTTACAGATGCGGATATGATTGTTTTAAAAATATTGTAAGACCAAGATATATGACTGTAGAGGTAGTCAAATTACATTTTATTTGGTTATTTTGAAAATAATTTACTACACATACATTTTTTTATATATTCAGATTTTGGTCGTTTTTAATTCTTTCAAGTAATTATTGTTATCTTGATTATTTTTTATCAAATGTTTTGTTTTATATAAGTCCTCAACATTAGTTTCACAGTTGATCATTTCGTAAAACTAAAGTAAAATTAATCAAGTAAAAGTAAGTATATTAATACATAATAACCTATAGAAATAGTTTTTGTTTAATATGGTTCGGCTTAAATAATAAATAAAAAACAAACTGATGAGTTTTTATAACAATAAGTAAACGTAATTAATTTAATTTTTTTTATTATTCAAGATTCTTTTATTCAGTTATGTTGACTCTTGACTGATTACATAATAGAATGAGTAAAAAAAGACTTTGTTATTTGTACAAGGAAAACTAAATGGAACATATTTTATAATAAAAACCTTATTTCTAGCCAAATTAATAGTACAAAATTAAGTAGGCATAGTTGTCCATTATTATTCTCCTTTCTTTCATTTTCATAGTGTTTAGTTGTCCATTATTATTCTCCCTCTCTTTCGTTTTCATAGTTCTTTTTCTTTGTTCTTACGTTAATAGTATACTAGTTATATTTTTCCCATTATAATATTATCTATTAAATATTTTCTATAATCAAAGTTACTATAATATAATACAAATTATAAGAAATAATATAAAAATTTGTCTTACTTTCTATATAAAATTTTAAAAATAATATACAAAAAAAAACAAACATATATCTTTTCAATGGCAATATGATAAATTTCGATCAATATATAATTAAGAAAAAACAATGTATTCATATTAAAAATAGTTTGAATATATAATATTCCTACAAAATTATTAAAATCCAGTTTTTAAAAGTTATAAAATAATATGTTAAGTTTGTTTTTTTTTCTTATATATATTTTACATCATTTTCACTTCATATATAATAAAAATATATTAGGTAAGAATGGGTGAGTAAGACATTTGAAAGTGGCCAAACGAAGCTTTGCAAATGAGTCTTAAATTGGTATATTAATAATGGGCTTTTTGTGGCCATAACTTAATGATATCTCAACCCCACTTTTATCATCTCATCATTACCAATTATTATATCAGACAATAAGAGTCGGTAATTATCATTACTCACTTGCACCAATTTCTTCCATTTTTCTTTCTTAATTTTCTCTCAATTTGGTTGACTAACTCGTAATAACATTTGTTTCTTTCCAAATTCTATGCCCAGTTGCATTTTAATTTCTCTGGCGGCCACCGACTCTCTCCACCCATTTAACTCTTTCATTTGGTTTTTTCATATAATAAACTCTTTAATTTAAATAATCCAAGCTACTCCTCGTTGGTTCCTGCATTAATTTAATATTTACAATTTAAAAAGGAAAGCAATGTTTTATATAACTACAATTCAATATTAACTAAGAGACTACGTTCTAGTTCAGCTAATTATGGATGTACTATTTAGTGAATTAATTTAATCTGTTTTATTAATTAATAAGTTGAAAAAATTTAAACTAGAATGATCCATTACGAATTGATGAATTAAATAAATTGATTTATTGTTTTATTTAATTATAAGTTTTTTTAAATAAAAAAATATATAATTTTTTTTTTAATTTAAATCTAAATTTTTTAGTGATGATGATAAATTTCAAAGACAAATAAAAAAATTACCATACAATCCAAATGTAATAAAAAACAAACATAAAAAACTAACAAATAAATTTTTATATATTAATATCTTTTTGTCACTTATTTATTTAAAAAGTTAGAGTCTTCAATAAATAACTTTATAATATTTTTATCTCTTAAACATCTTAGTACTTATCTCCATTTACAACACAATAAAAATATATTAATTAATAATATTGAAACACAAAGTAATAAATAATTAAATTAAATTAGGTGGATTTGTGAATCAGAAAATTAACTTATATAAAAAAATTACATTTTTTCAAATCTAATCCAGCCTCAACTCGTAGTGAACCAGGTTGGCCCGTAGATTTTAATCCATTTTAACAACACTACTATTTTTTATTTTACATTAATACATAAATGTTAAATTTTTGTAATTTAATTTAATTTACTGAAATAATTAACTTTACTTTTTATTTATTTAACTTAATAAATAGATCTAAACCAAAAGAGCGTGTTTGATGTGGAAACATAAGTGAATGTAATCTGTTTGGTGGAGGGTTTGCTCTCAAATTTGAACCACATAATTAGTCAAAAACATGCATTGAAGGAAAAAATATAGACGATAAAGAAAACGTTAAAGAATAAGATATGCATCTACGTTTACATTCGACAAAATTGTCTCTATCAAAATAATGACCGTTTCTTTTATTTGGCAAATCATTTCAAAGAAAAATACAATACTTGCATTGAATTATAACACGATACATGTTCATTACTAGCCGTTTCACTACTATATATAATACATGTTAATTTTTTTATTTAATCGTTATCATCTCTTTCGTAATTTGCTTCTGTTTTTTTTTAATTTATGTTTTTGGAAAAACATTATTCACAAAGGCCTCTCTTCCCTTTTTAATTTAATACATGAAAATCATTTTTTTCCCTTTTTGAGAGAAAAATAACTTTGAAGACAAACTTATAGTTACACACGTAAACTTGAAACGTGGGACGTGAATAGTGCCCATCATTGTAAGAAAATTCTGAATATTGATGGCAATGTAAAAGGTGAGATCTTACTTTGAATATATATATATATATATATATATATATATATATATATATATATATATATATATATATGATTTCATATAATATTAACTTAATTTTCTTATCAAATACATACTTGCATAGTTTAGATTAGTACGGTAGCTAATGGTTCTATATTAAATTGGCTTTTGTTAATGCAATCATTGCCTAACAAAATAAAATCAGAAATATAAATATTGCTAGTCTATATACCAACAAAACAAAAGTTCATGTTATCAACTACATTAGGTGTCTATTTGGATGTATTTTGAAAGGTCTTTCAAACTTGTGTCACAAGTATCTAATGATTTTAAATAAGATTAATGTTTTGCTGAGTTTTTTTTTCTTTTGTTATGGTCTCACTATTTTGATTAATTTCCATTTAGTTTAGTATAATTTGTAGATAGTAATCAATGTAATTTTTTTTTTATTAACATCACTGGGTTGATCAATGGAAACGTTGCAAATGTAGTAAGATGAAAATATATTTTATTAATAAAATAATGATAAATTGTTTTTTGTTTTTTTAAAACCACGTAACTTTAATGTTGTGTGTTTTGAGAAGTACTGATGATTCTAGGTTATTGTTGTGAAAGACTCGGAATATTTAATTTAGAAAGATGATGATAAGTCTCGTTGTTTAAAGTTGTGTTACTGTTTGGTGGTTGTGAGAAGGTAGTGATATCTCATGATTTTGTAGGTATTTTATAAGGTGAGTGTTATTTTGTAATTTGTTAAATAATATTATGATTAGTAATTAATCTTCAAAAAAAAAAATTGTGAGTATTGTGAGACCCTAGATAATTAGCAATGATAATCTCTGTCACATCAAGTTAATGCACCCACGTTCATGGTTCAGAAACATTAAAAACGCACTTTGCACTGCATGCACGAGTGCCACATGTCACGAGAGAAGCTTCCAAAGTCAGAGTGGGTGTGCAGGTGTCGGCAGAGGAGACGTTCGTCCAAACGAACGTGGATTTAACAAAACTGAGTTTTTGAAAATCTCTCTCTCACCTGCACGCACTCATCTTCTTCCTCAGAACTCAACCATTCATTTTCTCTACCTTCTCTCTAGAACCAGTCCACCTTCTCTCTACTGTAAACTCATCACTTTCTTCTCCGATCACGTTTCAGAACCGTGAGGACGTTCCCTGAGACGTGGGCGTTATTTTGGACCGAACAGAATTAGAATCTAAGTTGGTAAGTTCACATCTCTGATTCGCTCGTCCATTAGGGTTCATGCGAAACCAGGTTTTGGGTTCATGCATGGGTTATATCTGAGATATTTGATTTTTGGTGTTTAGATTTAGTGGAAGTTGTTAAGTGAACCTTGGAGTAGAACGCTGTAAGAGAACAAACCAATCCTTTGCATTAGGACAAGTTGCGTACGAATCCGGGTAAAGGAAGCTTATTGATTTAATTTATACTTGGATGTTTGTATGTAAGCATGATATTAAATGAATGTAGGAAACATATGTTGGTTGAGCATGCCTGAACGATTGCTGTTATGCATGAGATGAATATGATATCTGTTGGTTGAACTGCATGATGATTTTGATACGTATGGTTTGAACGTTGGATGAGTTTGTATAGTTGATTTGTTAATATGATGAATTCTATAAAGTATGTGAAATTAATGGTGTATATGAAAGTATAAGATTATGAATCGTATGAGAAATGTGAGTTGATATAGTTGAAATAAATCTGGATATAATGATTTTCTCTATGATAAGTTACGCTCGTCATCGTACGGTCTTATACCGTTCGGTTTCCCTGAAATTTGACTTAGAATGGAATTCTTTCATTCGGAAAGAATTTTGAATCTAGAACGAGCGTCTCCATTCTAATTACTATGTTTGAGCGTTCGGCTCAGCATAAAGATGTCGTCTACCTTAAATTAAATAATATTAAAATGAGTAACGGTTGGTCTTATACCAAGCGTTCGTCCTAAGTAGCGCTCGATCTTACACTGAGCGTTCGTCCTCTTTAGTACTCGGTCTTATACCAAGCGTTTGTTCTAATTGATTATCTGTCTTATAACTAGCGTTTGTCCTAAGAAGTGTTCGGTCTTATACCGAACGCTCGTCCTTACTGTTGATTTTCTAAATGAGCGTAAATAGCGTTCGTCCAAATTATTAGTAACAGTATATTGTAGCGTTCAGTCATTGACTGACAGTCTACCCTTTAAAATGATTGTTCTCTGTGTAATTAAATAATTGTCTTGTTGTATCTTTATCCATTTGGGTTGATCAAGAATCTTTGTACCTAAATTATTCTGAACATTCATTTTGTATCTCTAAGAGTCGGTTCGTTCAACTGATTCGGGTAGCCTTGACGTTCGTCGTATAAGTAGGTGTTAGGTTATTCTGATTGACAGCAAAACTCCTAAATCTAATTCTTAGCGTTCGTCTTCGTTCTTCAGAAGTATGAACGTTCGTTATTTTATACTTTTAAAACTGAAGCTAAAGATGATGATAAATTGTAAGATGTTGACGTGTGAACACCATTTTGAATGATTATACGATTATGGAATTTGAACGAGCGTTCCAGGGAGGAACGACTCTTACATATATTGAATATTAAATTTGGTAAAGTATGACTGTGGATAAGTTAAGACTCGCTGTCCATCCTGATGTTCCGTGAGTACTCATCCTCATGTAGAGGGAGTATGTCATGTGTGGGAACGGCAGGAGGTCCTTAGTCCATAAGTTAACATGGGCGACGTAAGAACGGACTAACCTCGAGTGGCAGCTGTTTGGTGTATCCCAGTTACTACATCACTCGGGTGCAAGGACGCTTGTAACTACATAGATTCATACAGTCCGGACGGTCGGTCTAATATATATATATTTCGGATGATGTTATATGTTAAGTTATGTGCTTATGTGAATTGAAATGTTAGAGTATATGTTGATGTATAAATTAAATTACTTAAGCTTACCCTTTCGTTTTCATTGTGTTGTCTATTGTATATGTACGTTCGTCCTGTCTTGCAATGATCATCCGTGTGGATGTGAGCAGAAGGCGAGGCCACTTTAGAGGATGTGATTGAAGAAGAAAACTTGGTTGAAGTTGAAGTGAAAGCGGAGCAGTAGGACGTCCGTCTTTCTTTTGGTTTTAAGCGTTTGATTTTGGATTGAACGTTCGGTTATTGATTTTTGTAAAACCGTTCGTCCTAACTTCTCGTAATTCTGTACTTAAGCCGTTCGGCTTTTGCACTTTGTTTATTAACATAAAGACTGCATTGATTCACTGTTAATTGTAATTAATTCTGATTTATAGTAATTACTGTATTTTGGGATGTTACAGGTATTAACATTTTCTTTTATAAATATATGCAAACTTAAAAAGATTAAATATATAAAATTTAGTAAAATTTAAAAAGAAATTATTTTATTTATATAATAATTTTGTTTGTATATGTCATTATCAAAAAAGATAAAAATAAAAACCTATTGCTTCTTACACCCCATAATTACTAACTGCACTCTCACAATAAAAGACAAAGACTCAAACTGCACCACACCACCATTGCCGTGATCGCTTTTGCCACCATCATCACCACTATGAAAGAGAAGAATGAAAGATCTTTCTGGAGACATATTTCATTCAAAAGAAGAAGAAAGAGAAAATGCTGAGACCACTAATTCAAGAAATCTCCTTCAAATTCAAGAAATCTCCTTCTGATACGTATTTCATGTGTTCTAAAAAAAAGCGTTTTAGAAATATATTTTATATAAGGATGTTTCGAAAAATTTATTCCAAAAAATATTATATATTGCAGAAAGTTTATTTTCAAAATCCCATTTCATAAATTTCGAAATATATTTTATACATTTTGAAAATTCCAAATATTTGATTTCAAAAATTCTATTCGGAAAATTTCGTACTAAAAATTCTAGGTTTGGAATTTCGTTCCTAAAGTTAAAAAAAAATGTTTTGAAAAGTAAAAGCCACACTTTTTTGGAGGATAAAACAATAATTTTAAAATTTGAGGGGTGCGCGAAGGTGCAGGAAGTAAAAGCCGAAATAAAAAAAGAAGAAGCTAAGAGTCCGTAACCATAAACCCTTAAACCCCTCGACTCAGAAATAGTCATCGCGGCAAAACCATGGTGAAGGCCTACCTCCGATTCGAGGCGGCAGCGTCGTTTGGAGTGATAGCCTCGGTGGATTCCAACATATCATACGACAGCTCCGGCAAGAACCTTCTCTCTCCGGCACTCGAGAAGATAGGCGTTTGGAACGTGCGGCAGGGCCTCTGCACCAAAACCCTAACACCTTCTACCGCGTCTCTTGGTCCTTCCCTCGCCGTCACCTCCATTGCCTCCTCTCCTTCCTCATTGGTAATGAACTTCGAATCTCGATTGTGCCAGCGTGAATTTGTGATTCTCTTAAACTGTTTTATGGTCGTGTTGCAGATTGCTGGTGGTTACGGGGATGGTAGCATACGGATTTGGGACTCTGATAAAGGAGCGTGTGAGACTACGCTAAATGGTCACAAGGGAGCTGTCACCGCTCTTCGTTACAACAAGGCTGGTTCCTTGCTCGCCTCTGGTAGCAAGGATAATGATGTTATTTTATGGGACGTGGTGGGCGAGACTGGGCTCTTTCGCCTTCGTGGTCATCGTGACCAGGTTTGGTTTTCTTACCTTTGGGTTTGGAAAGACTTTTCAGTAAGCACTTAATAGAAGAAGGAAAAAGAAACAAAATTAATGAAACTTATGTAAGTGAAAATGAACTTATGTACATCAGCTTTAGAGAAGTTACGAGAAAGATCTTATATAAAAGTTGAAGTAGGTAAGTTCGTTTCAACTAATGGGAAAATTTTAATTCATTTTACCTTCTTGTTTTCTTCTCTTGTGAATAATTATTTGGAGGTTTATCTAAACATGGTCTTAATTAAAAGAGTTGTATAGGTTTTGGATAAGAGAATAAGGGATAATGGAACGGTTTTTGATACACTGTCATCTTTTGAATTTCATTTTAAAAGTGAGGAAAATAGAGAAAAATAATATTTACCTGAAATGAGACTGTTGCTCTTCCTTTCCCCCCAAAACCCTCTGTCTCAAACATACCTTGACAGTTTCGTTTATGTGGTTCTGGCAGGTGACTGATGTTGTTTTTTTGAATTCTGGGAAAAAACTTGTGAGTTCCTCCAAAGACAAGTTCTTGAGAGTGTGGGATCTTGATACCCAGCACTGTATGCAAATTGTGGGTGGACATCATAGTGAAATATGGTCCCTGGATGTTGATCTAGATGAAAGGTATCTGGTCACTGGTTCTGCAGATAGTGAACTTCATTTTTATGTAATCAGACATGAGTCTGTGGATGGAAACTCTTTAAATGGGGTTGAAGAATCCTCCATTCAAAGCAAATGGGAAGTGCTGAGGCATTTTGGTGAAATTCAGCGACAAAGTAAGGAAAGGGTTGCAACTGTGCAGTTCAACAAGTCTGGAAACCTGCTAGCTTGCCAAGTTGCCGGTAAAACTGTAGAAATATATCGTGTATTGGATGATGCTGAAGCAAAGCGCAAGGCAAAGCGAAGGGTTCACCGAAAGAAAGAGAAGAAACACAGTAAAGAGGCTTTGGACGAAGTAGAAAATGGAGACGGGAATAATGCTAACAAAGGAGATAACTCTTCTGTCACTCATGTGCCCACAAAAACAACTAACCCTGAATTTACTGTGCCTGATGTTTTCAAGCTGTTGCATACTATTAGAGCTAACAAAAAGATATGCTCCATTTCTTTCTGTCCAATCACTCCAAAAAATTCATTGGCTAGTTTAGCATTGTCTCTGAACAATAATCTTCTTGAGTTTTACTCCATTGAACTTGGTGAAACCAGAAAAACACTTGCTATTGATCTTCAAGGGCATCGTTCTGATGTTAGAAGTGTCACGCTTAGTTCAGACAACACTTTTCTGATGTCAACCAGTCACAATGCAGTAAAGATTTGGAACCCAATTACTGGCGCTTGCCTAAGAACCATTGATTCTGGGTATGGACTGTGCAGTTTAATTCTTCCCACTAACAAGTATGGGCTTGTTGGAACTAAAGATGGAACCATAGAAATTATTGACATTGGAAGCGGCACTTGTGTTGAAGTAATGGAAGCTCATGGTGGTTCTGTTCGCTCAATTGCTGCCCTACCTCATAAAAGTGGTTTTGTCACTGGAAGTGCTGATCATGATGTCAAATTTTGGGAGTACCAGTTGAAGCAAAAACCTGGTCAAGTATGTCCATCACCTTCATATAATTTCCGTTTCATTTTCTTTTTAAGAATAAAAAATTGTTTTCAAAAATACCCAGAATTTTAACATTTTGTTTGGTTTTGTATTATACTGCACATAGAGCATAGGTAAAAATCTAAAACTTCTTTTTGTTTATAATAATGCAATATTTCATTGAGAAGTTCATTTGTATTTGTCTTTATGTTTTATATTTAATTGATAGAATCAAATACTTAAACTGTAAACACAAAACTGTCTCCACGTAGATATGTACATAGAAGTTACTGAATACTGGTAATGATGACGGTACAAGAAATTTAAACCAATAATATTCAATATTTCCATTCTCATACTAAATTTATTAATAATTAACTTGAACTTACATTATAAAAATCAAATAGAAGATCATCTCATACCTTCTATATGGATGCAGTTAACCTATATTTTCTTTAATAGCTTTTTCTCAGGTGATGCTACTCCAAAAAGGTGAAAGAAGATGATCTTATGTTGTTTATACTGGAATTGTTTTGTTTTCTCCCATTTTTTTTTTCTAATTTATTTGAATGTGCTCTCCCAGCCTCTCTTTTCCAATTTTCGTATACTTTATTTATGTGTCCTCTAATTAGTTCCCTGTTAATACATGCCAAATCATCTTAGTACAAATGGTTATCCAATTTGTTTATTTAGCAACTTTATTTATTTTGTTTCAGGCTACTAAGCAACTCGTAGTGTCAAATGTCAGTACCATGAAAATGAATGATGACGCCCTTGTTGTTGCAATTAGCCCTGATGCTAAATATATTGCTGTTGCTCTATTGGATAGTACTGTGAAGGTTAGATGCCTTAATCTTTCGTGTTCTGTTTATAATCTGTGGTTTCCAAAAACACAATTATCTTGCAGATTTTACTTTGTTTATTGTCGTTTTTGTTTTACCTGTGCACCTGAAAATGAAAATTTGAAGAGTTTACATTGTTTAGCATTTCTTGGTGATTTGGGAACCTTAGCATTATTTCTACGTAGTGGCACAGAAATTGAGGACACTGCACGCACACATGTAAAAGGAGACTCTAAGGAAATAAAATTGAAGCAACATAACAAAAGATAATTATAATTACATTGAAAAGCCATTATTTTACTGGATATAATGTATTGCAAAAGAATAGTAAGTGACAATTTTATTTGATAAAATGATATGCCTTCTTTTAATATTTAATATTATATTATTGGTTGACTTTTCTAAAATATAAAACCATTTTCTAATAATGTTAGCCTGTGCCCATCTGTACGTGGGTGTCGGCTCTGGTAAACAACCTTATTGAGGTGGCATTTCTAATGTCTGAGTTGGATTTTTTTTAATCGGGAACTTAATCAGTATTTTTATGTCTGTCAGAGGACTTGAGTAGGTATCGTCCTTCATAGGATTTGATCATTTCATATACAAATGACAATGTGGCTAAGCATATTTCTATTTGCTTCAGAGGCATTTGGAAGATTTTATGAAATTTCATTCGAGCTTAAGAAAATAGATTTCCACTCCCATAAAATAAGTTTTTTTAAACTTATTTCAGCAAGTTTCTTAGTGTAGCTTACCCAAAATACTTTATTTGTGTTTTCCAAGAAGTTTACCACTCAAGTTTTTGCCATAAGCCCTGTAGTGGCTAGAGCTTATTGAATAAGAACCTAATGATGCTTTTTATTCAAATGCATCTGTAGTTTGAATGCTATTTTGCAAATATAGTGAGTGATACAGGCTAAAGTGATAACTTAGTTAATTATATTTCTACTAATGCTGCTTTTCATAGCAAATGCAAAATTCTTGGTGTGTTGGACACCTATGTTGGGTACTTTTATACTATGAGATTATGGTGGGTCTTGTATTTATGCTTTAGTCCTATTTTCTGGTTTCTAGTGTGTTTTAAATAATTTCGTTCATCATTCAGGTTCACTTTGCAGACACATTCAAATTTTTCCTTTCATTATATGGCCACAAGCTGCCTGTTCTGTGTATGGATATCTCATCAGATGGAGATTTAATTGTGACTGGCTCTGCAGATAAAAATTTAAAGATCTGGGGTTTAGACTTTGGTGACTGTCATAAATCCATTTTTGCGCATGCTGACAGGTGCTACACAATTATTTGCTGTTCTTTATTTCTTTTCTTAACTGGGGATCTTGGATGAATCCGTATTTGAATTATATTATGCTATTTATGTGGCAGTGTTATGGCCGTACAGTTTGTTCCCAAGACACATTATGTGTTCAGTGTTGGAAAAGATCGCCTAGTAAAATATTGGGATGCTGATAAATTTGAGTTGCTGTTGACTCTAGAAGGACATCATGCAGATATTTGGTGTCTTGCAGTCAGTAATCGTGGGGATTTCATTGTCACTGGATCTCATGATCGTTCCATCCGACGCTGGGATCGCACTGAAGAGCAGTTTTTCATTGAGGTATTCACAACTTGTATAAGATGGTCTACACGTGTTAAAAGCAGGACAAAGGGCCCATGTCTCTAATTTTATTACAGGAATACTTTCAATTGAATTTGCTTCATTAAATATATGTCACTGGAGTAAGTAGAACATTTCAACTGCAGGAAGAAAAGGAGAAAAGGTTGGAGGAAATGTTTGAGGCTGATCTCGACAATGCATTTGAAAAGAAGTATGCATCAATGGAAGAAATACCAGAGGAGGGAGCCGTGGCTTTAGCTGGGAAACAAACCCAGGAAACCCTTACTGCAACCGACTTAATTATTGAAAGATTAGACATTGCAGAAGCTGAAAAAAAGCGCATTGCAGAACATCAGGTTTACGTTTGTTCCCTTGTAGATGACTACCTGAATCTAAACTCACGCATTTTCTGAAAAGTAAATCTTGAAAACTTGCTTGCATAGTTAGTTGCATTTTTGCAATATATGGATACCCATGCATAAGCAAATGGGCTTTTAAACAAGTTTAGTAGCCTCTACAGTGCACACGTGCTCCCTAATCTATGACTGCCATGGCCTAAATTGTTCTTTTATCTCACAAGTGAATCTGGAAAACATGCTTGCACAGACAGTGTCTTTCTAAACAAGTATGCTAGTTTTTCAGTGTACAATTCCTGTGTTAGCGCCTGTATAATAGAGAACAAATGACTCCACACTTGATTTCTGCAAGTAATTATCAAATTATACATTATCAAATTATACATACAACACAACTAAACAACTTTGGGCTTGAAAATATGTATACAGGAAGTTCAATAAAGTGTTATTTTCTCCAGTAAGTAAGGTTAGTTACATCAAATTACACCTTTTGGTTCTATCAAAAACTTAAATTTCAATAAATGCATTTAGTATGAATGATTGCAGAAAATATATTATATTCATCTTGTGTGACATGTAACAGAGTGATGAGGAAGATTGTCTTATATATTTTGTTTTTAGTACCTAATGTCATTGTTGCAATGATTTGATTTTAGATTTCAGGAGAAAAATAAAAAATAATTACACATTTAGGTTCTATCAAAGACTAAAATTTCAATTCTATCGTTTAGTATGCATGATTGCAGAATATACCTTTAGTTCATCTTGTGTGACATGTAACAGAAAGTGCAGAGAAAGATTATCTTGCATATATTGTTAAATAATGCCTAATTTCTTTGTTGCAATTATTTTGAATCTGTATTTCAGGAGGATAAAAATAACAGAAATGTTGCTGTTTTCCAATCAAATCCGCTTATGAACGGGCTTTCACCTTCTGATTATGTTTTAAGTGCATTTTCAAATGTTCACACCAATGATTTGGAGCAAACATTACTGGTATGTTTGAGAATTGCATTTTTTTTTGCATGATCTCATGCTCGAATACAAGGCATTTCAGGCTACTGCATTTAGGCCCATTCCATTTTTAGTTTTCAATATGTTAATCTTATTTTTAAACCATTGCTTGGGATATGTACTAGCCTATTGAGTTGGTTGAACTTCTTGATTCATTACTATTTCTGCATGTCACATTTATGCTCTCTACTAGTTTTTTTTTTTTTCTTCTTTTTATCTATATAATCAACCATTTATGGAGAAATCTTGACCTTTTATTGTAATCCAACTTGGTTACATTTCCTCACCAACTCTATTTGGTTTAAAATATTTTATCCTCAATCATAATATTCCTCAATATCATTTTTAGTTTCTAATTTGCTATAAGGAAAAATGGTTAAAGGGCTCATTTGGGTAAACAACATGGCTAAGGACGTATTAAGTACTTAAACTTGAGGATGAAAATATGAGAAAGGATGCGTGGTGATAATTGTTTCTCAGCCGATTCATGCCTGTATGCACACACACACACTCTTAGGAAGCTAAATGTATATGAGAGGAGGAATAAAAGAGGATGGCCGAACGATAGTGATAGACGAGGGCCGAACAGTAATGTTAATGACAGAGGAGGACCCAACGGTAATGTTAGAGGAGGGCCGAACGAGAATGATAGAGGAGGACCAGATGATAATGTGGAAGTAATATCCGAACGGACTATGCGGGAGAGGGGAGGGAGTGAAGGACCGAACGGTGGAGAATTTATGTTAGGAGGAAAGTCGGGGGCGGGAAAGTTGGTTAGTTGTTAGTAGAGAGAGAGTATAAATAATTACAAAATAAGTGGAGAGGGTTTATCAGAGAATTTGTTTAGGGTTTAGACGGGACCTCTTGGCCCGTGGAGGAAGGGAGGCTTCCTTGGGGAACATTTACTTGTATTTTCTTCTTTCTTTACACTACAGATTGAATAAAATACTTATACATATTTTATATCTTCCGTTGTTGAGTGTGTAAGTGAGAAGAGAAGCTATTGTTTAGGTTCCCTGAATAAAGGAACCTAACACACACACACCAAAGATACAAAGGGAAGATATAAAAAGACAACACGAATTACTGTAGGTGATAAATGGGTACAATACAACAAAACATAGCTTTTCAGCTTTCCCGGAGTTGGTCAAAAGATTAGTTCTAAGCTATTCTAATACTCCCCTCAAGCCGAAAATGAAATTTTTTTGTACCAAAATTGTAACAGATTGAATATAAGGCCCTCTTAAGGATTTAGTCAAAATATTTGCAAGATTATTTGAGCTGACAAATATAGTGCAAATTCCTTGGAAGACACCTCAAACAATGACAATAAACTTTTATATGATTGGTTATGAAATACAAGATTTGAAGCCATGTGAATTAGTGTTAGGTTATCACAATACATACTCATTTGTAGGAATTCGACAAAGTTTCAGCTCTTGGAGGAATTGTTTTATCCATAGAAGTTCACAAGTGTGTGACATCATTGTCCTATGCTTAACTTCAACACTAGATTGAACAACCACATTATATTTCTTGCTCTTCCAAGAAATAATATTACCTCCAATGAAAAACCATTATCTAGAGGAAGATATTGCCCAACAAGCATCGCAATACCTATATACATTTGAGTATTTCCCTTTTCATCTATGAATCAATGTCCTAGAGCCTTTTTTGAGGTATGCGGGGATGCAAACGACAACATTTAGTGAGCAGCACAATGAGCTTACTAACAATTAGATAAGTTTCCCAACAAGTATTTTATATCTTTCTGGTCTGAGAAAGGTTCACTTTACTCGATCATTAATTTTATTATTTGGATCCATAAGACTATGCTTGGGTCTATAATCAATCATACTTGTTTCTTTTTAAGATATTTAAGGCATTGCTTTTTAGAATACTGTCTTTTGATTGAGCTACTTTGATATCAAGGAAGTATTCAAGATTATGAGATATTTCACATTGATTAGAGATATGATCAAATTGTAGTATATAAGTAGATGTAAATTTATTTCTTAAGTTTTTATTTATTGAGTTAGACTTAAAAGTCAATTTTCTAAGAAAGACATTTGTTTATAAGAGATTGCATAAGTGTTTCTCCAGTTAAAATGTCTTGTGGCATCATTCCTTGTTATGACTGAATTGAGCACACACTTCTTAGGGAATGCTTAACAATAAAAGACTAAATTATCTGTTTCTTTATGTTTTAGCCTAAATTTGTAGAACTTGGCTAAATTTTCCAAAGTAGTCATGTTAAGATTGGTGGAGATCATAAAGAATTTGGTATAATTTACAAATGTACAAATCTAGTCTAACGTATATCATTACATTATGCAGGCTTTACCATTTTCAGATGCTTTGAAGCTTCTCTCGTACTTGAAAGACTGGACTTCATATTCTGATAAGGTTACCCTTGATATATGAAAAATTATGTTATCATACATAGTAATGATGTTGATGATGATAATTAAATTAACAATAATAGATGTATACAAATTTTAGATATTTTTACAAGATACTGGTATTAATGTCTTTCTGATATTTGCAGGTTGAGCTTGTTTGCAGAGTAGGTACGCTGCTGTTGCAGACACATTATAACCAGCTTCTTGCCACACCAGCTGCCCGACCTATCTTGACTGTTTTCAGTGACATTTTTTATGAAAGGGTCAAGGTAAATATGCTAGGTTTTTACTTTTATTTTTTTAGATAATTGAAGCTTTGTCATATTTGGTACATTAAAATTTACTGCTAGAAAGTGTATTTAGATTTAAATTAATTAATTCATTATGGAAGTTTAACATGTCTATGAGTGTGGACTCCCTATGAAGAAATTGGTGATACTTTTGGATTGTATGTTTTGTTGTTTGGACCTAAATTTTCGAATTTAGACGTATTTCTGTGATACGTTTTTGTTGTCAAAGTTTGGTTTAAAAAGCAGATGGGTTGTGGTATGCCCAATATTCAAACTCTTGAAAATTGCCTGATGAGATAAATTGGAGCAAATGATAATGGACCTTTGTGAAGGATGATGAAACGCTGGCTAAACTTTACGAAACTTACTCTTCTGATGTTTCTTAATTATTTCTTATCCTAATGTTTGAGAGGCGTGACATGCTAGGGACTATAGACATCTTATGCATGACATTGCGAGTCCTCAGACACCGTACTATCATATCTAACATGGGCATTTTACAGACCTACGGTGTTTCAAAAGAATAAAATATCTGATGGTTATGGGTGATAATCCTAATATAAATAGTATTATTTGTTTGTGATCAGAATGAACTTGTTGTAGGTAGCCCAATAATTTTAAAATTTAATTTATTATTATCCAGCTTTTATTTTAGTAATAGAAAATATTTTCGAAATTAAATATTTTTGTTATTTCGTTAGTTTCAGTATAGTTAACTGGTGAACTTGATTGTATCGTTGACAACTTGTTGTCATAACCTTATGCTAGGGATGGAAGGATATCTTTGGGTTTAACCTCGCAGCCATGGATCATATTCAGGTTTGTATAAAAGTTCTTCCGACCAGTTTTTCGCCACTGATAAACACGCTGATTCAATTTTGAAATGATCTTTCAGCAAATGATGGCATCTAGATCAGATGCTCTTTTTCATGATGCAAGATCAAAACTGCTAGAGATACGTGCTCGACAATCTAAACGTTTAGAAGAAAGGTCACACACTGGAGAAGTGAAGCGAAAGAAGAAAAAGACATAAAGTATCGTTGTATATTGGACACGGTTATGTGCTGCATATGTTAATGACATGGCTATTTCAATCATGGTGGAAAAATTGATGAAAAATTGCAGATTCAGAGTTAGTTTTCGTAATATAGCATGCATGTTCAAGAAAAGAAGATGCTGAGTTGAGGTTCGATCACCAGAAAGGCGTATGACCTTGTCAAAACGGTACATTTTTCCAGATTGTTGAAGTTTTAATCAGCGGCTTATGTCTTGATGTCAAGATGTCATCATCATTTGGAGAGTTAGTTTTTCACAGTATACTTTTGCTGATTTGGGTACCTCAGAAAAGGTCTTACTTTTCTATGTAATATGTGTAAACATTATAAATTTTGCCTGAATTTAATTTAATTCATTATACAACTTTTTCTGATAGTTTATTTACTATGTTAGCGAGAACTTTTTCTCGTTAACTTAAGGGCATCGCCTGTCAAGTCGATAAATAGAGTGTACTTGTGTCTATATATTGTGACAAAATAAAAAGCTTAACTTTTTGTTGAAGATAATATTTTATGTGATGTATTATACTCAACAAAAAATAGAAGTTGTATATTTCCTAAATTCTCTACTAGATTGTTTCCCTATAAATAATATATTTTAGTTTGAATATATTAGAATGGAATAATTCTGCCATCTATTTTATTACCGGAAAAATGTAAATTATGAATTTGAATTATCGTATCGTATTTGATGAGCAAATTTTTTAAATATACATGTAACTAGTTGAATTGATAATGTGACTAACTGATTTTAATCTCATTATTCATATATCATTGTATAATCAAGAATGCTAGTTCTTATTTCATATTAAACTTAAAGCTACGAGTTATACAAATTTGACCAAAAAAGAACAATGGAATTATACCTAATTTTCAAAACTGCAAACAGGGGATCTGTGAAATGAGCAGTGAGAAGACATGCCTTTATTTTTCATTTGAAGTGGGGAAGAAAATATTTAGGAAGAGGAAAACCTTATTATAGAATTTGTGAACAACGAACTAAAGTATTTTAACAAAGTAAAAAGTTAATTAAATAGATTTTACATAATTTCTCAACTAGCACAAAAATAAACTAATTAAAACTAAAAAAGCTAATTTAAATATATGTTAAATAATAGTCCATTGTGTGTGTATATATATATATATATATAAACAAAAAAAACAAATATATAAACATAATTTTCTGTGATTTTGTTTATTATTTGAAAACAAGATAATTAAATATAATATTTATTGTACTAAATTAGACATTTTAAGTACTTACAAATTCATTGTATATATAATGTGAGATTTCTTTTTTTAATTTTGGTTATGTTTTTTTTTAACTTTTCCACGTTGGTATCTTCCATTATAAATTTGTATTGTAAAACTTTGAAAGATTATTAAAGGTTTAAATGCTTATTTCGTTTTCATGTTAAGAGGTGAATTTTCATGTTAAGAGGTGCATTTCTGTTTAGTACCCAGTTTTAAAAGTAAAGACATTGGGTTCCTATGTTATGAAAAATATATGAATAAGGTCCACACAAAAATAACAAGTTCAACAAATCATCAAAGAAAAAGTTGGATAACAAAAGAGAGAAGAGAAAAAGTACAGTCACATCAGCATGGACTTAACGCCGTTGTTATCAACTTAACGGACAAGACCTTATTCGTACACTTTTCATAACATAGGAACCCAATGTCTTCGTTTTTAAAACCGGATATTAAAGAGAAATTCACATCTTAACATGAGGACGAAGTAAGCATTTAAGCCATTATTAAAAATAGAATCCTATAAGAATTGGTGTACACAAAATGAAAAAAACTATTATTCATATTTCATGTCTTCATTTTTATTTTCCTTTTCTGAAAAATAAATCAGACATGTTTGGAAACAAAAAGTGATGTAGGGATAATGTTTATCTGAGCTAAACTAAATTGCTAAGTAGACAAGTAACCTAGTCACTTCCTAGATAGAAGGAGCAAGTTGCAGAGAAATATCTAAGCGAAGTTCTTGCCAACAAAAGTCTGACCAAATTTCCAATTACTGGGAGCTATCCAGCGAGAGGTAGAGTACCTGAGATCACTGCTTCTCACTCTGAAAGACAATGCCTCTCCCACTAACATGACATCACTTTGCCATTTTTGACCCCAATTTCGCTTCAAATTTGTCCAATGCTTGATTTTCTTGTTACCCTTTACCTGCACTTCTGTGATGTCTCCAGCTCCTCCAACATTCCACACTGATACCAAATTAAAATAAGGATTCCCAGTAATAGTGAACCGAATTCCTCCTTTCTTCTTGCACGGTACCCTGCAAAAATGTAAGACTCCTACACTTAAATAAATATCATTGGAAAAGTTTTTCTACCATTTTAACTACCACCTTATGCAAATATCATAAGCATTTATTCGTAACCTGCGATAATTGACTGGGACTATGCCAGCCTTATACTCTGCAATTTTGAGATATGCAGGTTTGGCCAAATCAAAGTGTTCGCGTGGTGGGTTGCACCATCCTCCATCATCACCTGGTATATCGTAGTTTGGAGGGCAAAGGTTGGTTCCCGTCACAAAAATAGAGGATTTCCCTGCCTTACATCCCGCACGAGAATTTACACATTTGATCTCGTAACATGCACCACATGTCTGTCCATCCTTGAACAAAACGGAACTCAATGCTGTCGTGTCTAGGCCATAGCCATCCTTAACCACATCATCGTACCCACAAGCTCCACCTGCATGCAATGTGATCAGGTTTCATTAAGAAGATACTAGTAACAACTTTATGTATATAGTTGTTATATTAACACATCTTTTATTTTCAGCATGGTAAAAAAATTTAGAATAGCTTTAAATATTAGTAATGAAATCAGGTAAGAAATTGTACCAAATGTTTTAGTGTCTCCATCGTAGAAAGTTGCAAGAGCTTTCTTCCATCCAGTAGGCCTAAAAATGGGACGATGCTTTCTGAGTTCACCTTTCTTGTTATATTTGTTAGTGCTTTTGCCAGCAGCATGGACATTAGGAAGTGAGAATGCAACAAGAAAGAGCAATGTTGTGGTTAGGATGGCTCCCGAGAGGAAAGCCATGACAACTTTTCAGATTTGGTTTCAGTTCTCTCCAATATATGAGATGATTCTTTGATGTTTTCCTATATTTTCTCACCTGTATTTGTATGTATATATAGGAAAATATTTTTAGCATGTGTGACAATTTTAATTGGCTGCCACTTTCGTGGATTATTACATTATGATGACCTGTTCTCTCGGACATCCTTAAAAAATTAGAAAGAAGAATGGAATATTTAAATTTATTATTGTAAAATTACAAAATTATAAGATTAGAAAATAATTAAGCTATAAAATTAAAAAATCATAATAATTTAAATTATAAAATTATAAAGTTATTCAATTAAATATAGTGTAGGTTTCTGGACCATTTAATTTGGATCAACAAAGGTCAATGTCCAAATTAAATATTAAATTACGGTTGTTTTACCTTACACCTCCAATCATTTCATTCTCTACCTTCAAAATTTTTTAAAGTTTCAAAACTGCTCTATGCAATTAAAAAGATCCTACACCCCACTTTTTGTATTTCATTGGATTTCAAAATCTGATGAAGGATTTTTTCTTCATCGAATTTTAAAATCCGATGAAAAATTGTTCATTTTGGATGAAGAATATTTTTTTCATCGAATTTAAAAATCCAATAGAGATTTTTTTTATCAGATTTTGAAATCTGATGAAAGATTTTTCATTTCTTCATCGGATTTTGAAATCCGATTAAGTCTTTGAAATATCCTTTATCGAATTTCGAAATCTGATGAAGAAAAAATCTTTGATCGAATTTCGAAATTCGATGATGAAAAATGTGACCTTAAGACTATTTTTGGAAATTGGAGGCGTAAGATGAAATGTTTGGAGGTGCAGGGTGAAACCTCCCTAGATTACTTATCCAAAATACAAAGCCCAAATTAAAATCTTAGACTACTTAACCCATACTATAAAGTCTAAAAGAAAATATTAGACTATTTGGCTCATAATACAAAACCCAAATTATTCCTACTCTACTATGAGTTTCATGATGGCTCAAGATGACTCGAGAGAGAGAGAGAATTTAGACTCATTTTACACATATGACTTCAACTCTTCTTGAATGTGATTAGCCATAGCTATGGAATATGCCATCACCCAACCTTAGGAATCCTTCGCCCAACGGAACACTAAACACTTGCCCAACCAAAAAGCCTTGTGGCCTAAAGAGTAGAGCAATCCAACGTGTCAAATAAGTTATATCTCACCCAACGAGAGGGTATTCTTGCCCAACAAAAAAAGTAATTTTTGGAGAACTATTAAAAATGTCAAGAGTTGAAGAAAAAAAGTAGTTTTTTGTGTGGGAATGCAATTAAGACTCAAGACATAGGTTGAGACACTTCTAGGACTCAAAGACTCCATCTTTCCTCATCCATTTTCACCATTTCAATCCTTTCTTATGCTTTTGATGTATAGGAGTAGCTAAGCTCCATTTCATTAGGGTTGGATGTAGTGTACCTAAACTTCTTTGTAGTTTTTTGTGTGAAATAGAATATTTCGTTAGTCTTGTGTTCTATCTTTTTAATTTTAATGTGTATGATGGAATATCTATATTATTTGGGTGATGTTTAATTATTGAAAAATGTTTTGGAACTTAGACCTAGATAAAACAACCAAGAGGTTTGGTTCTAAACATAAACCAAAGCTCTTGGTCATTAGACATCTTTTCCTAATGCAAATCTTGTGTTTGAATATCTAAGGGATTAGTATTTTCACATAAGGATCTATAACTTGTGTCAAAGGGATTAGAGCTTGTATATGATGTGTGAATGCTTAAGTATGTTAGAGATATATTGTGTAGATGATTGTATAGAATTTTAGTCATGAAGTTGAACCTAATAAGTATTTACCTGGATCATTTTATTATAATAACTTTCATATTTAGTAACTTTATATGCTTTTAACTTGTTTCGAATTAATTAATGTTCACATTCTCTATCTAAGTTAATAAGTAATCATAGTTAATTAGTTAAATAAATGCAAGTTTTTTAGAAACAATATACTTGGACTTATCATTTTTACAATGGTATGATTTAGTATTGTCAATGAGTTAACAATGGTCTCAAACATGCCAGGAGACATTGGTTTGATAAATTGAAATTAACTATGTTGCAATTTGGTTTTCAGTCCAGCATGATCCCTCTTTATTTTTCTATCAATATAAAACCGTTTACATTCTTGTATATGTTAACGACATCATAATCTCAGGAACTTCTACATCTTTAATTCAAGAGCTCGCCCATAAACTGCATTCTAATTTCTCTCAAACAACTGAACAAACTTGATTATTTCTGAGGTATTGAAATTAACTATTGTGTAGACAAAAGCATTGTGATGACTCAATAAATACATCAAAGATTTGCTACAATGGCATATGCTTGCAGACTGTCTAAATCTGGATCATAGATTGTTCTTTTACCCAATATACAAATATGTTATTAAGTCTCTTCGGTATGCTACTCTCATAAGGTCAGACATCAATTATGCAGTTAATAAGGTTTGTCAATTCATGGTTGTTTCGGATGTGTAGGGCTGTGCGGTTCCAAGTCTTCCAAGTCCTCCCGTAGTCTTGTCTCCGTGACGGATCTTCTCCTGGCGCTTTGGCTCTCCTCTTGATCCGGAGGGGTGGAGACCTACAAAAGATTCTCCGATGCCAAAGTCAGTTTCAGAGCAGTGGTTATTTTCAGTAGTAGCAATAAATGTGCATTCAATGTAACCTCTCTACCACTCACCGTGGACCTGTATTTATAGTTTTCGCTATGGGCTTGGGATTAGTGAAAAGTTAATCACGGCCCAAAACGGCCCGATAGCTTCTAATTTCTACTTACCTTTAAACCAGGCTACTTTCCCTTAAATTATGTTGATTAGTGTTTCGGCGGGCGTGGACGTCCGCCCATGTGAAATGGGCGTCAGCCTCGCGCGCATAGAGATCCGCCCATGTGGGGTCCGCCCATGTGGGCTCTTTGGTACGGCGTCCGGTTTTGCTGGCCGTGTCCGCGGGGATCCGCCCATGTGGGATCCGCCCACGTGGGATCCGCCCATGTGGGATCCGCCCACGTGGGATCCGCCCATGTGGGCTCTTCCGTACGGCGTCCGGTTTTGCTCGTCGTGTCCGCCCATGTGATATGGGCGTTCGCCTCGTCCGTATGGAGATCCGCCCAATTAGCTTGGGCGTCCGCTCACATGGATCCTTCCGTACGGCGTCCGGCCCTTGCAGATACACAAGCCCCCCAAGTCCTAGTGCTCGTAGTGAACGTAGGACTTTGGGTCACCTAACAGACAAGATTTGATGCAGTGGCTGTCGTGCCGGGCTGCTCTGTGATGGTAGGATTCCTTGTGAGTTCTTCAAAGTTTTTCTTATAAAGAGGTTCGGCCCGGTTGGTAGGTGTTCCTCCCTGCTACAAGAGGGTTAGGAGAGTTTATACCGGGTCTAGGTTCAATCTTTGGCCGGCTCTTCAACGCATGAGCCTCCGGTGTGCCTTTTACGATTGCGTACAGGCATTGTCGTAAGTCGCCGTAGCCTCCGGAGTGGACTCCGGTATATCTTTGGGTAGGCGATCATTGGACAACCGGACGGTCCTTCCGTATTGGACAACCGGACGGTCCTTCCGTATGGCGCCCGGTATTTCGGGCGTCTTTCGTACGGCGCCTGGCACTTCGGCGCCCCTCGTACGGCGCCTGGTACTTCGGCGCCCTTCGTACGGCGCCTGGTACTTCGGCGCCCCTCGTACGGCGCCTGGCCCTTCGGCGTCCTTCGTACGGCGCCCGGTATTTCGGGCGTCTCGGTATTTCGGGCGTCCTTTGTACGGCGCCCGACACTCTCTGGTACAATGGTAAATCCTTTCTTTCTCATTGGATAACTATTAAAAGAATTCTTTATCATCTTAAAGATATTATTTCCTATGGCTTACACTTGCAACCCACTGCTAAAAATAAGTCCATTCATCAGATTTTTCTTTTATACCTTTTCATGTTTTTCATTGTTAATTTCGTATTATAATTTTGAAAGATTACTAAAAATAGAATAGGAAAGGAATTAGTGTAGACAAAATAAAAATAAAAAATATTCATATTTCATGTCTTTATTTTTCTTTTCTTTGAAAAATATGAGACATGTTCGTAATAAAAGGTGATATATAAATATAGGGATAATGTTTATCCGAGCTGAACTAACTTTCTATGTAGACAAGTAACCTAGTCACTTCCTATGTAGAAAGTGGAAATTGCAGACTAAGATCTAATTGAAGTTCTTGCCTTCAAACGTTTGACCAAATTTCCAATCACTGGGAGCAATCTTGGGAGAGATAGAGTGTCTGCCATCACCAGTTCTGACCTTAAAAGACAATGTCTCTCCCTGTAACATGACATCAGTTTGCCATTTTTGACCCCAATTTCGCTTCAAATTTGTCCAATGCTTGATTTTCTTGTCACCCTTCACCTGCACTTGATTGACGTCCCCAGCTCCTCCGACATTCCCCACTGATACTAGATTAAAATGAGGATTCCCAGTGATTGTGAATCGAATCCCTCCCTTCTTCTTGCACGCTACCCTGCGATAAAGGATTGGGACTGCGCCAGCCTTCTGCTCTGCAATTTTGAGAAATGCAGGTTTGGCCAAATCTAAGTGTTCGGGTGTGCACCCATGGCAAGCGTTTGTTGTCGTCACCAAAAGAGGGGATTTCCCTGTCTTACATCCCTTACTAGAATCTGTACATTTGATCTCGTAACATGACCCACATGACTGACCATCCTTAAACAAAACTGAACTCACTGCTATCGTGTCTAGGCCGTAGCCATCCTTAACCACATCATCGTACCCACAAGCTCCACCTGCATGCATTCATGCAGTGAGATTTTATATTCACACTTCGCATATATCTTTTATTTTAGACATGTGTTAATGGTTATAGAATTCGAAGAACTTTAGATATAAGTAATGAAATTAAGTCAGAGATTGTACCAAATGATTTAGAGTCTCCATCGTAGAAGGTAGCTTGAGCTTTCTTCCATCCAGTAGGCGCAAAAGCTGGTCGATGCTTTCTTAATTCACCTTTCTTGTTATATATTTTGGTGTTGTTTTCAGCGTTGGTGTTGTTTTCAGCATGGACATTAGGAAGTGAGAATGCAACAAGAAAGAGCAATGTTGTGGTTAGGAGGGCTCCCCAGGGGAAAGCCATGACAGCGCTTCAGATTTGGGTTCAGTTTTCTACAATGTATAAGATGATTATTTGATGTTTTTTGATATTTTTTTTTTATTTTTTATTTATTTTCTCACTTGTATCTGAATGTTTATATAGGGAAAAGATTTTAGCATGTATGGTGGATATTTTAATAGGTTGTCATTTTTGTGGAATATTGCAGTAAACAGCTCTCTCGGCCATCCTTAAAAAATGGAAAGATGAATCATAAATTTAAAACATATTACTATTGTAAGTTCATTTACTTTGTCAACTTCTATTCGATTGCAAAAACATACATGACTAATTTAGGATGACAATATAAAACCATGTGTGGATATGCAATTTTTATGCAATTTTAGGATGACAGTATATTACGGATGCAATTTTTATGGAATATATTGTTTTTTATTTTTTTTTTGCTAAATATTGAAATCTCATTCTCTATCTCATGTTTTTATTTTCGAATCAGTAAAGTTTATATTAAGTTTTAATTCGTTGAAAGAATATAGTATAATAGTTATTACTGCACTTTTAGAAAGTATATTTTAACTTTTAATTTACGTTTAATTTATGTTAAATTAATACCATACCTTTATTAAATAAAAATCCGACCTTAGCTAAGTTCTAATTTAATATATAGTACGTCTGTTTGTGCATTATTTGTTTGGATAGTATTTCTGCCGTAATTTAAAAAATAATTTTGTTTTTATTATGATATACATGTGAACTTTTTTATTATGATCGTGTTTGAAATAAGTTGAAAAAATAAGAAGAGAAAGTCTATGAGCCATTAATTCATTAAGTTTAAGATCATATAGAAAAATAATGTGTTGAATTATGCTTAAAAAAAATTATATACATTTTTCACAATTATCATCGTTGAATAATGATATTTAAATGATTTTATATTTTAAAATAAACTTATTAGCTGGAGCTTTAATGATATTTTAAAATAATGATATTTTATGTATGATGAAACTTATTAGCTGGAGCTTTAATTAAATGTCTGATTTACTTATTTAAAAAAAATTAAGTTGTTATTTTTCTTCTAAGTCAGTAGAAATGATCAAACTTGTAAAATCAGATCTTGAGTGAAATACATGATTTTTGTTGTTTGATCCCACAAATTATTTATATTTTTTAATCAATTTATTGAGTTCCGTATTATAATATAAATATTCTTTAGATTTATAGTTATTTTTTTATTAGTCATTTAAAAGGGTTTGGACTTAATTATTCTTAACAAACTTCTTTAATATTGTTTGAAATCATAGTCATTTTTGAGTAACCCATGAAGTATTATATCAAGTTATTTTTAACTCAATTAAGTTCTTTTTTAAGTTACTCATAATTTAACCAATTTATTTTTCAAATCATTTGAACTCAACAAAAGTAATCTTTTGACTTTCAATCATTTCTAACTATCCCATTCAAATATTGTTTCTTCAAGTCATGTTTAACTTAGACAAATATTGTTTCAAAAATTACTTTGAGTTAAACAAATATTCTTTCAACAACAATTATTTTTAATTAATATAACTAGATTTTTTTGTCAAATGATCATAAAGTTAGGACTTTAGTGATATACATAATCACATTTTAGCTTGTTAGGTGAAGACATTCGTGTGTGTATGATTTAAGCATTCTTCCTTTTAGCTCGTTGAAATAACAATAGCAATATTTTTTGTTGAAACCTTAGTTTTGGTTCAGAATTTTGTGCGGCGTTTTAATTATATATATGCGCGTTGTCTCACTCTTCTTTTTTTCATATTAAAAAAACTTTATATAGACTGTAGAAGAAAATAATCATTGGAATAACTTTTAATTGTTGACCAACTTCAACTCTTTATAAGGTCTTTCATGACAATCATGTTAGTGATGGATGCATAAAGTCATTTTCTAATTAAATGCATGTTTTTCTTTTCATTTAAAGAGATCTATCATTTTTAATGTTATTTCTATTATTAATATTAATTATTTAAATAATTAAATACTTAAATTATAATAATAATAATTAAATAAGGTTGTGTCTTTGAATCTTCAAGCTCGAATCGGATAAACTTGATATTATCTTACCTTTTTATTTTATTTTTTTTATGAAATTGAGGTTTAGTCCTCAATTTTTTTTAAATAAGTGAATTTTATCCATGTTGTCACGTAACTAAGTCACGTTACACGTGCTAGCCACCCTGGTGAAAGTGTTGATTGTCTGAGAGACAGTTTCACCTATTTTCAAAATTTCGAGTACCTAAAAAGAGAAAACTAAAGTATAATGGGCAAAATGAATTTTCTGCAAATTCATCCAATTCAATTCATACATACGAATTTTATCTTTAGTTCAATTAAGTTAAAGTTTATATAATCAGATCAAGAATATGTCAAAAACAAGATTCCAAACCAAAAATACAAATTTTATATTAGTTATATATTTTTTGATGGAAGTGATGTGATATTTAATTTTGTTCTGTTTATTTCTTTTTATCAGGAAAACTATAAATACGATTTTGGACTTTGGAAAAGATGATGTTTTGGATTATGGAACATAAGATGTGGAGTGACCAGCTTTGAGCTTGCCATGTTGGAGCAGTATTTTAGTTGGTAGTGGTGGTGGCAACTGGCAACTGTCAAGTTTAAGGAAATTGTTTTCGTCCTACAATTCCGATTTCTGTTGGGTTGGGACTTACTAGGATTAAGGAATAATAACGAAATAGGTGGCCCGCATCTTAACTTGCAAATACTAATGTTTCCCTAGTTTCAACTTCGTCAATGCTGCAAGATTTTGTTGCCAACCTCCTCTAGGGTTCTCTATTTCTTTCTTCACACACCAATGGCCAAGAAGAGAACCACACCTCACAACAACAACAATCAGAAGAAGAAGATCCAATTGATAATTCACATGTCAAAACATTCTCAACAGCCAAGAAGCTCACCTCCCAAGCGTCGCACTGATTTCTCTGTGTTCACACGCACTCCCTCCTCTTTCTCTAACCCTGCTTCTGGTACCTTTTCTGCTTCTTATCAATAAGGGCTTTTGAATTTTCTTTTTTCACGTTTAGTCTACTGCTTCCTGAATTTGGTTTCGGTAGGGAATATGATTGTTGTTCACTGTGTGGGCTTATTGTTGCTAATTGATTTTGTTGATTTTTATGTGGGGATCCTTGTTTCGTTTTTCTTTGAATTAATCGTCAACTGTTGACTGCAAAGCTAGTGCCATTCGTGCAATTCCCCGCATTTAGTTCATTTTCTGCTTTTCTGTTCGGTGCATCTGAGAATAATTGAATTGTAATGATTTCGTATGGTAAGAAGCAATTGGAAATGGGATTATGAAATCCCTTCTTCCTTCTTTGGTCTGAAGCAGTTCGATTTGCTGTTTATTGTGTCACGTCTTCATAGATGACGATGTTTTAAAAATTTATTGGATGGTAGCTTGTTAGCAATGTGGTTGAGCAATGAAATAAACGTGTCAACGTGCTTGTTGCTTTTCCAAGTTTTGCATTTTTTTGCCAATGTAATGAAATTTTTCTTTTGTTACCATGCTAAATGGTTTTGTGTGTACTGAAAATTATTCATAACTTTTTTATTTCAATCTTCCAGTCATGTGTATTTGTGTTGGAGGAAAAGTGAAGAATATGGTATTTTTTGCATGGACCTTTACAGTCCGTATCAGAAGTCACATGCATCAACCTTTAGGGTTGAGTGGCTCCATTTAGATAATGTGTTTGATAAGCTTTGTCAAAATTTTGAAGGAATTAATTTTTGTTTTTAGATCCATATGACTTTATTCAGGCTAGTTTTATACATTTCGTAATCTAAAACTTTGTTGTTGATGTTGCCAAGTATGGAGGTTTTGCCAGTAGTTTGTTCTCTTCCTTCCAACATCTTGCCGTGTGTAACATGTGATTCAATTTAAATTAACCATTCTGTTAGGATTTAAATCCAGTGTCTGTCTTTCATTGCCAAACTGTGATTGAATTTTTTTAAAATATACTTATCTTTGATCTGACCAATTTTCATGCAGGTTCGTCTTCTGGTGAGGTGAGGTTGAGCAATGTCACTGCAAGAAGTTTGCAGGGGAAGGGAATGACAACAAAACAAATTTCTGAAAATACGATGGTTCGATGTAGCATTTACCAAGAGGGTAGACCAGTATGCTCATCTGAGTTTTTTGATGCTGGAGTTGTGGAAGTTGATTCAGCTGTCCGAGATGAAAGTCTTGATCTTGGTCGTAATAGGTCTGTTTTTGTGCAATTGTGCTAGTGCAAATAAGTAGAGTTTAAGACGTTGTGGCTTTTATGTTTCTTAGTAGACTGAAACTTAAAAAAAGTTTCTTGTTTTTATACAGGGATGATTGCAATGAAAGAAATGATATTTCCAAGATGTTTGAATCTATAACTCTTGAATCATCTGTCAGTGATAGCAGTTCTCTAGCTGCAACTCCTGGAAGCGTTGTATGGGCGAGGACAGAGTGTCAATTGTGGTGGCCTGCTGAGGTATTTACTTTTATATGTGTGCTGGTTTATGAGTCAATATGGCATTTGATAGACAAAAGGAATCCACTGATACAAAGTCGGTCATCTCTTTTTGGTATCCTTGAAGAATCTCTTGATTTTACGTGCAGTGTTCATTTACCACCTAAGTTCTTCAGGAAAATTCACTGACATCAGGATATTGTAACATGTCCTTGTCTTCTTTAAAATTGGAGAACTTACTTTCAAATTTTGAAATGACTTTCCATATAATAAATAGATTAGGTTATAATCAGTTTAAGCGTCACTGTCTTTGCCTTTTTCCCTTTTTAATAATTGATGTACTATAATGTACTATCTTTATTATCTCGGTAAACTTTGATAAACTTCCTTCTTATTTCTCTATTTACTCATTCCACCATGTTGCTTTTTATTCCTTCGGAGATTTGTGAGACAATATTGATTTATGGGAGCTATAGAAGTTAAGATCAATGTTTTAGATCAATTCATGTTCACTTGAAATTTGTATCCTTTAATTATTGAATATTGAACATTTTTTTCCTATTCATATCTACGGTGCTTGATTTGTCAACACTTTTCTCAACCTATCTACAAAAGATACGAGGAAAACCAATTATTGGAACGTTTTTGTAGTTTACAAGATAAAAAACTATCGGTGTAAATCTGTCATACCTTTGATGTTTTTGAATCCAACATTCTAAACATAATAGTTAATCAAATAGATCATCTCATGACTTTGGCATGGAGTTTATTTCTCTGTGTCACTATTTGCTTTCAAATTTCATGGCCAATTTATCTATATTAATTAAAAAAATAAACTTTTCAGATCATGGAAGAAACTTCTGCGTTATCCAAACCTGGTAGTGATGGGCATGTTTTAGTGCATTTTTATGGAAATCTTCCCAGGTATTGTCTCATACATTTTCCTGACGGAAGTTTCTTGGTTGTCTAACTTGTCTACTTATTGCACTGATGTTTCTTTGTTCCTTATCAGTGCCTGGATTGATCCAATGACAGATATTTCAACTTTTGAGGAGGTGAGTTAACCCTTTTCATGCAATATGCTTTTGTACATATATAACAAGTTGATGGTGCTTATAACTTTAGAAATCAAGCCACTATCTTGTATTTACATCTTGTTGATATTTAACATCCAAGTAAAGCCATGCTAGAAGAGAGGCATATAGAATGCCTAATCCTCATCTTCTAAATGAGAAAGCAGAGGGTGAATAAATGCTTATTTCTCAATTTTCTAATACGTTTCCGTGCAACATGTCACACAATTTTTGTACTGAACTATTAAAATAATGATTTGGATTAAGCATATTGCCTCTGCTGTTGTCAATCCTTCTATTCTAAATTTTATTTTGAATTTTATGAATTTCCCTTTTCTTTTCTGTTGAGAGGTTTGTTGCTATGGAATTAGGGAGTTATTTTACACAATTTTCTGTTAAGCAGGACATAATTTTCAACAATTGTGAAGAAAGTAGTTCTATGATTGTTTGCTTAATCATTTCTGTACATGATTTTTATTGCAGTCGTTTGAAGCAAGGAGCAATAACCCTTCAGAAGATTTTCAACAGGCTTTAAAGCAAGTATGTTTAATGTAAAGCAAAACTTTTGTATGTTTTGCTCCAATAAATTTTACAATTTCAGCCAATGGAGTCTGTATATTATCTATTTTATAACCTCTTCCCCATTCTCGGTAATATTTTTTATTTTTTTTAATACTAGGCATTGCAGAAGAAGGCACAGCTTAGTTCTTGCCAAAAGTTGACGGCTGATAGTTCTCCTCAATCTGATATGCAAGAACGTCCATTTGGTACCGTCTTGATTTATACTCTAAATTATTTTGTGTATAGTGAAGAGAGATGTCACAACAAGGAACACAATGGGGGATGCCACAGTATAGAAAATAAACTATTTTCAACCTCTATCATGACCCTCATTGTGACAAATGATGATTCAACTAGAGAATTTGCAATTTCACATAGGCTTATTAGCAATCATCATCCCGTTCCATTCCATATGGTTGATTTTGCATTATAGTTTGAAGATTTAGTTCACGTCTAACTATCAAATACAGTATGACATGGGAAGCTTAGTTTCATTCTGTCATATGAATTGTTACCTCAAATGTAACACGATAAATCGGATTGACAAATTTTTCTTTGCAATCACTTCTTTATGAGCCATCAAAAGTTCTGTCTACCACAGTGCTTGACTTAATGTATAGTTCATTAGATGATACTCTTTCAAGTGTCTTTTGAGATCACTTTCAATGAGAAACTATTGTCAACTAGAACACTTGTCATGATATGGTTTGTTGTGTGTGTCACTGATATGTGTTGGGTCTATTTATGCCCAGCTCCTTCCACTGACATCCCATAGGTAATTATTGGTAGTGATCCTAAGAATGATATCTTCACCTTTTTCCACATAAATGCTATGAACAATGTCGATTTCATTCAGTATTGATAAATGTATTTTACTTTTTACTATATGGACATAGGACCAGATATATTGTTGTGCTTTAGACACACAAGGATTCCATCATATGACTCTTTATCTTTTATCTCTACATGGTATCTATAGCCTAATATGAATCTGTGCCCTCCCAATGGATGGTGTCAGTTTTTGTTTTCGAATATTGTCTCTTTCCAATTTCCAGCATCCCTTCTTTGGCGTGCATATTTTTCCATCTATTTTCTATCACTTCCTTCACTGTTGCTCTATGGTGGTTGTCTTTTCAAACTACAACCCCACTATTTGAGTTACCTTGCCTAGTTGACCATTGCATCGTTGGAGTTGTGGCATTAAAGCAGCCATGCACTCTCATGCACGCCTTGATGCTGTTGTGTTTTTGTCTCCCTTTATCGTTCCCGAGGCACATGATCACAGAGTCATTTAATTTATTTGCAAAAAGTGTTAAAAGTGTTTGAAGAAGTTCTAAGAGGCTAACCCAACTGAATGCCCTTTTGGCATGAAGTCTGACAAGTTGGGTGTCAAGTGAGTCAACCCAACTCATTACGGGCTAAGCTAGCTCATTATGGGTTGAGATAAAAAAGGATAAGCTCTACCCAACTCACTTTTTGGTGAACTAGAAATTTTGTAACCCGATTTGACCCACTACGGATTAGTGGGTTGACTTACTTAGGAATGTTTTATTTTTATAATTTATTCTAAAAATTTATTGCAGTGCAATAAAAGTGTATTTACTCAATTTTTTTTATAATAGGAAAATCAAAGTGTTCACCTAATTCTCGAAATATTACTATAAAGATAGTAGTTGGAAATTAAAGTATCAACATATATAAAATAAAAAAAAAAAAGTAACTTGGCAAACAAATAAATTAAACATCCAAATTATTAAAACATTATTGAATAACATTCTAGTATTTAAGAAGATCAATTATGAACCAATATAATTTGAAGTAATAAATAATTATAATAAAAAACTTATAAAAAAATAATAAAAAAATTAATAAAATATTGTTGTTGGCAAGTTATGAATCAACTCATCTTCAATCAAGTTGGAACCCATTTAATCCATGGGTTAGGTGAGTCAAGTTCAGTTTAACCCATATCAGCTGGAACTCATGGTGAATCAATCAGGTTGACTCAACCCAAAATCCATTTTCACATCTCTAATTAAGATTAGTCACGTTTCTATTTAGCAAACAAAGGATTGTGGGGCACTTATCTTCATAGAGTCCCATGTGCATTGTTTTTATCCATGCATCTTTTAATGTTCTTGATGTCTTGTGTGTTTGTCAGATTCGACAGCTATCTACTGGTTGGCAATGGTTTATTCTTTTTGGTTGTTCTTTTTGCTTTTTAATACGAAGTTATGGTTTGAACAGATAACTGCCCTTCTAGAACGACAAGCAAAACAAGTGATGATTTTCAAGAGAGACGAAGAGGGAAAAGGGAACGTAAACCCAAAGTTCACTTTGATGTAAGTTTATAATTTAGAACCTGTGGCATGATCACTATTGGAACTTGTTTTTAACGGGCTTATTGTATAAATTCTTTTCCAGGAGGTTACATATCCAGTGAAATCAGAAAGAAAGCTTCGTCGGTTAAAGATAATGCGGTACCTCGGCCTTGCAGCACCAATCGGTTCTCCCTTTTGAATTTTGACCGCGATTACGAGTAATGCATATTTCAAATGTTTGCAGCCAAATTTCCTTTCTTTAACTATAAATTATCATGAAATATGCATATTAAAAAATCTTTTTTTATTTGCCATTAGTTCTGTAAATTTTGTAGGACCATGTAGTCTCATATTACATTATTATATGTAAAAACCATATCAGAATTTAATGGAATAACAGATTAGTTCTCCAATAAAATCTCCATTTTCCATTTGTTTAGTTTGGGTTTATCTTAATGGTCATATGTCGTATAATTTACAAAAATCTTTGGGTCGCCTATTCACTTTTTTTTTTGTCAAAATAAGGCAATAGAACCCGACAAAATGAAGGGGGGGATGAACTCATAATTACAGTTGGTAAGTGTTGATTGTTGATCTATTATGAGGAAATATACGTTAATTATTAAACCACCATATTGAAATATTTGGTCAAAAATCAAGATATTAGTAATTGAAATATTCTGATTTGGAAGTATCCGTTGAGAGGTTCATTATTGTACCATGCTTGAAATTCCAAATGCAGTTTATGTATCTTTGCTAGAAATTTGTAGATGAGAGAAAAAAGTGACCTTGTCAGGGAAACATTATCTATCGATGATGAAAACCAAAGTGACTACCCAACCACTTAAATCTGTATTATTGGCGATTCACAGCAGTGGGTGATGCAAATGATTTGTCAAATATTCAGGCTCGTATGTGCGTCTTATTCAATTCGGCCAAAATTTACAACAAAATCTATAATACCAACATGATGAAAAAAACCAAATGACGAGAAGGAAATGAACAAGCCAAAAGAATGAAATGAATAAGTAGAAGACGAAAGGGAACATGAAATACTGTTTGAGAAGAAAATCTCACATCCATTCCACAGAAGATAAAAGGCCATTTGCATCACTTCAGATTGAAGAAGCAAATTCAAATGTTTGCTATACAATGATGTGCTAAACACGTTATTTAATTATTTTGTTATTTGCAGTGCTAAACTTGCTGAATAACGCGGTATTTTATCATCAGATCACAGTATAATAAACTTTTGTGTATGTACCAAAATTAAACTATATTAGTTCTATGTTCTCATACATTTTTTTAGTTGTGTTCTCATACATTTTTTTAGTTGTATGACTTACCTTGTGGTCTCCGTAACCTAAAGAGATACTTGCAGAGATAATACATATAATACATTACTTTCTCTCTCGACACGTCCTTATTTTCTACCAACATTGTGTTAATACAATGGTTAGTGATGGTTTGAGGTTTAAATTCAGGGATTTTCGGGCCCTCGTTAAGGAGATAAAAGGAGGAAAAGAAAAAAAAAAAGCGAACTACTACGACTTGTGGTACACCATGATCTGTGATGGTGTGTAGTTGAGGGCTTAGTAGTTGAACAAGGAACGTAAAGGTAAACAAGGAAAAGATAAATAAGAGAAATAAGAAAAGGAAAAGGAAAAATCTGAACTACCTTTTAAAAGTTATATACATCTAACGATTCTAAACTATTCTTTCATAATGGTAATGGTGGTCATGTACGCATTCTCTACATTTCCATTTATTTTTTCGTTGCACGATTTTCACTTATAGTTAAGAAAATGTATTTATTATATAAATGTCATAATATTTTAATGTAAATCGTATTTTTAGACACTTAAAAAAGATATTCTCAACCAGAAGCCCTCCACTTATATATATATATATATATATATATGAGTTTGTTAATTTACGTAAGGTCATTTTTTAGTTGGTATATTTTAGCAAAGTGTATCAAGTTTTAATGGAAAAAAAATCTCCATTTGAAGAAAAACATACTTTAAACCCCAAGGATATTTTAATAATTTTAATATTTAATTTAAAATAAAAGTTAGTTATTTACAATTCACGACTTAATAATTATCTTTTATTTTTTTATTTAAAAAAAACTAAACCCTACATTCTAAATCCTAAACCCTAGACTCTAGACTCTAGACCCTAAATTTTAAACTCTAAACCCTATCATCCATGATTATTAACACGTAGTTATTTATCATCCATGGTTGCTGTCATGTAGTTATTTATCATCCATGATTGTTGTCCCGTGTATGAGTAGTTATTAGTTTTTTTAAAATAAAAAAAAATAAAAGGGAGTTATTAAGTCATGGATAGTAAATAACTAACTTTTATTTATTTTATTTTAATTTAAATATTAAAATTATTAAAATAGCCTTGGGTTTAAAGTATGTTTTTTCTGGATTTTTTTGTCTATTAAAACTTAGTACATTTTGCTAAAATGTACTAACTAAAAGAGGACCTTACATAAATTAGCAAACCCCCATATATATATATATATATATATGTATGTATACATATAATATTCATATATGGAATTTGTTAACATATCTAAGCGTTTTTTTTAATTGGTATATTTTAGTAATGTGTATAAAAATACCGGATTTTAGTAAACAAAAATATTTTTCTATATTATGGATTCTAAGTTTTAAGGTCAATGATATTTGAATAATTTTTATTCTTAAAACAAAAAAAAAACAAAAAACTCACAAACCTTTATTTACGTCTCTCTCATCCCTCGTTCATCTCAATTCTTTTTCTATCTCTCACTCCACATTCTTTCTATCATCCTTATCGTAACTCCAAATGAAAAAAATCAGAAACACTCGTCTAACACTAATCCACCTTTCTTACTTATCCAATTTGTTTATCTCTCATCTTCATCCTCTCTCTCACCCACACAGTAACCCGTAACACAGTATTTTGTTATTCTTACTCTGTTCATTCATTTGTTTTTCATTTGAATAACAAAACAATTAATGATGTTGATGTTTATTTTTTATTTGAGGTTGTGTTATATCTTTTCCATTCTCATTGTTTAGTTTTTTAACCCTCCAATCAAAAATTAATATAAAAATCATCAATTATTTTGTTATTAAAGTGAAAAACAAACGAACGAATAGAGCAAGAGCAACAAAGTGCGGTGTCGCGGGTTTGTGTGTGTGGGTGAGAGAGATTCAAATTTTGTTTCAGTTGATGCTAATGTAAGATGACATAGAGAATGTTAGAGTGAAAGAGGATTGAGAAGAATGAGAATAAGGATCTGATTTTTTTTACGTATATTGTAAACCAATATATATATAATAACATCATAACTTTTTGGATTCTTTAAAGCTGGATAGAGAGGTAATATTTATGTTTGTATTTTTTTAAACGTATACACTTTAAAGTTTATTATATTTTTGTTGAGAGAAATTATTATGATGGTAATTTAGTTGATTTAGTTTTGATTCATAAATAATAAGTAGTTTAATATTTTATCTTGATATATTAATTTAGATTTTTATAATAGATATAATTTATTTTGTTTTGTAAAATATAATTTTTATCTTTTGTTTGCATATATTTTTTTAATTTTTTAATAAATTTTATGTGATGGTAATATTGGATGAGATGTTAAAATTCATAGATTACTTTATTTGAAAATGAAACTCTTAAATATACCAAACAAAAAAAATAAGGGATGTGTACAACATAAAACATGTTTGAATTCTGAAAGCATTTTTTTTATAGGAATTGTTTCCTATTTTCATAAACGATTTAAAATAAGAAAAGATACATCTGACACTGCTATGATATTTCTACTAATTTTAAAATAGAAATTATTTATCTTTTATATTAATATAATTTTTAATTTGTAAATAAATATTCTCTTTCCTTATGTTTTTAATAAACAACAACATTCTTTATATTTTTAATAAGTTCACATTAACTTTCTTTATTTTATTTAAAAATATCATATAAATAAGCACTTTCAAAAATAAAAAGTTAAAAATAAATAATATATTCTAACATTGTTTTTTGACATGTAATTATAAATTTTCACAAATAATAAATTTACAGACTTTACATGGTTGGAAAAAAAAACATGTATCTTGAGTTTCTTGGTTTACTTTAAAGAAAGTTAGTTATAAACAGCATTTTTGAGTAAATAAGTGTTGAAAATTAAAATTTATTAGTATTTAATTACAAATTATTATCTATAATAAGTTTTAGATTTATGAAAATTATTTTAAATTGATATTAACAATAACTTTTGATTGGTTTTGAGTATAAATATTTTTGTCATAATTATTTAAAATTGATTAAAGCTGTTATAACTAATTATGAACACATTATTAATTGTAATTAATTGTAATTAATTGTAACATAGGTTATTGTGCTGTTAAAAAACAGTTTCCAATCATTTTAGCTGTTAGAAAAATTTGTTTTTCGGGGGAAGAGGAGGAGTGCATCTTAAATTCTAACAAAAAAAAGTAAAGAAATGTTCTTGTGTTGATGGTTGATGGGACGGAACCCATAATATTAAATGGGAAAGAAAGAGAGGAGTACTATATTTAATTTCCGGAAGGCATGACATAACCAGCGCAGCATTGTCTGTGTCCTGGCGTCTAGAGGCACGTCTCCACACCATACCACTCCTCTCTCTATATATGTTGCTCTCGCATTCGCGATTCTCGCACCTTCCAATTCCATGGCTTCCTCGACTTCGATTCCCGCATCCGGTACGTTCTCCTTCTCCGAACATTCGTTAAATTCACTTTTCTTTTAATCTCAATCAATCATAAATTAATTTCTTTCTTGCAGAGGCCGTGCAGGTTCTTCTCTCCTTGCTCGCCGATGACTCTTCCTCCGTCAGAGAGGCCTCCATGTCCTCTCTCAAGAACATTGCCGCGCTGTAATCACTTCTTTTTTTGGTTGCATTTCTTCAATTTCGCTTCCTATTTCATCCTCACAATTCTTTGCGTCTTTCTCAGGAATCCTCTTCTTGTTCTTGATTGCTGTGCCGTCGTGTCGCGTGGTGGACGTCGGGTGCGTTTTCACTCTCTCGTTCTCTCTCTATCTTGTTTTTCATTCGATGCTTAGGTTTTACTCGATTATTCCATTCTTTAATTTATTTTAATTCTCTTTTGTGGTCTTTCAGCGGTTCGGGAACATGGCTGGAGTTTTCCAAGTGATGGCGTTCGGCGTTCGGTCTCTTGACACAAGAGACGTTGATTCTGCTTTCTTGGCGAAGCTAGCTAAGATTGCTACCGCGGAGCTGATTTCCTCTAAGGTGCTTTGTTTTCTGCTTTCTTGCAGGAGTGAGTAGCTAGCTGCAGTAGTAATAGTAATGGACACAATTCAGTGACAGTCACTTTTATTTATGTTGTTGGCTTAGTAGGAGTAAGTTAATTTGCGTGTGGTTTTTTGGAGACTCGGTCTTACTTCGCACCAACTCAAACTAATTATAGAATAGAGGGAGCGCGTATATGGAGATGTCAGCGGGCTTGAATTGATCGCATGGTACTTTTGCCGTTTTGAATTGATGCAGGATACGTTTAATTTTTGTTTCTTTTTTATCAACGTAAGAGGATTACCTTTTAAGTTTTAACAATGCTTTTCCACATTTTGATAGAAGGTTTATACCTTCAAAATTTGGGTAACACCAATTATCAAACCTTCTAACCCTCATAAAGATACCAAGAACGCAGCTTTGTTTCCTGAACTTGGCACAGATTATTAAATCCTTGACGATTGTGGCATATGTCTCCCAATTGCAAACACTCTATATCTGCCTACTTTTGGTAGAAATTAATTTATCTGACTGACACGTAGTATGGATGTTATCTGTGATGCTGCATTGGCCATGGTCAATTTAAGATCCAGACAAGAGAGTCGAGGATTAGAAGGTTTGATAATTGGTGTTACCTTAACCTTCGATTGATTTGTTTTACTGTCCACTACAGTAACAGAAGTAAGGAAGCTTAAGGTGACTATGACTATGTTTATTTAAATTTTAAAGATGATTTCCTAAAAACAAAGCTTGTCTGATTTTTGGGATTGGATGTTAAGTTGGTTGACATAATTTTTTTTGATAGATAAGCACCATTCCGGGTGTTCATCTAAGAGATGGTTGAACAAATAGTGATTCAAGGTTTTAAATGTGGCTGTCCCTCCCCCTTTCATTGTCCATATGGACAAATAATTGGGTTTCAAAATTGAAATTCATTTTACTAGAGGACAAAAAAAAGAAAGCTTACATGCTGGACCTGTTGATAGAAGGTTTATACCTTCATAGTTTGGGTAACACCAATTATCAAACGTTCTAACCCTCATAAAAGATACCAAGAACGCAGCTTTGTTTCCTGAACTTGGCACAGATTATTAAATCCTTGACGATTGTGGCATATGTCTCCCAATTGCAAACACTCTATATCTGCCTACTTTTGATAGAAATTAATTTATCTGACTGACACGTAATATGGATGTTATCTGTGATGCTGCATTGGCCATGGTCAATTTAAGATCCAGACAAGAGAGTTGAGGATTAGAAGTTTTGATAATTGGTGTTACCTTAACATTCGATTGATTTGTTTTACTGTCCTCTACAGTAACAAAAGTAAGGAAGCTTAAGGTGACTATGACTATGTTTATTTAAATTTGAAAGATGATTTCCAAAAACAAAAGGTTGTCTGATTTTTGGGATTGGATGTTAAGTTGGTTGACATAAATATTTTTGATAGATAAGCACCATTCCGGGTGTTCATCTAAGAGATGGTTGAACAAATAGTGATTCAAGGTTTGAAATGTGGCTGTCCCTCCCGCTTTCATTGTCCATATGGACAAATAATTGGGTTTCAAAATTGAAATTCATTTTACTAGAGGACAAAAAAAAGAAAGCTTACGTGCTGGACCTGTTGATAGAAGGTTTATACCTTCACAGTTTGGGTAACACCGATTATCAAACCTTCTAACCCTCATAAAAGATACCAAGAACGCAGCTTTGTTTCCTGAACTTGGCACAGATTATTAAATCCTTGACGATTGTGGCATATGTCTCCCAATTGCAAACACTCTATATGTGCCTACTTTTGATAGAAATTAATTTATCTGACTGACACGTAGTATGGATGTTATCTGTGATGCTGCATTGGCCATGGTCAATTTAAGATCCAGACAAGAGAGTCGAGGATTAGAAGGTTTGATAATTGGTGTTACCTTAACATTAGATTGATTTGTTTTACTGTCCTCTACAGTAACAGAAGTAAGGAAGCTTAAGGTGACTATGACTATGTTTATTTAAATTGGAAAGATGATTTCCTAAAAAAAAAGCTTGTCTGATTTTTGGCATTGGATGTTTAGTTGGTTGACATAATTTTTTTTGATAGATAAGCACCATTTCGGGTGTTCATCTAAGAGATGGTTGAACAAATAGTGATTCAAGGTTTGAAATGTGGCTGTCCCTCCCCCTTTCATTGTCCATATGCACAAATAATTTGGTTTCAAAACTGAAATTCATTTTACTAGAGGACAAAAAAAAGACAGCTTACATGCTGAACCTGTTGATAGAAGGTTTATACCTTCACAGTTTGGGTAACACCAATTATCAAACCTTCTAACCCTCATAAAAGATACCAAGAACGCAGCTTTGTTTCCTGAACTTGGCACAGATTATTAAATCCTTGATTATTGTGGCATATGTCTCCCAAATGCAAACACTCTAAATCTGCCTACTTTTGATAGAAATTAATTTATCTGACTGACACGTAATGTGGATGTTATCTGTGATGCTGCATTGGCCATGGTCAATTTAAGATCCAGACAAGAGAGTCGAGGATTAGAAGGTTTGATAATTGGTGTTACCTTAACATTTGATTGATTTGTTTTACTTTCCTCTAGAGTAACAGAAGTAAGGAAGCTTAAGGTTACTATGACTATGTTTATTTAAATTTGAAAGATGATTTCCTAAAAAAAAAGCTTGTCTGACTTTTGGGATTGGATGTTAAGTTGGTTGACATAATTTTTTTGATAGATAAGCACCATTCTGGGTGTTCATCTAAGAGATGGTTGAACAAATAGTGATTCAAAGTTTGAAATTAGGGTTTTAGATTTGGTATTATTTGTTAGAGTTTTTATCTTATATTAGACTTTTTCCAAAACAATATTGTCTTATTGTGGTGTTTTGTTGTGTTGGGTTTATCAATAAACTACTATTGTCAACTTTTATGCCTTGTTTTTGAGGGGAAGAGAGAAACGAGTAAGGTGGAAATGAAAAAGATGGAAATGAAAAAGATGCAAATGAAAAAGATGAGTGAAAATACCTGAGAAATAAAGTTACATGTGTTTGGTTGAAGAAAATATAACAGACGTAGCGAGAGAGATGTGTAGAGATAAGTGAGAAATAAAAAAGTGGATTTCGCTGTTTTTATAATTATTTCTCCTTCTTTCTCTCCTACTAAACAGCTTACATTAATTTTACCCTCTTCATTTCTTCACACCAAAGTCACCATTAGTATCACATGATTATGCGACATAGATTTTCTTTTTCTCATAGTATTTGAGACCTATATTAGATGAGTACTCCTCATATTTCTGGTCTTTCCTTTATTTGAAATGATGGTAAGCCCTTGTTGATGGAGAAGTTTATCTAAACATATCCAAAGTCTATTATACTCTTATTGGATCCTCCCTTGTGTGTTATTTTCTTGATATCATGGTCATCTTAGAATATTTGAGCTTATGGCTTTACCAGATTTGCTAAGTTTCAGCTAATGCTTTATTTAATTCACAGTGATTGTTTTCTGCAGGAACTAAATTCTGACTGGCAACGAGCAGCAACAAGCCTACTTGTTGCAATAGGCTCACATTTACCTGATCTCGTAAGATATCTTCTTTTTCTTTTTAACTATTGAAATTGGTTTTTGTTTGTATTAAAAAATTGAGTTCGATAAAGAATGGAAAGATAGGTTTACAGAGCCATTGAAACAAGTATGACCAAGAGAAAGAAAGATCAGTTGCATGCAACCCTACTGTAGTACAGTTTCTTTTTTACCAGTTGAATCATAAGTTAAGAACTGTTGTCCGTACTCCATAGTTTTACTTTATCCTTGTACTTGGAATTATTGAAGTATTTTTCTATCAAGCTAAAGTAATATCTCCCATTCATTTTACTTTCATGGGATGTACCACTGCCTTCCATATATATTTTATATAAACTCTTTTTTGCACATCCCCTAGTTTTCCCTGGATTTTTGATCTCATGTCTTTGATCTACCTTTTCCCTGGATTGGTGTTGCAGATGATGGAAGAAATTTTTCTTCATTTATCTGGGACCAATTCAGCAGTACAGGCTATGGTTCAAATCCTTGCAGAATTTGCTTCTACTGATCGTTAGTAATCAATTTTAACTATGTACATCAGCTGCCAAATTTTTCTGTGGGATCACACATTCAATTGTAAACGCTGATGAGTTTTTCTTCCATATAAATCTGATACAGCCATGCAGTTCATTCCACGTTGGAAAGGTGTACTTTCCCGAATTTTGCCAATTCTTGGAAATGTACGAGAAATGCATCGCCCGATTTTTGCAAATGGTATGGTGATTTTTCTGTTACGTTGTTGATGGATATGTTTCTTCTATCTTTGATGTCTTTTATGAAGCACTGGATAGTACTTTGATTGGCTTCACGTATATGTAACCAATTTTGATACTCTTGGATACTTCATTGATACCTATTTGTTAAGAATCAAGGCTTATAATTTTTGTTTGAAAATCTAGTACAACTACGCTGGTTGTAATATAAACATACAATATGGAACCATGGAAGCACTGTCCGTTTGTGAACAAGAAAGGTGACTGTCCTCTTTATGGTTGATTTGAAGAACCAGATGAGATTACTAGTACTATTCCATTTTGTAAATAATTGGAAGTGATTTATGATGACAATATTTCAAAGAGACCTTGGCCAAAAAACATTTTAAGATAAATTGGTGTTATTAGTAGGCTAACATTTTGAATGGATGGTAAAATTGGAGATTTCTATCAGCATGGACGTGAAAAATCTTGGCTACCTGGTTTTGGAGCATGCCAATTTTGGTGATTTTATTTTCTTTGTACGTTTTTTTAAAGTTCACTCTAGGTTTAGTTGGTAATGTGTTATATTATGGCTGATACATCATTGAAATATTTTAAAATTGTTTTAAAATATAAATTTTGAAAATTGTTTTAAAATATAAATTTTGAAAATTTATGATCCTTTTGTGTTGAGCTTTCATTTTTTATGGTAGGCGAATGGGGGAGGATGATTTTTGGCTAACTATTGCTCAAAGATGTTATTGTTACTGATAATCTGATCCAGTTAACTCATAATTTATCATTTTTTGCAGCATTTAAGTGTTGGTGTCAAGCGTCTTGGCAATATAGTATAGACTTTCCTTCACATTTTCCTCAAGATGCTGATGTCATGTGAGATCAATATACAGTCTTCTAGTTTATTTTCTGATTCAACACATCTTGTTCCCTTTATTTCTTATCTGAAGGTGTGAAATATCTCTAATTCTCTATGTAGTGCAGGTCATTTCTAAATTCAGCTTTTGAGCTTTTGTTGAGAGTTTGGGCAGCTTCAAGAGACCTTAAGGTCACTACTATTTTTCTTTACTTCTGTTCTTGCATTCTGCTCCTTATATGAGTCTTTATAATTTTCTGGATCCTTTTTTTGCTGATACATCTATAAAAGTTAAGTTTCTGAACATGTTCTGTTTGTGTGGTTGATGAACATAGATGAGTATTTTAGTGTATAATTTATGACTTTTTTACTTGATTGTTTTTGATCTTTGTCTTATTTAAACTTATTTCGTTTTAGGTTCGTGTGGCATCTGTAGAAGCACTGGGGCAGATGGTAGGTCTCATAACACGAGCACAGTTAAAGACTGCCCTACCAAGGCTTATCCCTACAATATTGGACTTGTAAGTATGGTCTTTAAAGCATTTTATATTTTAGTTATCTATTGTTCATATTTAATTGGTTTTTTTTTTCTCTTTAATGTGTGATTTCTCACTAGATTAAAATATGAAGACACTTAAAATATCAACTAGTATTATTAGATGGATTCATATTCATATCTTCTTATGTCAGGTATAAAAAAGATCAAGATATAGCTTTTTTGGCTACATGCAGTCTCCACAATCTGCTAAATGCCTCTTTGTTGTCCGAAAGTGGTCCTCCTATGCTTGATTTTGAGGTATGAATACTATAATGTTCTTGTTTAAAACGTTTCATGGTATGTTAGAATTTTTTTATCATACTTCTGGTTATGTGGTAATTTTCAATCAAACCTTAAAAATTTGTATTTGATTTGTTTGCATATCATTTAAGTGATGGGAGAGTCACTGCTTACTTTAGGATGTAGTATGAACATCTATACATTGTTTGAAAATCTTTACCTTTATTTTTCTTTTGTTGTGTGGGTTAAGCACTTGTATTTCTACCATCTCCTATATACCTGCATTTCCTTATCGTCATGGGAAAGGAGGGCTAACTGGGTTGTTGTTGTTCTGCTGGTAATGTGGTCATCTCTAAAGCAATTTCTACCCTTTTCTAGTAGGAATGAGGGGACAGCTTCATAAGCATACTGGAATATCTGCTTATGTAAATAAGAAATTGTAATGCCTTGGTATATGTCACTAATCTAATGCTCATAGTAAATTGTAAATGAATGAGGCTTTGAATATTGAATGATTATGGTTTGAAGGATGACTGTGGTTGTTTAGTTTAAATTTGTTCTTTCACAAAAAATATATAATCTTCTGATGTTCATATTGGATTGTATGTTCGTAATATGATAGCCAAAATTATCCAATGATCATACTGCAGTGTGGTGTCAAATGCTATAACTCCATTTATGGGTGTAAAGAAGTTAAAACAAATGCTTTAAAAATTGTTTCAACCAGATAATTGAGAAACAGTGGTTCATAACCCATTGAATCAGTGCATAGGAAATGATAAATATATTAGAATGCAAAAATTTAATTTAGTGGTATTCAGAAGTCAAAATAAAGATAAAAAAGGAACAAATAACTACATGGAAAAGAAACTATAAAATAAAGTGGAATAAATATATAAATAAATTATGTTAATGAAGTGTTGATTTTTTTAGGAATAGATATGGCCTTCCTGAATTTAGGTTTGGCTAAGCATTTGGTGTTATGTGTTACCTTGTTTCTATGGGTGTATTTTCTTTTGGCATGGGTTTTGGTGTGCTACCCCATGTTTTTTGTATTCTTTTTTCTTTGTTTTTGTTATGGATTCTCATGTAATGGCATATGATTGCTGAGCTTTGGGGTGCTAATCTAGTTGGGATTCTAAGGTGCCATATGCCTAGCGTGTGAGAAAAAAGAACTTCTATGCAGACTTTGTTATAGACTATAAGAGAAGTATGCTGCATTCACAAATTAGACAAACATTATCTGGCCAGGGTTGGGGGAGGGAGAGTTTATGATTCTTTTGGGTCTAATATAAACAAGAGAGAGCCAACAGTGAATTAAAGGAGAAGAGCTTCTGGATTCAACCAATGTCAGAAAATTTTGGAAAACATGAGACAATTGAAGTTAAAGCCACAGTGGAGGACATGGATTGCAGATTTCTGAGGCTTCATTATTGAGCCCTAATAGGCATGCTGTCTGGTTGACAGTGCAACAGCTTTTTGAAACTGGTGGTCAAGATTTATTGTCCCTTAAAACATTTGACACATTTCTTATTTTATCTTCTTGATGCTTTACGAATCACCATTTCAATGATGCATGTATGCAAGTGCAACACTATCATTCTCTCTGAATCATGGACACATTCCAAACTTGTGCTATATGTTGCTGTACTTTTATCACTTGTGAAATTAAATAAAATCGTTGCTTGCAGGATTTGACTATTGTTTTATCAACACTTCTACCTGTGATATCTACGAATAATGACGGCAAAGACCAATCAGATTATTCTGTGGGACTAAAGGTAATACTATCGATTTCATTAGTTGGAAACATAAGTTGTTTGAATATGATAACGACTGTTGCACCTGTTGCTACAATGGTCTATCTTTATTCCATTTTTTACCAACTCAACTTTTATGCTTTGAATTTAGTAGTGCAATTCTTTTTAGCATATATTTGTTATGTTCCTTTTGTTTCTTGGACTTAGGTTCCAACTGCAGGTATAATAATTAGTTTACTTTTTTATGGGTGCCTTTTGCAATGTGGGGTTATAGTGGTTGTGTAGGTCAGTGGAATTTATCATTATGGTTTTGTAAAGATGTTCTTTTTTGTGGGATGGTATATTTTTCTAGAATTTGTTATTAGCTTTTTTAGCCTGAATAACTTGTCTCTTATTTTAAGATAGAGTTGTATTCTTTCACTTCCTTATGGGCTAGAATTAAAGCTCTTCTGGGTAAGGAATGGTGTATCTACGCATACAATTTTTAGTGGATTAAGAGCACAATGTGTTTTAGATTAAAACCGAGAGTGGGTCGGTACACTCTTGCTCATTTTAGTGGAGCCTCATCGGGATTAGATTCTGTGGATTTTTAATGGGTTCTCTATGATGCACGGAAAGGGTTTGGACCCTAGAGAATCTTTTTGAGATGATAATTCTCCATTTTGTTCGTGTTTTTGTGGATTTCATTGGAGGCTTTCATTTGGCTTTGTGCCAGTACTTTTGCTTTTATTGGTTTTCTTTTAGATAAGGGTGTCCTCTAATATTAAGTTATCTCCGAAGTTAATAATGGTTAAGATGTATACATCTTCAATATGAAGTGTGTCATAATCTTAACCTACTAATATTTGAGGGTGGATGCATCTTTAGTTAATCACTGAGAATATCAATTTAGAATAATTTTTTCCTTTTTCATTATCCAGAGTAAAAGAGGTAAACATTTAATTTATTCAATTATGTGTCACAGATGTATAATGAGGTTCAGCATTGCTTTCTGACCGTTGGCTTGGTGTATCCAGATGATTTGTTTTTGTTCCTTGTGAATGTAAGTACTTAAAAATTGGTAGTATGCTTGTAATTCTGTATGGTGTTAATTCAAAGTAATTTTTCTTTTGGCCCCTACCTTGTTGATTAAAAAATAAAATTTACGAAGAATAAAAGAGGAATAATATAATAGTAGAATATAGATAAAGTCAACAAATAAAACATCAGGATAAATTAATTAAATTTCTTGAAGAAGCTTGAATAGAAACAGGGGATGCTGTTTCTTTTGTCTTTATTTTTTCCTTTTTGGCTGGTATGTTTTCTTTAGTAAGTACAAAAAACCTATATTGTTCAAAATTTATTGAAGTTTTTGAAACCAACAAATGGGATTAAAACTAGGTGGCTATTTATAACTATTAAAACTTATCAATTAAAGTTAAGGTCATCAAATTTCAAACCTCAGTTTTGGGTGTATTTAGTTTGCTTTTTTGTCCATAAATAAAGTAAATTCAAAGTAGTACCTAGTTTTTATCTTAAGCATTTGTTTTACTCCCTAATGAGTAAAATCACATCACTTATGGTAAAATATTCTAGTACATACGTTTATCAAAAGTAATCTGGTTTTAGTTCCTCGTTAGGGAATAAGGATTAAAAAGCATTTTAACCTTTAAACTTTAAATGATGTTCGCATGTTCAGTCCAAGAGGGCATTTTATTGTCAGTATTTTTTATTCCTTGTTTTCTCTATCTATTTTCTTTTTCCAAGTTGAACAATACTTTTTTGTGTTTCTTGTAATATTTACAAATAATGCATATGTGTCTCTATTGTACCTGCTTCCAGAAATGCAGATTGAGGGAAGAACCATTGACTTTTGGTGCTCTTTGCATTTTGAAGCATCTTTTGCCAAGGTTCCTGCCTCCTCTATTCCTGATGGTAGTTATTCATATATATTAATAACAATGTAATCTATAATTCTAATTTGAAGGCTGTCAGAAGCTTGGCATAGTAAAATATCTCTACTAGTGGAAGCTGTAAAGTCCTTGCTTGAGGAGCAGAATTTAGCTGTTCGAAAGGCACTATCTGAGGTAAGTTCTGTGTTGGTTTTTTAATATTTAAATGAGACAATACCGTCTTTCAGTAATAGGTCAATATATTTTGGCTTCTCAGTCTTTCCTCCTTTGTTTATAGTTAATTGTGGTTATGGCTTCTCACTGTTACTTGGTTGGTTCGTCTGGAGAGTTGTTCATTGAATATCTTGTACGCCATTGTGCTATAACTGATCACAATAGGAGTGATCTCGAGAACATACCAAACAAGAGAATAGAGGTACTTTCTCTCCCCCTTCCCTCAAAGCAAAAAAAACAAGCAAAGTTCATATCTTTGAATTGCCAAGAATTCTTGTGAATTTTTAGTAAAATATGGTTATATCTTGGAGCTTAATACCAAATTGTGTGTGTACTTCTTACTTTCTTGGATATAGTCCTCTTTACCCCATTGTTTTCAGTGCTTTAGGAGAACTTTCATATGTTGATATGATTGGAAGACTCTGTCGTTTTGAGCTTTCTAGTCTCTAGTTCACCTTTCAATTGAACGTTCATTGTTATAGTTATTCTTCCTCCTCTCTTCTATGATACATTTATTTTATTTATCATCGACACCTAAGTTTTGACGATCCTTCTTAGATGAAAATTGGAGCAGTTACTCCTAGTGAGTTAAGAGCAGTTTGTGAAAAAGGTCTGCTTTTGGTAACTATTACGATTCCTGAAATGGAGGTAAGTTTTATTTCTTTTCCTTATTGATAAAAATTTTTCACTTGTTTTTGTGGGCTCATTATTTCTTTTAATTCTCTATTTGCTAATTTTACCCACAAATTCTTTTGAATTGATATTGGATTGTACAGCATATTCTTTGGCCTTTTCTGTTGAGGATGATTATTCCACGAACCTACACTGGTGCTGTGGCCACGGTAAAAGTTCTGTTGGGAATTTCAGCTTGATTTTCAGATGCATGATTAATTTTATCCATTCATTGTATGATTTGCAAATTATCTGGAAGTATAAATTTACTGCAAAATTGAATTTGTATTTTTGCAGAATTTTTTCTTTGGCAAATGAAATGACATCATTACTACTTTACAGGTTTGCAGGTGTATCTCAGAATTGTGGCGGCATAGGTCATATAGCAATGATATGTTGAGTGAGTGTAAAACCCGTCTTGATATACCAATTGCTGAGGTAGGATATCACTAATAGTTTGAATTTTTTTTAATATTTATAATTCACTTTCAATTGTTAAAAAAGAACCACTGTTTCCTGTATCAGCACATATTGCCTGGTTGAATAATTTATGCTTGATGCAGGAACTTCTGGCTCGCTTGGTGGTGCTTTTGCATAATCCTCTGGCAAGGGAACAATTGGCCACTCAAATTTTGACAGTGAGCTAATGACATCCCTTAATATCTTCATAATATTTCTCAATAAATTCTTCTTTGATATATATTGTCACATATAGAGGCCTTCAGCATGATTTTTTTATGTTGCAATTCCGTATATATACTAACATTTACCAATCCATGGACAAAAAAATAAACTTTTATTAGCTTTGGGCTAAAACTTGAAGAAGTTAACATGTTTGTTGAATAGTTTCGTTAATGCTATTAGGAACTAGATATTTCTTCTGTGATTATTGTATCAATAAAAACATCTTCTATATAACTTAACAAGTATTGACTCTATAATAGCCTACAGACTTTAGAAGCTTTGCTAAATTACTGTCTAATGCTAATTGTATCATTCTTCTATCCTTTTATCCTCTGTTACCATCATTTAGAAAACACATAGCTTCTAAGTTTAGTTCTTCAAGAGTGAACTTTGCCAAATCAAGAAGCCCAATGCTATACTTGGAAAAGAGAGTGACTTTATTATTTTCATTCATATCAATTACATTCTCCTTACCTCTTCTAAAAAAGAGAAATAAGGAAACAATATACTGAAAAATAATCTAGAATATCCTACAAATATTTTTTCTAATTAAGAAGATTCTATATATATTTTCTCTAAGAAGATTCTATAGATATTTCTTTTAATTACAACAACTATCATCATGTGGATATATCTCCACAAATGTTCATCAACCTTGTCTGTCCTTTTTTATACAATAATACCTTCATCTTTTCTTGTCCTTTTTTATACAATAATACCTTCATCTTTTCTAGACAAACGTTGAAGGTTCGAGAACATATAACCAAATATTAGGTCTTTTTTGGATACATTGTTTCTTTTCAAAGACTGAGATGGAATTTGTTCTCCAATTTTTATCATAACATGACCAAACATATGACAAGCTCAAGAAGCTTCAAGATAAACTTTTTAGATACTATTTCAAGCAACCAAACCATATCCTAGAAAAAACCTTTAAAGTTTAGATGCCAAAAGATTCAATACTTTTTTTATTTGTATTTGGAAGTATACTAGAAATATCCAAGAAGTATCTTATAAAAACATCTATGAAATACTTATACTTCAATTTGGTTAGTCTATTCCAAATACTCTACTTCATTGATACATGTCAATGAAGTATCAAAATCTGTGAAACTTCAATATTTTATTTCTTTCACATGTTATATACTGATACTTTTGGATACATCATTGATACATGTTGGAAAAATGTCCATATCTTTAAAATATTTATATGCAATAAAACTACAACTGGTGAAGTGACGATGATCTTGGAAAGCAAAGATGGAAATTGTTCTATTTACGAATCATTTTGAGAACCTAATGAGATTGATAGTGGTATTTCCAAATCTAAATAATGGAAACTAATTTATGATGACAACGATTTATAATTGTTTTATTTTGACAATGACAGTTTAAGAAACGTGCTTTTAATTTGGATTTACATTATATTCTTGTTATGTTTAAGGATTTTTTATACATTTTTAAATATATATCTTACACATGATGGTAAAAGGGCCATTAGATTGAGGCCAAGTCTCAACTCTTCGGAATGGTCGCTCAAACTATTTGGAATGTTATTTTAATATGTATTTTATGAATTCTTTTTATTGGTTGATGGTGTCATTCACTAAGCTTTTCTTTTTTTCTCAAATTTAGTTGCACACATTCCATTGGATGACATGTAAACATATTTTCTGCAGGTTCTATGTCTTTTGGCACCTCTATTTCCAAAAAATATTAATTTGTTTTGGCAAGATGAGGTAACATTTTTTGCTAAAAATTATATGTTATCCGGTTTAAATCTTCAGTGCTTTGTGAATTTCTTTACCTTTTGTTAGAGGTTGACATTCAGTCAAGTTTTTTGGTTATACATCATTATTGAAGCATGTCCAAGTTGAGCAAATAAATATTGGTGAAGGTCTTGCATTTAAATATCTTAATTGTGCTTGTTGAAATTGTAATAAATTATCTTCTATTTATAATAGTATTGTTTATAAGTGAATATATTGGATTTATAGGCCGGCCATTTTGGATTTAGAGGATTCTAAATTTCTCTATATATGTGTAATTATTGTAATAAGCCTATATAAGCTCCTTAAGTGAAGTCATTCAAATATTCTGAGAATGTTGAATCATAAAATTTTGTGCTTTGCTAGGCTTTCTTGTCTTGTAAAGTTTTAGATGAAGAAAACACTTTAGCAGTTTTATAATTTTGTATCTAATGTGTCTGCCTGCATAAGTCTGTTTGTTATTGAGAAATAATCAAAAAGCTTCACATACTTATGTTCATTTTAAAATATAGTTTTGTTGTAATATGCTATTTTGAATCAGTTACATTATAACTTAAAATTTCAGGATGATTATTATAGACCAAAGTGTAATTATTTTCTGTATTTGGGTAAGCTCTAGATTCCAAAGATGAAGGCATATGTTAGTGATACAGAGGACTTAAAGCAGGATCCGTCATATCAAGACACTTGGGATGACATGATTATCAATGTGAGTGTGAATGAATTGCTTAACATCCTACCCTCACGTTGTTCAACTGTATAATAAATAGTTCAATAATTTGTAAGAAGTACTTGTCATGAAGGCAAACTTTCTGTTCAATGCATGAGCTATTTTTGTTCAAGTAGGTGGAGTATTTAGTTTGTTTGCAACTAAAATATTTTTTCAAATAGGTTAATTGTGAACTGCATTATGATAGTTCTACTGAAGTGATCAAACATGTTTCAAATTGTTTATGTTGATAAGAAAAAATACAATGATGGATCAGTATACAAATTGTGGTTATTCAAAGCTAATGTATGACCTCTATTTTTGGGCTGCAGTTTCTTGCAGAATCTTTGGATGTGATTCAAGATGCAGATTGGGTTATGTCTCTTGGAAATGTTTTTGCCAAACATTATGAACTTTATGCTTCTGATGATGAACACACCGCACTTCTGCACCGGTATCAATGCTCTATCATTAAGTGTTCTCTTTTGTAAATGGAATAGAAACACATGTTAAATATTGCTTTCTGTTACTTGAGAAGTTGTTTGCTTTATATTTTATCTTATATACACATAATAAGGCAGATGAAATTGTATTTGTACTGGTAATATTCAGGTTCACTGCAGAATATGAAATTAGTAGCTTATGATTAATCATTGTTTGTGAGTTAAATTGTTAGGCCCCTTTGAAACAAAGACCAGAAAAACAAGACAGAAGAACCAGAGATAAAATCTCAAACTGAATTATTCACTTATTAGCTGTTAAAGAACAATGTTTACAAAGGAAAAAGCTTCCTTTCACACAGGTTATTCCCTGTCATCGAAGTCAAAGACTTTCAATACCGAAAAGATAGCCCCGTAATACCTTCCAAATGGAAACTATTTATTGACTGTCTTAGGAAGTCTCTCTTTGAAAACAACTAAATAAATAACCCCTTTTATTTCTAAATTCCCTTGTGTAATATGCATTCCTCTACCTCAAAGAATCTTTTAGCTCAAGTTATCCCTCCTAAAGGACCAATTCCCACAAACATTGACAACTCCAACCTTTTAACTCAAGGGTGAATTGGTTCTTCCTCCTCTTTATTAAAAGCATTATTGTCCTTGTTCTCCTAATCATAGTTGTTATTCGGGACTGATTGTTCTTCCTTCTTCTCTTCTACATCGGTTGAATTCTCCCACCCCTTTGAACCCCCTTTTTCATTCTTCTTGATAACTTTAAGCAATTCTTTAAGTTCTTTCATATCTTGTATTGGAGATCCCACATTAACTAGAGATAAGACAAGTTATTAATGTATAAGTGGGTGTAAACTTTACCTTGTGAGATTGAGTTAGGCTTAAAGTTAATTTCTTAACATGGTATCAGAGCCATTGTTAGAGCATATCCTAGCGAGATTTGTCGTTTGTTGGGCATATTGTTTCGCCTGTTATTGGGCTACTATTGGATCACCTACTAATGTTTAATCCCACGCTCGAGATGTATATACCTCGGTGTGTGTTGGAGATCCCGATTGACTAGAGATAAGACATGTTTATAGTATATATAAGTGGGATCAAACCTCACCTTATAAACTGATTTTATGGGGTTGAGTTAGGCTTAAAGTCCAATTCTTAACATTGTTAGATATATTGTGTTTTATGTTAATTAGGGAAGCATAGTTCCTATGTTAATTATGTTACTTTTTCATATTCATTTGTAGCCTACATTCTCATTATTATAAATACATTACCTTATGTGTATTTACTACACAAGTGAGATTAATCCTTTACCTAGTTTTACTATTTTCAACTTGGTATCTAAAGGCTAAAGCTTTTAATAGTCAATATTTTAATTATGAATTCATTGAGAGATGATTTTCTTTGTTCTTGTCATAGAACACTTGTTTTACCAATTGAGATCCTTTTTGTAAATTTTCATTGACTCATCAATCTGTTAGATTGTGGTGTTTCCATATTTGTCTTATTTTTGTGTTCTTCTTTGATTTTATTTAATTAAGGAAACATATTTTCTATGTTAATTATGTTATTTTTACATATTCATTTGTATTTGGACTTAGCCCACATTCTCATTATTATAAATACATTACTCTATTTGTGTTTTCTACACAAGGGAGATTAATCCTATACATCCTGCAAGCTATATTTCACAATATCCAAACCCGTTTTTACCATTTTCTTTCCTTTTTTGATGTCCTGAAGAAGTTCTTTAATCTCCTTTATGTCCCATAGGATATCTTTGCTTATAAACAATTCTGTCAGACCAGTTGTTTGGATACTTGAACAAAACATAAAAGAAAGAGACGTGGAGAAAGGAAACTCAAAGAACCAATGATTAAAAGCCGTTTCCGTGCTATCTCTATTGTTTAGAAAAAACAGAAAACACATACAAAGGAGCTCTCTCCTTTACCATGAGCTAATACTCATCTAAAACTCCAAGTTCTTAAGAAAAATGTGTCCCTCAAAGGATTTGATTGGTCTAATTATATAGACCAACTCACTCCGAAAACACAGATTCATTTGCCTCCTTTATTGTGCACCATTTACACCTCTTCATTTATTGTTCAACTGCACCCTTTAGTTTTCCTTCTATAATAATCTTTACATGCCTTCTCATTTTTCCCATTCCTATCATAATCCAACCTAATTAGGAAAACAAATTGTGAAATAAGCAAATGTGGTAAAAATCCTTAAAGATAAAGAAAAATAGGGGAACTATTCCTAAAGGGTAATAATCTAAGATACTATAAAGTATGATAAGACATAGTCATAAAAACAATGACCATGAACTTTACTAGTACAAGCCAAAAGATGGCTACTTATTTTCTCAATATGAAATGCACAGAAAAAGAATTTTTCATAAAAATGTAAGAATTGTTCTCCAACTTGATGCACAAAAGAGTAGCATAGATATTACACATTGCCGTGCACATTGGTTTCTTTTGTTCCGTCAAAACCAATAAATCCAGTCAACAGAAATTAGTTCACATGCCTTAGGGAAAACTCAATACTTTCCCTAAATGATCAAATCTTTAATGAAAGAAACAATTGGAGTACAAGAACAAATGGGAATCAATTCAATTTTTCACTGCAATATATTACATTAGTGGTTCCCTTCTATGAATTAAAAACTTGTTATGTTGATTTCAGAAATGTTCTTGTTCGGAAAAAAATTAAGTCCCACATCATTTAGAGATAATGTCAAAATACACTATACAAGTGGGGGAAATCCTTACCTATTAAGCTGGTTGAGTTAAGCCTAAAGCCACTTTGTAAAATGTGATGAGAATCTATTCTAGATCAATTAAAAGAGTTACTTGTATTATCCATGTACGAAGCCTAATAGTGCTGGATGTGAGTGGGCGTATTGGGGAAAACCCCAATTTACTTGTATTATCCATGTACGGAGCCTAAATCTGCTTTTGTAAGAATTTTAAAGCCTGTGATGAGAAGTGATTGAAACAGATGAGCAAAACATTTTTCATGTTTATTTTTTCTTTTTACTATTACCAGTCTGAGCATAAACACCCATATACCATGGTATTTATTTCCAACTTTTTGCATAATTACGGATTCTCCAATTTGGTTCTCTACATGCACGTGCCTTTTGAAAATTCAAGTTACCATTACTTAAGATTGGAAAGGGTGTGAAAAAGGTATTGTACTTGAACACAGGTGCCTAGGCATTCTGCTTCAAAAGGTTAATGAAAGAGCTTATGTCCGTGATAAAATAGATTGGATGTACAAGCAGGCAAACATTGCAATTCCAACAAACAGACTTGGATTGGCAAAAGCAATGGGATTGGTGATTTAATCTTTTTATTTATTTTAGTTTATTTATTTTGATCTTGTTGGATTCATTTTCCTTTCCTATTGCTTCTTAAACATACTTTCTATTTCTTAAGGTTGCTGCATCACACTTGGATACAGTATTGGACAAGCTGAAGGACATTTTAGACAATGTTGGGCAAGGCATATTTCAGAGGTTTATGCCAGATTTATAGGATTGAGTGTATACCGTTTTTTTTTTCAAAATGTTATTTGATGAAGTTTTGATGTTCAGATCTTACTGCTACACTTGTGAATTGTTTTCATCCTCTTTTCTCTCCTTTATGTTTTGTTTTCATGTTTTTGATGTTTGCAGTTTAATATATATCACATTGGAATTCAAAACCTTAAGTTTTTTAATGATAGCTTATGAAATTATTGCCCCTTGTATAATAATGTCAACTAAAACAGTAACTATGCTTTTATATCACCATAATATTACTGGAATTTTCTGTTTTTATTAGTAACTTAAATGGCATCAGAAACCGAGGAATCTATTTACATAGATCCTCTTTAGCAGGAAAAGGAAACTATAGAATGCTAATAGGATTTTAATCTCTTCAATGGTTTCTCTGTTTCCAAATCTTTTTATTCAATCACGTTATGCACATTTCCAAATCACGTTCCCTGCCTTCTTGTTTTTCTCCCTTGTTTTTCCCTTGCCTTCATATACAAGCCAAATCTCGATTCTGTCTGGAGTCTGTTACTTACCCTTCCATCAGGTCTTCTTAAAATGATTTTTTATTTCTTTTTCTTTCGAAGATTATATTACATTCAGAATTTGTCGTTTTTTGTTGATATATACTTGGTTTATTGAACAATATGTTTTGCATAAGAACATGATATCAGCTTGCAAGTGTTCCTTAACTTACCCGCTGAATGCTCTGTTTTTCCTTTTTCTTTTCTCAAGATTCATATAGTTTCAGACTGTCTTATCTATTTGTAGCTTTTATTTGTTGCAGGATCCTGTCATTATTTTCAGATAGTTTCAGAACGGAAGAGTCTGATGACATTCATGCTGCTTTGGCCCTAATGTATGGATATGCTGCAAAGTATGCCCCATCAACAGTTATTGAAGCCAGAATAAATGCCCTTGTTGTAGGTCATCTTTTTTCTCTGCATTTGTTTTTGTTGTCTTGCTTTTTTTCTGATCAGATACTTAAGGAATAATTAATGTTTCATTTGGAACCATTCTCAGTTCTTTTTAAATGCAGTTATAATTAGGTACTGTTGAAAGAGAAAAATGATGTTAGAGATGTGGGACTGTGTGTCTAAAGTATTCGACCGAGTCTATTTTATATAAGTTTATTACAATAAATACAAACAGCTATATTGATATTTTTCCTGGATACATGATATTATAAGCCTGTTAATGAGATTCTAATGAAATTTGGTTGATATCCCTACAATTATGAATCTCCTAATTAAATAAGGAAACAAATCACAAAATATAAAAGAATAAATCCTGAGAGAATGTAGGATTTTCCCAAATATGTTAAAATGGTATCATTATAAATATCTCTTATTTCTATTAATGAGATTCTAATGAAATTTGGTTGATATCCCTACAATTACAAATATCCTAATTAAATAAGGAAACAAATCACAAATATAAAAGAATAAATCCTGAGAGAATGTAGGATATTCCCAAATATGTTAAAATGGTATCATTATAAATATCTCTTATTTCTATTAATGAGATTCTAATGAAATTTGGTTGATATCCCTACAATTTCAAATATCCTAATTTAAGGAAACAAATCACAAAATATAAAAGAATAAATCTTGAGAGAATGTAGGATATTCCCAAATATGTTAAAATGATATCATTATAAATACAGTGGAGTTCATTGTATATAAGTTGGATGCAATTGCAGTAAATACAAATAATTATACATGATTTTATTCCTGTATACATGATGAGATATGTTGATAAGTTAGATTTTAAAAGACATGCATATAATTACAAAAATTGTAATTAGGGAAACAACTCAAAATAGAGTAAGTTTTAAGATATCATCTAGGATTCTCTTGAAACATTATGATATCGTGAAATATTTCTTAAATCTCTTACTCTAGGAGTTCTTTAAGAACAGGAAAAAAAAAATGTTTTCCTGTATTTTATGTATCATTACTGGTTTGCTGTGGACTAAATAATGAATTGTTTTCATTGAAGGCAGTTTGTATATTCTTGGGTTATTTTATGTGTTATTAGTTGGATATTAAATGCAAAACTGAAAATTGTTGGTAGGGTATTACTTGAAAAAGAGAAGTGACTTTATTATTTTCATTCATATCAATTATATTCTCCTTACCTCTATTTGTAGCAATCTAATCTTTTAAAAAAGGGAAATAAGGAAACAATATACTGAAAAATAATCTAGAAGATCCTACAAATATTTTTTCTAGTTAGGAAGATTCTATGAATATTTTCTCTAATTAAGAAGATTCTATAGATATTTCCTCTAATTACAATACCCTCCCTCAAGTTGGTAAATAAATATCAGTCATTCCCAACATGCCTATAAGATCTTGAGTCTACCTAGAGGGAGCCCTTTTGTAAAAATATCTATTATCTGAAGTTTGGTAGGAACATGAGTTGTCATCACAAAGCCTCTGTTTAGATTTTTTCTTTGATGAAATGTCTGTCAATCTCAATGTGTTTGGTCCTGTCATGTACTAGATTATGGACAATGCTCATGGCAAACTTATTGTCACAGTATAGTTGCACAAGGTTGTCCACCTTGACTTAAGGTTTTCCAAAATGATTTTCATCTAGAGTCCTTCAGACATTCCTTGAGCAAGAGCTCAGAATTCAGCTTCTGCACTACAACGAGATACTCTATCTTGCTTTTTGCTCCTCCACGTTACCATACTATCTCCATGAAACACATAATACCTAGAAGTAGATTTTCTATCAGTAATAGAACCTGCATAGTCAGCATTAGTATATATTTTCATACTCAATGTGTCTTCCCTTTTGAATAATAGCCCCTTTCCTGGACTTGACTTCAAGTATTGGAGAATTTTTTCATAGCTTGCACGTGTCTCTCTCTTGGATCATGCATAAATTGGCTCAGTACACTAACTGCATAAGAATGTCTGGTCTTGTGTGTGATAGATAAATCAATTTTCCTACCAACCTTTGATATTGGGTTTTCTTTACAGGAGCACTTTCATCACTTCCAATTGTGATTTTGTTCTATAGGATCTGTTTAGGTTCTACATCCCACTTTTCTATTTCTTTGAGGAGATCAAGTAAATATTTTCTTTGGGAGATAAAAATTTCATTCTTGGAGTAAACAACCTCTTTTCCAAGAAAACATTTGAGTTTTCCTAGGTCTTTCATTTTAAATTGGGCTGTCAATTTTTCTTTAACGCCAATTTTCTTGTTTCATAATCTCCTTCAATAATCATATCATCCATATAGACAAACAATAAAGTGAGTTTACTAGTAGAATAATGCTTTATGAATAAAGTATAATCTCCTTGACTTTGTCTGTATCCCAAGGAAACCATTGCTTTTGTAAATCTTCCAAACCATATTCTAGGGAATTGCTTAAGACCATACAATGCTTTCTTTAGGAGGCATACCTTGTTTTTTTCATTTTTCACTTCAAAACCTGGGGAAATCTCCATGTACACTTCCTTTTCTAGATTTCCATGAAGAAAGGGATTCTTCACATCTAACTAGTGTAAGTCCCATCCAAAATGAGTAGCCAAAGCGAGAACAAATCGAACTGTATTCATCTTTTCCACTGGGGCAAACGTTTGCTCATAGTCAATTCCATAAGTTTGGGTATGTCCTTTTGTCACCAATCTAGCTTTATGTCTTTCTATTGTCCCATCTGCCTTTTGTTTCATTGTGAATATCCATATATACTCTACTACCTTATTGTCTCTTGACTTATGAACAATCTCCCATATTGAATTTATTTCTAATGCATTCATCTCTCCTTTCATGGCTTGATTCCAATGTTCAAGTTTCATTGCCTCTTGGACTGAGTTTGGAATATTTGTGGCATCAATGGTAGTAAGAAAGCTTCTATGCTGATCAGAGAGATTGTTAGTGCAAACATATTGAGAAATAGGATATTTAGCACATGATCTTCCTTCCTTTCTCAATGCAATGGGTAAATCCTCAGTAATACTTATCTCCTCATTGTTACCATCAAGGATCCTCACCTCCCGATTAGACAATTTTTCTTGCTCAGGAGTCGAAGTGGGTTGTTTTCTTTCACCTTTTTTCCAAAAAAATTGTATTATTCCTCTTCTTTCTCATTGTGGAATAGGGTAGCTTCATTGCTAAGATCTTGGGCATCCTGCAAAGTCAAACATGGTAATGACAAGAAGGAGAGTTCATCCACTTCAAGTGTTTTCTCCCCTGGAAGTGGTGGACTGACATAAAAGGATTGTGTTTCATGAAAGGTGACATCCATGGTGATAAAGACACAACGACTTTGAGGATCATAACATTTATAACCTTTTTTATTAGAAGGATACCCAATAAAGACACATTGAAGAGCTTTGGGATCTAATTTACTACGGTTAGGATGATGAGAGTGAACAAAAAAATACATCCAAAGACTCGACTAGGTAGACTCGTTATTAGGGGGAAGAAGGAACAAAAGGCAATAAAGACACTACAGGACTAATGCCATTTAAGATACGGGTGGGTAGCCTCTTGATGAGATATGTGGTAGTTAACACAACTTCTCCATAATAATTTTTTGAAACAGACATTTGAAAGTGATGAACTTCTAGTTACTTCAAGAAGCTGATGATTGTTTCTTTCTGCAACCCCGTTTTATTCAGGAGTGTTTACACATGTTAGTTCATGAATAATATCATTATGAGACAAAAATTTGAAAAATTCATGTTTCACGTATCAGTACCATTATCAGATCTGATTTTGTTTATATTTTTTCCAAATTGATTTTGGTCAAGACAAAAAAAATTAACAAAGATTTGGAAAACTTCTAATTTATTTTTCATAAGGTATGTCCACGTGACACGGGTACAATCGTCAATAAAGATAACAAACCATTTGGCTCTGGAAATAGATTCTACGACAGATCCCCAAACGTCAGAGTGAATTAAATCAAATGGAGAAGTACTCTTTTTATTAATAGGATAAGATGCACAATGATGTTTTGACAACTGACAAATATCACAATTAAAAGACTCAACAAAATCCTACGTAAACAAATGGGGAAATAAGGACGGATAAGATTGAATGAAGGATGCCCAAGCCTTTTATGATGTAACCATATTTGGGAATTTGCCCACGTCTCAGATGTAACTTGTTGACTAATGATTTTATTTTTGCTTTGGTCATCAGTTCCAACAAATACAACCCACGTTGCTCCTTATCAGTTAAAATCGTCTTTCCCGTGACAAGTTCCTGAAAAACATAATAAGTTGAGAAAAATGTTACTGAACAATTTAAATCTTTTGTGAATTTTTTCACAGAGATAAGACTGTTGGCTAATTGTGGAACATGTAAAACATCCTTCAATGCAATAGATGAGTCCAAAATTATATTCCCAGAGGCACATATAGGTATATCATAACCATTCATAACTGTAATAAGTTGTTTCTATTTGTTTTACCATATGAGTCGAAGGACAGACGAAAATGTGTCATATGATCAGTTGCTCCTGAATCAAGAATCCAAATACCACCCATGACCAATAGTATCGAGACAAATCTTACCTTTCATCGAAGAGTACATGATTAAGAGGGCTTACTCATTGATTCAACCAATTCTTTCAAGCGTTCGAGTTCCTCCTTATAAGCTTTCATATTAAGAGTCATAAATGATAGGATATTGGACAACGGCGACGGTGGGTATTGTTGAAGTGGAAACAGAGCTCTCAAGATGGGGAGCTCTAAAACCAACTTGAAAAAGAGAAACACTTTATTATTTTCATTCTTATCAATTACATTTTCCTTTGCTCTATTTGTAGCAATCTAATCTTCTGAAAAAGGGAAATAAGGAAACAATATACTAAAAAATAATCTAGAAGATCCTACAAATATTTTCTCTAATTAGGAAAATTCTATAGGTATTTCCTGTAATCACAACAATATTAAATGTATTGCTAGAAGTTGTTAGAAGATTCTAGAGATCTCTTGTAATTATTACTATAGGGTTTGAGTTCTCTATATATAGAAGTTGATATACTATTTCAAATTAATTAACTAAATAATAATCTTCTTTCTTTCGTATTAATCCTTTCAAGTTGGTATTAGAGCTCATGATCTAGAGCCCTGCATCCACATTTCTTCTTTCCGTCTTAGTTATGGTTCTCATTAACATCATCTAAAGTGCAGCTATTTTTCTTTTAATTACTATTGCTACCCCCATCAGCTGCCACCCACTGGAGCTGTCGTTAGAGTTTTTGCGGAGCTTTCGCTGAAGCTGTAGCTACTGCCTCACCACTACAGTTGCCTTTACTGCATCACTGTTATCATCGTCACTGTTGCTATCACTGCTACTGCCATCACAGCTGCTGTCATTGGTGCCATTACTGCTGTCATCCCTTGAGCTTTCTGTCTTACCTTTCATTATCATTTAGGAGAGGGCAAAGGAATCCCTATTATTTATTGTTTGGCATGACAATTCCACTAAGTAATCCCAATCTTCCATGCTTACCTGATGAAAACCGCCTTAAAGGTTGAAATTATCTCTAGTGGGCTCAATTTATCATAAGTACATTAAAGGGTATGAGTAGACTCAATCATATTGAAGGGGAGGCAATTTCCATGGATAACCCTAATTTTCAGATTTGGGATAATGACGGCTCACGAATCATTACATGGTTATGGGGATCCATGACTATGGAAATAAGTAGAAACTATATGTTCTACTCTAGTGCATTAATGTCTCGTCTCACGCTCGAGATGTATATACCTCAGCGTGAGAGGTATCTGTTGGAAGTCTCACATCGACTAGAGATAAAGTCAGTTTGGTGTATATAAGTGAGTGCAAACTTCACCTTACAAGCTAATTTTACTGGGATTGAATTAGCCTTAAAGTCCACTTTTTAACAAAAACAATTTTCTAAACAGTTTCATTAGTTTGCCTTTTGAAAACCAATTAAAGTTATAGAACCAGTCTGTATCAGAACCTAGGTTTTTCTTATTTTTTTAAAAAAAGGATTGTGTCCTGGTTTAATCTTCTGTTTAAATTATGCATGAATGAACAAAATAGTAAACGAAGTGTAGGTTGAGTGTCTCCTTTCCTGTAAGTGCGTTTTTTTGCTTATTTTTGCATATGCTTGTAATCAGGGAAAGTTGATTTACATTGTTTCATTTATTTGTGGGCAGGGCACCAATGTGCTCTCACGACTTCTTCATGTTCGTCATCCCAAAGCAAAGCAAGCGGTCATCACAGCAATTGATTTACTAGGTTTATAGTTATCTTTTCAGAGTTTTATTATTTTTCATTCTCATTATTATCCCTTTCATTTTTAACTGCTGATATGGTTGTCATAAACACTTATCTTCTATTTTTTTCTTCTCACTTGACTTGAATTTATGCAAAAAAAGGGATTGCTTTAAAGCCTACTTTAGAAAGTGAAGATCTGTGAAAGTTGTGGTTATTTTTCCCCATATACAATAGTTGTAGAAATCATGCTATTCATGATTTATTTATGTTTTATGAATAATTTTTGTGACTGAATTTATTTTATTAATTGTGAGCTTGATTTATTGCAGGTAATGCTGTTATTAATGCTGCTGAAAGTGGCTCACCATTTCCACTGAAAAGAAGGGACCAACTGCTTGATTATATTTTAACTTTAATGGGTCGGGATGATGAAGATGGTTTTGCTGATTACAATGACCTATTGCGTACTCAGGTATATAGAATTGAGCTATGCCTAAGATGAAGACGGTCATTTAAAGCTGAGAATATTTTAGTTTGCTAATGTGATTTCTTATATTTAGGCCCTTGCTATAAGTGCCTGCACCACGTTGGTCTCGGTGGAACCAAAGCTAACAGTTGAAACTAGGAACCATGTGATGAAGGTATGTGGGTTTCATTTGATTTATTTGTAATCCTACCTTTTAATCATCCAAGTTTCCTGATGAATTTGACAGGCCACATTGGGGTTCTTTGCTATACCAAATGATCCAGTTGATGTTGTCAATCCCCTTATAGACAACTTGATTACCCTTTTATGTGCAATTCTTCTCTCTGGGTAATTTAAGTTAAAATCTTCTAATTATTTATTTCTAGTTTGTTATATTACCTGTTCTTTTGAACATTATTCAACTTTGTTGTTTTCTTTAGAACTGTGTCAACTGTGCATCATTTTATTTTTATTGTTCATTTATAAAGAAAACTGTTTCTCTTTTGTTAGATCTGTTTTTAATTCCATCCTGGGTTATCAGTTCTTGTTTGTTGTTGGTTCTGCATCTTGTGTACTACAAACATAACATCATTATCACACTCCTTCTAAACACACCTGCCAGTCAGTTTTTGTCATGAATGTTTTTTGTATCTGGTCATTCCGTCCATGTATAGTTACTTTTTCTTACTCATGCTGATTAGTAAAAATTTAATATATAGTGGAGAAGATGGAAGAAGTCGAGCAGAGCTGTTAATGCTTATCTTGAGGCAAATTGATCAATTTGTCTGTTCGCCCATTGAGTATCAGAGGAAAAGAGGCTGCCTTGCTGTACACGAGATGCTTCTAAAGTTTCGGATGATTTGTGTTAGTGGGTATTGTGCACTGGGCTGCCATGGGAGTTGTGCACATAACAAGCAAATAGACAGGACTCTGTTTAGGAATTTTTCAAAGCTTCCATGTAAATATGTTGTTCCATTAGATACCATTGAATTGCTCTTCTTTCATATATTCTGAAGTATAGTTTTTCTTATCAACCACTAGCTGCATTTGTACTGCCAAGTCGAGAAGCTCTGTGCTTGGGAGATAGGGTTATAATGTACCTTCCACGATGTGCAGACCCAAATTCTGAAGTCCGAAAAGTGTCAGCACAAGTAAGTAGTATATGAGAAGTTGTGCTCCTTTAAAGAAAAGGCACTCACTATTTGAATAGTTTCAGGAATATAGTATGGTCTATATTCTATAATGTGCATGCTCTACTTAACTTCTGTAAGGAGGATATTGTGGACTTGTTCTTAAATAGTCTAATTAATAGTCTAATTAATTGTTTTTGTGCAGATTATTGATTTACTCTTTAGCATCTCTCTTTCACTTCCAAGACCTGCGGGTTCATCTATATCTCCTGAGGTTATAGAATTGTCATACAGTGCATTATCTTCTCTTGAGGATGTTATAGCCATATTGAGGAATGTTAGTTCACTGACCACTTTGTTTATTGCCTTGCTTCTTGTTCTGATTTTTCCATCTTGTATTTTATAGTGTCAGAAAAAATGAGACCAAAGCTCTTGATTTTCATGTATATTTGTATATATATGCAGGATACTTCTATTGATCCATCAGAAGTTTTCAACAGGATTGTTTCCTCCCTCTGCATTTTGCTGACAAAAGAGGAGGTAAGTGTCTTTGATTCTCAGTGTGTGTTGTTAGAATAATTATTAAGTCTACCTATGATTAGTATAGCAGGGCCTAAAGTAGGTAGTTGTGTGTTGGGTTATCTATAATGATTGTTCCTAGCAGTCTAGGACAATCTCTTCATCTTCCATCTATCTATTGTATCAGATTTTTATCTATATAAATAATAGAACTGAGAAGGGTCTTCCAAGCCCTTCAGAACTACTTTTCTCTGTTCTCAAGTTGGTATCAGAGCAGGTTCATCTTGCTCTGGTTTCTGTCCTGGGTTGTCCACTAGCACTGTCACTGCTGTTTGCATCTGTCCGGTGTCGTTCGTCGTTGTCCGCGGCTGTCTCGCCACTATCTGCAGCTGTCAACTGCAGTTTGAAATTCTTCAACTTGGTTGTCCGCCACCTCGCATCTGTCCGCTGCTGTCCACCGCCGTTGGCCGCCGTCTGCCGCCGGCCGCCGTCACTGTTCCGTCCGACGACCACTAAATCTGGTTTGCCTTTTCACACGACAGCCAACCCCACCGGTGGGTTCGCCTGACTCTCCTCCACGCTCCGCCACGCGCAGACTCTTTGTGCGCTGCGAACAGGCGCGTGCTGTCCACTCGCCGCCCTCTGCTCACCGAAAAGTCGTCGCGCCACCTCCATATCTATTGCCCTCTGCTCCTCTGTCCGTTCTGACCCTTAAAATCTTACTTTGGTGTGTCCAGAAGCTCCCCTTTAAGAAAACCCTAAGAAACCCTCTAGGTTTTCTGGTTCTTCACGGTTTTTCTGGTTCCTTCTCCTGTTTTTATCAAAGAATGGCGTCTGGAATTGCTCTTTCTTTCTCTGGAAGTCCCTCAATCACTTCCGGAAAGCTAAACGGAAAGAATTATCTATGTTGGTCTGCTGCTGTGGAAATGTGGTTCCTTGGTCAAGGACATTATGACCACCTCGAGCAGGATGGGAGCCAAGTATCTTCTGACAAAGCTGAACAATGGAAACAAGCTGATTTCCAATTGTGTGCCCTATTGTGGCAATCTGTGGAACCCCGGCTTTTGATATCTCTTAGAGCCTTCAAGACATGTCACACTTTTTGGAAGAAAGCTCAAAGCATTTATGCTAATGATATTCAACGTCTCTATGATACCGCAAACAAGCTCGCCTGTCTCAAAATGACAGACCATGATATGGTCTTCTTCATGACTGAAGCCCAAGCAGCTGTGGAAGAATTGAGAATGTTCTTCGAAGTGGAATCTTCGGAAGATATCAAAAAGAAGCTTGACAAGTATTATATGGTGATGATCCTCCGTGCTTTGCATCCAGATTTGAATCACATCAGAGATCAACTTCTGACAAGTCATGAGGTCCCTTCCTTGGAAGCCTTGACCACACGTCTTCTTCGTGTTCCTGTGTCTCAGTCTCAGGAAGCTCATGAAACAATGGAACCATCTGTCATGGTTGCCATGCGAGGAAGAGGAGGACGTGGCACTAGAGGAGGAGGACGTGGAGGTCGAGGACGTCCACAGTGCTCTTACTGTAAGAGGGTGGGTCACACCCAAGAAAACTGCTACTCCTTGCATGGCTTTCCTTCAAAAACCGTCAATATCTCTAAGGCTGAAACTTTCACTTCCAACTCCAAGTTCACTGAGGAAGAGTATCAAGAGTATCTGCGATTAAAGTCTAACAGTTTGGCGCAATCTTTTCAGTCCCCAAGTACGTCCACAACTAGCATTTCTCAATCCATGGAAGGTCTAAATTCATGGGTAATTGACTCGGGTGCTTCTGATCACATTTTTGGTAATACCTCATTGTTCTCAACCCTTTCCCTCCAAGAAAAACCTCATTTCATTACCCTTGCAAATGGCTCTAAAACTTGTTCAAAGGGAGTCGGTCATGTCTCCCTGTCTCCCTCTCTAACTCTGAAATTTGTTTTTTTTGTCCCTAACTGTCCATTCAATTTAATTTCCCTAAGTCAGTTAACCAAAATGTTACATTGTTCAATATTTTTCGATTCAAAATCTTTTGTTATACAGGAGCGTGGCTCGGGGAGACAGATTGGAGAAGAATATGAAGCTGGAGGTTTATACCATTTTGGATCTCGTCTACGGGTATCTTGTGTCGCAGCTCTTCCCCCTAAAGTGTTACATGATCGGTTTGGCCATCCTCACTTGTCAAAGTTAAAAAAGATGTGTCCTGAACTTAGTGGTCTTCAGACTTTAGAATGTGAGTCCTGTCAACTAGGAAAACATGTTAGATCTGTCTTTCCAAAAAGGTCTCAATCAATGTGTACTTCTAGTTTCTCTATTATTCATTCTGATGTCTGGGGACCTAGTCGCGTCTCTTCTTTTGGTTTTAGGTATTTTGTTACTTTTATTGATGAGTATTCTAGATGTACTTGGGTTTATCTAATGAAAGATCGCTCTGAATTGTTACCCATTTTCACATCCTTTTTGAATGAAATCAAGAACCAATTTGGTCACGTAATTAAAGTCTTAAGAAGTGATAATGCTAAAGAGTATTTCTCATCAAATTTTTCTTCACTTCTTAGCTCCCATGGTATTTTGCATCAGTCCACTTGTCCTCATACACCCCAGCAAAATGGTATAACCGAAAGAAAAAATAGACACTTGGTTGAAACGGCTCGTACCCTTTTGCTTGGTGCTAATATTCCTGTTCATCACTGGGGGATGCCATCTTAACTGCATGTTTTCTTATTAATAGGATGCCCTCCTCCTCTCTCAATCATAAAGTTCCTTTCTCCATTCTCTTTCCCAATGATCCTCTCTTTCACACCTCTCCTCGAGTCTTTGGTTGTGTTTGTTTTGTTCACGACATGTCTCCGGGGCTCGACAAGCTCTCTGCTCGTGCGATCAAATGTGTCTTTTTGGGCTATTCTCAGCTTCAAAAAGGGTACCGTGTTACTCTCCTGAAACCAAAAAGTACTACATGTCTGCCAATGTTACCTTCTTTGAACAGACACCTTTCTTCTCTCCCTCTGTTCAAGATGTTCATATCCTCCACCAGGTCTTTCCTCTTCCAGTGGTTGAGTCTAATATCTCCAATGCCTTTGTCAATCCAAGTCATGCCCAAGGTCCTCCTGAACCTTCCTCTCCACATACTGATATCCTTCGACATAGTACCCCGGTGAGTAATCCTCTTCCAGAAAATGGTGGATCTCCTCCTTCAGATTCTTCTCCGTCACCATCTCCTGTCACGCCTCCTGGTGAAGATGATTCTGGTTGGCCCATTGCTCTCAGAAAAGGTACTCGTTCCACTCGAAACCCTCATCCCATTTATAATTTTCTGTTATCACAGAGTGTCGCCCTCCTTTTATTCCCTTTTATCCTCAGTATCTCCTGTGGTTATTCCTAAAAATGTGAAAGAAGCACCTGATCATCCTGGATGGCGACAAGCCATGATTGAAGAAATGCAGGCTCTTGACCACAGTCACACTTGGGAGCTTGTGCCACTTCCCCCGGGCAAAAAGGTTGTTGGTTGTCGATGGGTATATGCAATCAAAGTCGGCCCTAATGGTAACATTGATAGGCTCAAAGCCCGGCTGGTTGCAAAAGGGTACACTCAGGTTTATGTCTTTCTCTATGGTGATCTTGAGGAAGAAGTTTATATGGAGCAACCTCCAGGGTTTGTTGCTCAGGGGGAGTCTGGTATGGTTTGTAAATTGAACCGATCTTTATATGGGCTCAAGCAATCACCACGTGCTTGGTTTGGAAAGTTTAGCTCCATTGTTCAAAAATTTGGGCTAAAACGTAGTGAAGCAGATCATTCAGTCTTTTATTATCATTCGTCTCTCGGGAAATGTGTTTACTTGATAGTATATGTTGATGATATAGTTATTACAGGAAATGATACTGCTGGAATATCTCAATTGAAGGAGTACTTGTGTAGACATTTCCAAACCAAGGATCTTGGGAGCCTCAAATACTTCCTAGGCATTGAAGTAGCTCAGTCAAAAGATGGAGTTGTAATCTCCCAAAGGAAGTATGCTCTGGATATTCTGCAAGAAACAGGCATGATTGATTGTAGACCGGTTGATAGCCCTATGGATCCAAATCAAAAATTAACAACAGAAGAAGGTGAATTATTCTCCGACCCGGAGAGATATACGAGGCTAGTTGGAAAACTAATCTATCTCACTATTACAAGGCCGGATCTATCTTTTGCAGTTGGAGTGGTTAGTCAGTTTATGCAAGCTCCATGTGTTGGCCATTGGAATGCTATCATTCGCATTCTAAGGTATGTGAAAAAGGCTCCTGGGCAAGAGCTGTTATATGAAGAAAAAGGAAGCCTTCAAGTATCAGGATATTGTGATGCCAGGTTCTCCTATTGATAGACGATCTACTACATGATATTGTGTTTTCCTTGGAGGAAACATTATCTCATGGAAAAGTAAGAAACAAAATGTAGTGGCTCGATCAACAGCTAAGGCTGAATATAGGGCAATGACTTCATTAACATGTGAACTTATATGGGTGAAGCAGTTCCTTCAAGAGCTTAACTTCTGTGACATCCAGAGTATGAAGATGTATTGTGATAACCAAGCTGCTCTTCACATTGCATCAAATCCAGTGTTTCACGAGAGAACCAAACATATAGAAATTGATTGTCATTTTGTTTGGAAAAAATTATTGTCAAAAGAAATATGTACTGAGTTTGTTGGATCAAATGACCAACTCGCAGATGTGTTGACTAAGTCGTTAAGGGGACCTCGGATTGAGTTTATTTGTTCCAAGCTTGGTACATACAATTTGTATGCTCCAGCTTGAGGGGGAGTGTTAGAATAATTATTAAGTCTACCTATGATTAATATAGCAGGGCCTAAAGTAGGTAGTTGTGTGTTGGGTTATCTATAATGATTGTTCCTAGCAGTCTAGGACAATCTCTTCATCTTCCATCTATCTATTGTATCAGATTTTTATCTATATAAATAATAGAACTGAGAAGGGTCTTCCAAGCCCTTCAGAACTATTTTTCTTTGTTCTCAAGTTGTGTATTGATCATGTCTAAGTTACATTTAATAACTGTGTTGGCACTGGTGTGCAGATGGTGGCTACACTGCATGGTTGCTCAGTTGCTATATGTGATAAGATCAAGCAGTCAGCTGAAGGGGCTATTCAAGCTGTTGTTGAATTTGTTACAAAGAGAGGGGGGGAATTGACTGAAATTGATATCTCAAGGTTTAAAGCATAGTGTATACACCAACACAATGTTACTTGAACTTTGTTGATATCGTACTGTCTTTTGAACTTGTAATTTTGAGCATAGGTTATGGTGACATGACATAATGTTTTTGCCCACAGGACAACCCAATCATTGATCTCTGCTGTTGTGCATGCAACTGACAAGCATTTGCGTGTGGAAACTCTTGGAGCTGTATCCTTTTAATATTTTTAAAGTTGACATATTTCATTGAATATCTTGTCATAATTTTAATTTGTTAGGAAGGTATTGTTTGTTTTTCTCTCTCATATATAATCGGTATATGTTGTTTTCAAGCTGTTCACTAATGGATCCCCTATTAAATAATGACAGTGTGTAAGAAGTATGAAAATGTGCAGCACTTGATCAAAATTAGGAGAGTGAATATTCTAACTAAGCTAGATCATGGGGTGTGCTTGTGTTGTATGATGGAAAGAGACAGTATAAATTGTGGGAGGTTGTGAGATGGGAAGGAATTTGCTTTGACCTGGGAGAAAATTGGTAACTCTTGAATTTGCCCATATCAAATTTTTCGATCTTCTGCATTTCTTATGATCATACATAGTCTTGGTATCATCCTGATATAGGCTAGGGTTTCAGTGATAATTGATACCTGTCTCTGATTTTACTTCAATGTTTCTGGTGTCTGTCATTTTCTACTGGCAAATTTATCCTTTACTTGCTAAAGATTTCTTCTTTGGCTGAAAACACTAGCTCAAAAACTGTTTTTGATGAAGTCCTGGCTACTGCTGGAAGGGATACGATCACAAAGGATATATCTAGGTTACGTGGAGGATGGCCCATGCAGGATGCATTCTATGTAAGTCTCATTGTGTTAGAATCTGTTTTATTTCTATTAGAATCATTGTTTCTTATTAGTTATATTTTTTTCCTTATTTAGCAGATTATAATTATTTGGAATAATGGGGATATCCTTGAATCATAGGGATTTGGTTGTCTAGGAGTTATTATTATGGTTCCTGTCAAAATATATTTTAGGAAACTTTAGACATTACTCCCATGTAGTTAATTTGTTATATTCCCTGTATCTTGCTATTATTATCTTGCTATTATTACTAGAATAACAATCCCACAATTTTAGGGATTTGTTCCGTAGAATAGGCTGCTCATTAAATAAGCTCTTGTATATATATCCAATGCATGTAAGGAGACAGATAATAAAATATATATCCTCTCTCCTAAATTTAATATGGTATCAGAGTCATGTTAGAGCCGTTGTCGGGCCACTATCGGACCACCCATTAATTTCTACTATCATGCTCGAGATATCTATACCTTGGTGTGAAGGGTGTGTGTTGGAAGTCCCACATTGACTAGATATAAGGCCAAATTATAATATATAAGTGGGGTGCAAACCTCACCATACAAGCCGATTTTGTGGGGTTGAATTAGGCTTAAAGCCCGCTTCTTAAGATGGTATCAGAGCTCTCGATCCTTGGGAGCCTCTGACCATGTATTTTCATTATAGCCTTTATTACTGCCTAACCCTAGAATTCCATCACAACCTTCATTGCTGCCCAACCCTAAAGTTCCATCATAGTCTTTGTTTTTGTGCCTTAATTGCACATTTTTGTAATGGCTGAAATGGAAAATGTAGACAAGATCCAGAATAATGGAGAATTGCAGAATTTTCATTCAGCTTATCGATTAAATAGAAAAAATTATCTTAAATGGTCTCAACTCATTAAGACCATTCTAAAAGGGAAAGGAAAGGTCAGCCATCTCATTGATGATGCTCCTACGGAAGAAGATGCCAGATCCAAGTCATGGGATGAAGAAGACTCCATGATAATGGCATGGTTATGGAACTCAATGGTTCCGAAAATAAGCGATACATGCATGTTCCTCACTTCTGCAAAGGCCATATGGATTGCAATAGAGCAAACCTACTCTAAGGCAAATGATGTTGTCCAGATTTATGAGGTGAAAGAAAAAACAATGGCAGCTAAACAAGGCACTAAATCTGTCGCATAGTATGCTAATCGACTCAAATCTTTATGGATGGAATTAGATCATTACAGGGTCATAAAGGCCAAGTGTTTTGAGGATTCAACAATTCTAAGAGAATACATTGAACAAGATCGAGTGTATGATTTCTTGGTAGGCCTAAACCAAGAATATGATCAAGTCAGAATCCAAATAATAGGCAAGGAGAAGGTTCTTGGACTCAATGAAGTAATGGCAATTATTCGGAGTGAAGAAAGCAGAAAGAGTCTAATGCTTGAGACCCCAATTGCGGATAATTTAGCTATGATTGTTGAAGGAGCAACAATCATGGGTGCAGAACAAAAAAAAGAAGGCCCTTTTCCAAGAACAAAGAAGAAAAATGAAGGAGTTTGGTGCACCTATTGCAACAAGCCACGTCACACAAGGGACAAATGCTGGAAGTTACATGGAAAACCTCAAAGCAAAGATTGGGGACACAAAGGAGGCCTTCCAAGGAGAGGGGGGCAAGCTCATGTTGCTGCTGGTCTTGAAAGTCAAGAAGGATCTCTACAACTCAACCATGAGGAGTTAGAAAGAGTAAGGTCCTTTCTCAGTAAATTGGAAAAACCCACACGTACGTGTTCATTGACATATTATGGTAAGTTCCTATTTTCTTGTGGATTTAATGTCTCAAATACCCCATTTACCCACTATTGGATACTAGACTCTGGAGCCACAGACCATATGACACCATTCCCTAAACACTTCTCCACATATTCCCCATGTCCTAGCAGCAAGAAAATTTCTACTGCTAATGGAACCCTCATCAGCTGGACAAGGAGATGTCCAAATAACCCCAAACATGATACTAAAAAATGTTCATGTTCCTAAGTTATCCATAAGTTTGATATCTATATAAAAACTTACCAAGGACCTCTTACGTAATGTAATTTTTCATAGCAACTCTTGTATATGGCAGGACAAGAACTCACGGAGGACGATTGGACATGCTGGAGAATGGAATGGCCTTTACTACATGGAAGGTTTGAGTCTGCCCGTTGAGAGTCACTCTCTAAATACTGAATCCTCCATGGCCAACAAAGAAAAAATCCAATTGTTTCAATGTCGTTTGGGACATCCTTCATTTTGGGTCATAAAGTTAATATTTCCTTCCTTGTTTAAAAATTTAAATCTAGAAGATCTTCATTGTGAGGCATGTGAGCTTGCCAAACACAAGCATGTACCTTTTCCTATCAGCAATAAAGTAAGCAATTCTCCATTTTATCTTCTTCATACGGATGTGTGGGGTCCCTCTAATATTCCTAGTACTTCAGGGGCTAAATGGTTTATAACCTTTATAGATGATTGTACAAGGGTAACATGGCTTTTCCTTCTTAAACACAAATATGAGGTCAAATATATTTTTCTACAGTTTGTTTCAATGATTAAAAATCAATTTGGGGTTAATATAAAAATAATTAGGTCTGATAATGCTAAAGATTATTTCAATCATACTCTAAATTCTTTTTGTCAAAAGGAAGGAATAATCCATGAATCCTCTTGTGTAAACACACCCCAACAAAATGGGATTGTAGAAAGGAAAAATGGGCACTTATTAGATCAAACTAGATCACTTCTTTTCCGAAATAATGTTACAAAAAGATTTTGGGGGGAAGCTATTCTCACTGTTACTTGATTAATAGTTTACCTTCTGTTTTATCCTCAAAAAGCCCCATGGAAGTCTTAAACTCATTCTACCCACATATAATCCATACAAATAACCTTCAACCTAGAATATTTGGGTGTCTCTTTTGTACATGTTCATAGTAATGGAAGAGGAAAACTTGACCCAAGGGCAATAAAATGTATTTTCTTGGGGTACTCAACCACACAAAAAGGGTATACGTGTTTTCATCCCCATCCAAAAAATTGTGTCAAGAGATGTTACTTTCAATGAGCGAGTAAGCTACTTTGACCAATCTCATCTTCAGGGGGAGTCTTTAAGAGAGGAAGATGAACCTTTTATATTACCAAATCTGTCTTTTGGACTAGAAACAAAAATTCAAAACAATACTACCACTATATGTGAAGATGAAGCTGAAGAGGAAGAAGTAGAGGTGAATCGAATACCTCAATCTGCAGGACCAACAACTAAACCACATGATAATACAAAGTTTGGGAAAAATTTGGTGTACACACGAAGAGGAAAGGCCATTCCAAGATCTACTCATGTTCAAGAATCCAATCCTGCAACATTACTTGAGGTAATTCCTTTTGATCCTATAAATTGTAACTCTATTGGTTGTGATGAATTTCCTTTTGAAAAGCCAGTTGAACAGATAGATCATAATTTAGACCTCCCAATTGCTCTTAGAAAAGGCACCAGAAGATGCACCAAACAACAACCTTACCCCTTGACAAACTATTTATCCTTTGAAAAATTCTCACCTACCCATAAAACCTTTCTCACAAGCCTAAACACCACAACTACACCTTCTTCTTATCTGCGGCATTAACTGACAAAAAATGGAAACAAGCCATGGACTTGGAGATGGAGGCGTTGGAGAAAAACAATACTTGGCAGCTAGTCTCCCTATCACATGGAGTTGGGTGCAAATGGGTTTATACAGTAAAGTACAAGTCTGATGGGACTATTGAGAGGTATAAGGCAAGGTTGGTGGCCAAGGGATTCACCTAAACATATGGAGTGGATTACTTAGAGACTTTTGGACCAGTTGCCAAAATGAACATGGTTAGAGTAATTTTGTCATTGGCAGCGAACTACAATTGGGAACTGCAACAATTTGATGTAAAAAATGCATTCCTACATGGGGATCTTGAAGAAGAAATATACATGGAGATACCACCCGGGTATACGGGACAAATTGAGTCCAACACAATTTGCAAATTAAAAAAGGCACTATATGGGTTGAAACAATCACCTAGAGCATGGTTTGGGAGATTCACCAAAGTTATGACAAGTCTTAAATATAAAAAGAGCCAAGGGGACCACAGTTTATTCATCAAACATTCTGATTCAAGGGGAGTAACAATACTATTGGTCTATGTGGATGATATAATTATTACTGGGAATGATAAAAAGGAACAACAAAGGTTGAGCCAATGCCTTGCCAAAGAATTCGAAATCAAGACTTTAGGGAAGCTAAAATATTTTTTGGGGATTGAAGTAGCCCATTCCAAGAAAGGAATCTTCATATCCCAACAAAAATATATCATTGATTTGCTACAGGAAACAGGTCAAACAACTTGCAAACCATCAAGTACACCTGTAGATCCAAATATAAAGTTGGGAAGTGCAGAGGAGGATGTGTCTGTGGATAAAGAAATGTACCAAAGACTTATGGGAAGACTCATTTACCTATCTCACACTGGGCCAGGTATTGCATTTGCTGTGAGCTTAGTTAGCCAATTTATGCACCAACCAAAGGAAGCACATTTACAAGCTGCACTTAGAATTGTCCAGTATTTAAAAGGGACTCTTGGAAGAGGAATTTTGTTCAAAAGAAATAAGAGTGTCAGTCTTGAGGCATATACAGATGCTGATTATGCAGGTTCAGTTGTGGATAGGAGGTCAACTACTGGATATTGTACCTTTCTTGGTGGAAACCTAGTAACTTGGAAGAGCAAAAAACAAAGTGTGGTAGCTAGATCTAGTGCTGAAGCAGAATTTTGAGCAATGGCCCAAGGAATATGTGAACTTTTATGGCTGAAGATTATATTGGAAGACTCAAGGATAAAGTGGGATGAACCAATGAGGTTATATTGTGATAATAAATCTGCAATTAGTATAGCACACAACCCAATACAACATGATAGAACGAAATATATTGAAGTGGACAAACATTTTATAAAAAAAAATGCTTGATAGTGGCTTGATTTGCACCCAATATGTGTCCACTCAAGGTAAACTTGATACTCACCAAAGGACTGAGCAACAGTAATTTTGAAAGAATTATATCCAAGTTGGGAATGGAAAACACTCATTCACCAGCTTGAGGGGGAGTGTCAAAATATATTTTAGGAAACTTTAGATATTATTCCCACGTAGTTAATTTGTTATATTCCTTGTATCTTGCTATTATTACTAGAATAACAATCCCACAATTTTAGGGATTTGTTCCGTAGAATAGGATGCTCATTAAATAAGCTCTTGTATATATATCCAATGCATGTAAGAAGACAGATAATAAAATATATATTCTCTTTCCTAAATTTGAGACTTCCTAAAATAGCTTCTAGCCTTGTATATATGGATTGTATTCTCCGCATAATAATAATATAAGATTCTACCCTAAACTGTGAGAGATAGGATAGTATACCTTTACTAAATTCTAATATTTTTGGAGAAAGATTTCAACTTCCTTGTCATAGGTTTTCTTGGTGGGTTGTGGTCTACTCCTCCATTTTTTTTTCTCATTTATTTTATGGATTAGGGTGTTGCATATGATTGTTATTTGTGGTGGTGTCTGCACAGCTAGGATGAGAATTAATATTGTGATGCTTAGCACTACCTTTTTTAACCTTCTTTTAGAACAATGGTTGCAACATCAACTGAACTCTAGAACACTTGATCATATATGCTTTAATTAACACTATGTTGTGAACAAACTATCCCAAAAAGCTTAAGCTATTAGGTGATGACACTATTGATTTTAATTTTTACATGGACAGAGTAACATTTGTGTTGAAATATTATTAGAAGACGAGTTGCATATTGTCATCTTTACTCCTATTTGAAGATTTTTTTAATATATTAATTGAGTTTTTTTGGGTACAACTTTTTCCAGGCATTTTCTCAGCACATGGTACTGTCAGTTTTGTTTCTAGAACATGTGATATCTGTCCTTAGCCAGATTCCGATTCTAAAAGCTGATGTGGACAGAGTTGAGGATAGTCCCGTTGACAGTCATACAGAAGATGGCAAACTACAAGCTGCAATTTTTGCTCTTACTGCTTTCTTCAGGTCTGCATTATCAGCAATGCCTTTTTGCCTTTAAGATACATAAATGATCTAATAATTTTACAAACCATTATTTGATGCAGAGGTGGGGGAAAAGTTGGAAAAAGGGCCGTTGAACAAAACTATGCTTCTGTTCTTTCTGAGCTTACACTGCAACTTGGAAGCTGTCACGGTTTAACCTATTCTGGTCAGCATGAACCATTGAGGTAACCACTTTGAAACTGTGCTTCTGCTTTTGCCTATTTCTGTTCTTACTAAGTTTACACTGGAATTTCACTTGCATGATAGCATCACATTTGCGTTGCCAATCAACTATGTCTGTAATTTATTGTGTTACGTATAAATAACACTTTCAAATTTAAATATTAGGGATAATTTTAAAAGGGTATGTTTTGAAATCTACAGTTCATATTATTTTGGGATGGTTTTCAATGGAATTGGGGAGATATTTTAATTCTGTAGGTAAAAACCCCAAAGTGAGTTTTAACGTCTGACCTATCATTATTTTTTTTTTCCGAACATGATATTATATCATATGGTATAGTTGGCATCTTCAAGGGAACCGAACAAATTACAAGTAAAATAAAATTTGTGAAAAACTACTCAGAGAAAGCAGTTATTTGCACTTTCATTCTTGTGCAGGAATCTTCTTACTGCATTTCAGGCATTCTGTGAATGTGTTGGTGACCTTGAGATGGGCAAGGTAGACAAATTTAAAATTGCTTCGTGTTAGAGTATAAGATATGGTCTTCAAATTAATACAGAAAGTGTTCATTTATCTAGATTTTAGCTAGAGATGGTGAACTATCAGGAAATGAAAGGTGGATTAGTCTCATTGGAGACATTGCAGGCTGCATATCTATAAAGCGACCAAAAGAGGTAATGTGATTTCAAATATAAGCATTACCTTACATATCCAGAATACCCCATGAGTTAATGATTATATGACCAAAGGGAAAATGCTAATAGGATATTTGAGTATATATTGATGAAATTTTAGTTGTTGGTGTTGGAGATGTAAATCAAACCTTGAGTCACCTTTTCAAGTAAACCCATTTCTGGAAATTGTTTGATAGGTCAAGGCTTTTCAGTTTATGATGATTAAGTTGTTGACATTGTATGTTAAATTGTAATCTCTTTGATAAAATGTTTGGAGTTCAATTCTCTCTTTATTGGATTATTAGTGGTTATGCATGTTGGAGATACGAATCTGAACCATTTGATTATTCTCTTAACAATGCAAGCTTTTATATGTTTTAAGCCTTGGTTTTTATTGAAAGTTATGATAATTATATCAATTGACTGTTATTTTATTTGTATTGGACAAGTCTCAATAATTTAATATTATTTAGTTCAGTTTGAAGGACTGTGCGTAATAGGCTATTTGATGCCTGCCCACTAGTCATGAATATCTATTATTCCTAATGAAATGAAATCAATATTTCAAAAATCAGTTTTTGCATACATTAGGTTGGATAGGTTATGATGGTATCACTGGAATACAATGATTACTTTAGCTGATTGTTTTGTTTAAAATACTATTGTCATCAATATAGTGGTCTGTGATTTGGTGTTAATTTCAGTTTCCCTTTTCTTTTTCAATAGGAGGTGTCTCATCTTTTCTTTATTTATTAGTTACTTATTCTAGCTCCAATCAGTCACCTTCCTACTCTTTTTCCTTCACGAATACTGATTTGACTGATATTTGGACTATGGAATAGACTACATCAAGGAAAGAACCTGACTAACCAGCAGAAGTGACTGCACCTTTTTTTTCTGCTTTTAAGAATGTCTTGCATTTGACCTTCTGCTCTCATTTTCGGCAAATAATACGATAGAAAAGTTATATTGTTGGGGATCATTTTCTTTCCTTGAGAGCTATTTAGTAAAACATTGTATGCCTTCTGAAGTGTTAACCTGATTTACCAACTTTCTTTCCTTGTTCGATATATAGGTACAAAATATTTGTCTATTTTTGAAAAACTCATTGCATCGACCCCAGAAATATCAGAGGGAAGCTGCAGCAGCTGCACTATCAGAATTTGTTCGGTATAGGTGAGTGGGTATATAATGACACTTTGAATAATTGCCACCACTTGAAAAGATTAATCTGTAAGAAAGAAGATTCTTATTCATTTGATTAATTTGAAACAATACCTCAACCTCTATCTATATATAGAGAACCGAAACCCTTAGTAATAATTGTTGAGAGATCTCTAAAATCTTCTAATAGCTTCTAGTAGTACACTTAATATCCTACTAATAACACTCCCCCTCAAGATAGTGAATAAATATGTATCGTTCCTAGTTTGTATGTGAGATCATGAAATCATTTAGTAAACTGTAAAATAATTCTAGAGGGCTTGATTGATCCCTCTCACAATCTTCTATTTATAAGAATAAATTGATGCACAAGTACATGATAAATAGGGTAACCCTAGACACAATATAATCATGATAAATAGAGTAATCCTAGACACAATATAATCATGATAAATAAGATAACCCTTGACACACTATAATGATGATAAAACAGGATAAATATCCTAACACTCCCCCTCAAGCTGGAGCATACAAATTGTATGTACCAAGCTAGGAACAAATAAACTCAATCGAGGACCCCTTAATGACTTGGTCAATATATCTGCGAGTTGATCGTTTGACCCAATAAACTCAGTACATATTTCTTTGATCAACAACTTTTCACGAACAAAATGACAATCAATTTCTATATGTTTAGTCCTCTCGTGAAACACTGGATTTGATGCAATGTGGAGAGCAGCTTGATTGTCGCAATACATCTTCATAGTATGGATGTCACAAAATTTAACCTCTTGAAGGAATTGTTTCACCCATATAAGTTCACATGTTAGTGATGCCATTGCCCTATACTCGGCTTCCGCGTTGATCGAGCTACTACATTCTGTTTCTTACTTTTGCATGAAATAATGTTTCCTCCCAGAAAAACACAATATCCTGTAGTAGACCGTCTATCAATAGGTGAACCTGCCCAATCTGCATCACAATACCCAGAGACCTGAATGCTTCCTATGAGAAATAGAGAAGATTGGGAGAAAATATCCCTTGTGTGTTTTGCATACACATAGGGTAATTTATTTATATTGTAAGATATGGGCCAATGCCCTTAATACAGAATAGACTAAGCCCAAATAACAGAAACACACATCTTAACATCTAACACTCCCCCTCAAGCTGGAGCATATAAATCATATGTTCCAAGCTTGTTACAAAGATAATCAATTCTAGGTCCTCGTAAGGACTTAGTGAATATGTCTGCCAACTGGTTGCTTGAGTTAACAAACTCAATCTTGATATCTCTGGATATGATTTTTTCTCGAATGAAATGACAATCAACTTCAATGTGTTTGGTTCTCTCATGGAAGACAGGATTAGAGCTAATATGGAGAGCAGCTTGATTATCACATATAAGTATCATGTGAGTGACATCTCCAAATTTCAATTCACTAAGCAATTGTTTAAGCCACACAAGCTCGCAAGTAGCTGATGCCATAGGTCTATATTCTGCTTCTGCACTGAATCTTGCCACAACACTTTGCTTTTTACTTTTCCAAGATATCAGGTTGCTACCAATAGAGACACAATATCCAGAAGTAGACCTCCTATCAGAAGGGGAACCAGCCCAATCAGCATCTGAATAACAAACGATTTTTGTATCATTGTTAGGGCCATATAGCAAACCTTTTCCAGGTGATCTTTTAATATACTTCAGTATGCGAACAACTGCATCCCAATGGTCTTCACATGGGGAGTTTAGAAATTGACTCACCACACTAACTGCGAAGGAAATGTCAGGACGCGTAACAGTAAGATAGTTTAATTTACCAACTAGTCTTCTGTACCGTTCAGGATCTAAGAAAGGCTCCCCCTGATTTGGTAGGAGTTTGATGTTAGGGTCCATAGGTGTCTCAACAGATTTACAATTCATTAACCCTGTTTCCTCCAAGATGTCTAACGCATACTTCCTCTGAGATATGACAATACCATCATTGGATTGTGCTACTTTTCCTAATCTTTTTGGGGCTCATTGGTTTGTCATATTGATTGATGATTGCACACAAGTTTTATGGGTATTTCTCTTGAAACAAAAAAGTGAAGTGAGTCAGGTTTAGTTGAAATTTGGACTGATTTTATTATTCAAATTCATAAAAAATACATTCTCATATCCTCTATTTGTAACAATCTAATTCTCCTAAAAAGGAAAATAGGGAAACTAGGTAAACAAAATAAAATAGAAGATTATATATCTATTTTCTCTAATTACAACACTCCCCCTAAAGTTGGTAAATGAATATCAATCATTCCCAACTTGTCTACAAGATCTTAAAATCTACCCCGAGGAAGCCCTTTTGTAAAAATATCTGCTATTTGAAGTTCTGTAGGAACACGAGTTGTAATCACAAAGCCTCTGTCAAGATTATCTTTGATGAAATGTCTGTCAATCTCAATGTGTTTGGTTCTGTCATGCTGTATTCGATTATGGGCTATGCTCATGGCAGACTTAGTGTCACAGTGTAGTTGCACCGGGTTCTCCACTTTGACTTTAAGATCATCCAAAATGATTTTCATCTAGAGTCCTTCACACATTCCTTGAGCAAGAGCTCGAAATTCAGCTTCTGCACTAGAATGAGATACTCTATCTTGCTTTTTGCTTCTCCATGTTACCATACTATCTCCAAGAAACACACAATACCCAAAAGTAGATTTTTGTCATTCATAAAACCTCCATAGTCATCCACATAGACAAACAATAGAGTGAGTTTACCTGTAGAAGAATGCTTTATGAATAGAGTGTGATCTCCTTGGCTTTGTTTGTATTACAAGGAAACCATTGCTTTTGTAAATCTTTCAAACCATGCTCTAGGAGATTGCTTAAGCCCATACAATGCTTTCTTCAGGAGGCATACCTTGTTTCTTTCATTTTTCACTTCAAAGCCTGGGGGAATCTCCATGTATACTTCCTCTTCTAGATTTCCATGAAGAAAGGCATTCTTCACATCCAGCTGTTGTAAGTCCCATCCAAAATGAGCAGCCAAAGTGAGAATAACTCGAACTGTATTCATCTTTGCCACTGGGGCAAATGTCTCCTCATTGTCAATTCCATATGTTTGGGTTTATCCCTTTGCCACCAATCTAGCTTTATATCTTTCTATTGTCCCATCTGCCTTATGTTTCACGGTGAATATCCATCTACACCCTACTACCTTCTTGTCGCTTGGCTTATCAACAATCTCCCTAGTTGAATTTCTTTCTAATGCATTCATCTATTCTTTCATGGCTTGATTCCAATGTTCAAGTTTCATGGCCTCCTGGATTGAGGTAGGATTTTCTGTGGCATCAATGGCAGTAATAAAACTTTTGTGCTTATTAGAGAGATTGTTAGTGCAAACATACTGAGAAATAGGATATTTAGCACTTGATCTTCTTTCCTTTCTCAATGCAATGGGTAAATCCTTAGTAATACTTATCTCCTCCTCATTCATATCTTTAGGGATCCTCACCTCCGGATTAGACAATTCTTCTTGCTCAAGAGTCGAATTGGATTGTTTTCTTCTTTCATATTTTTTGCCAAAAAATTTGTTTTCTTCCTCTTCTTCTTCATTGTGGACTATGGTAGCTTCATTGTTCAGGTCTTGGGCATCCTCCAAAGACAAATATGGTAATGACAAGAAGGAGAGTTCATCCACTTCAAATGTTTTCTCCCCCTGAAGTGGTGGACTGTCATAAAAGGATTGTATTTCATGAAAGGTGACATCCATGTTGATAAAGACGCGACGACTCTGAGGATGATAACATTTGTACCATTTTTTATTAGAAGGATACCCAATAAAGACACATTTAAGAGCTCTGGGATCTAATTTACCACGATTAGGATGATGAGAGTGAACAAAAACAACACATCCAAAGACTCGACTAGGTAGACTCGTTAGTAGGGAAGAAGGAACAAAAGACAATAAAGACTCTATAGGACTAATGCCATTTAAGATACGAGTGGGTAACCTGTTGATGAAATATGTGGCAGTTAACACAGCTCCTCCCCAATAATTTTTTGGAACAGACATTTGAAAAAGAAGAGCTCTAGTTACTTCAAGAAGATGACGATTCTTTCTTTCTGCAACCCTATTTTGTTGAGAGGTGGTAACACAGGTTAGTTCATGAATAATACCATTATGAGACAAAAAATTTAGAAATTCATGATTCACATATTCAGTACCATTACCATACCTAATTCTTTTGATATTTTTTGGAAATTGATTTTGGACAAGATGGAAAAAATTAAGAAAAATATGAAAAACTTCGGATTTATTTTTCATAAGGTATGTCCACGTTATACAAGTACAATCGTCAATAAAAGTAACACACCATTTCGCTCTAGAAATGGAATCTATGACAGGACCCCAAACATCAGAGTGAATTAAATCAAATGGAGAAATACTCTTTTTATGACTAATAAGATAAGTTGCACGATGGTGTTTTGAAAATTGACAAATATCACAATTAAAAGACTCAACAAACTCTTTGGTAAACAAGTGGGGAAATAAGGACTTAATAAGACTAAATGAAGGATGTCCATGGCTTTGATGATGTAACCATATTTGGGATTTTTCCCATGTCTCATATGTTGCTTGTTGACTCATGATTTTCGTGTTGCTTTGGTCTTTAAACTCTAAAAAATGCAACCCACTCTGCTCCTTAGCCGTTAAAATTGTCTTTCCCGTGGCAAGGTCTTGAAAAACACATAACTTGGAAAAAATGTTACTGAACAATTTAAATCCTTTGTGAGTTTTTGCACAGAGATAAGACTATGAGCTAATTGAGGAACATGTAAAACATCCTTCAATACAATAGATGAGTCCAAAATTATATTCCCAGAGCGACATATAGGTATACCCTGATCATTCGCAGTTATAATAAGTTCATTATTTCTTTTACCATATGAGTCGAAGGACACACTAAAAGGTGTCATATGATCAGTTGCACCCGAATCAAGGATCCAAATACCTTCAGACATACGACCAACAATATAGAGACAAATCTTACCTTTTATGGACAGAGTACATGAACCAAAGGGTTTACCTCATTGATTCAACCATTGCTTTCAAGTGCTCGAGATCCCTTTTTAACACGATCGCGTGTGGATCACACCGAGAAAAAAAGGAGCAGAACTTAAAAGCTCAAATCTACTCAAATATAGGCCAAACGGTTCATCACCAACCCTAGGAACAGACTCAGGCAGCTCGGGCGACTCTGTCTGTGGCGATGGCTGCGAGTGGGTCACACCGAGAAAAAAGGAGCAGAACTTAAAACTCATATCTACTCAAATATAGGCCAAACGAATCGTCACCGACCCTAGGAACAGACTCAGGAGGCTTTGACGACCCTGTCTGTGGCGGTGGCAGCGGCGGCGGCGAGTGGGTCTTGCCGGAGGTGGGCGCGTGGGCTACACGCACCAGCGACGATGGAGGCGCGTGGCTAAGCGTGACGACTCCTCTTACGGAGCGACTTCCGGCGTTGTGATCGCCTATGTTGGGCGCACCTTTCTGCCTTATCAAGGACCCCAACTGACAACGGTGGCAGCGGCGGTGGTCGGATAGTGGCGACAGCGCGACTGTGCAGCGGAACGGAGCCCCAAGAACGATAGCTCTGACACCAAGTTGAAAGTAGGACTGATTTTATTATTCAGAATCATAAAAAATACATTCTCATATCCTTTATTTGTAAAAATGTAATTCTCCTAAAAAGGGAAATAGGGAAACTAAGTAAACAAAATAAAATAGAAGATTATATATCTATTTTCTCTAATTAGGAAGATTCTAAAGATATTTTCTCTAATTACAACAGGTTTTCAACATCTTCATCCACAGGATTAAAAATCAATTCCAGACAACCATTAAAAGAGTGTGTTCATATAATGCCAAAGATTTTTTCAACCGAACACTTTCCTCCTTCTTCAATGAATCAGGGATAATTCATAATTCTTGTTGTGTAAACACCCCACAACAAAATGGGGTGTCAGAATGAAATATTAAGAATCTCATAAATGTAACTTGAGCCTCTCCTCTCCATAAGATTGTACCAAAACAATATTGGGGAGAAGTTGTCTTTACTGCTACCTATTTGATCAATCTTCTACCCTTAACAAGTCTAAACAATATTAGTCTCATTCAAGTACTCTCTAAATTCATGAATCTTGTTGTGGAAACACCCCACAACAAAATGGGGTGGCAAAGTGAAAAATTAGGCATCTCATAAATGTAACTTGAGCCTCTCCTCCCCATAAGAATGTACCAAAACAATATTGGAGAGAAGTTGTCTTTACTGCTACCTATTAGGTCAATCTTCTACCCTTAACAAGTCTAAACAATATTAGTCTCATTCAAGTACTCTCCAAATTTTTCTCAGACTTTAGGACAACAGATCATGTTGTACCTCAAGTCTTTGGTTGTGTATTTGTTGTCCATGTTTATCCTAATCATGGGGTAAACTTGATTTTGGGGCTGTTAAGTGCATATTTATTGGTGTCTCATGATGTCACCTTTGATCAAAACACACTATATTTTCAGCCTTAGGGGGAAAGCTTATGTTAGGTTCCTGGGTTGGAAACCTAACTATCAACACTCACAGTAATCAAAAGAACAAAGAAAGAATGGATTTCTGTATTGATATTGAGAACAAAGTACACTTCCCTTTCCTTCTCTCCTCTTACCTTAGATCCTATCACTTATGCATTGAAGATAAGGTTAATTCACTCTCGACATAGTACCTAAGTTTCCCAAATTTAAGTCCCATTAGTACCCCCACCATCTATTAAGTCTAATACTTAACCATCTACTAAGTCTAGTCATGTTCCTAATAATTTGCCATCTACTCAGTCTAGTTATGCTCCTTCTCCTATTTATTCTCCTAATTTGAAGCCCAAAGATAATTGGAGAACAAACTCAGGGGAGAATGGAAGCCTTGAAAAAATGTTTGATTACTGAATTTTAAATATTTCTTGTGCATTGAAGTTGTTCATTCCCATAGTGCTATTTTCATCTCTCAACAGAAATATGTGCTGGATTTATTGGCTGAAACTAGTAAATTAGGATGCAAATAAGTAGAGACACCTATTCAGTCACAAGCTTGGTGAATCAATTGAAGATGTGATTGTTGATAGGCGTTCTTATAGAAGACAAGTTGGGAAATTGATCTACTTGTCTCACCCTAGGCTCAACATTGTGTATGTTGTAGGGGTTATAAATCAGTACACGCATTATCCAAAGGAAGGAGACTCATCTTGGAACTTTTTATCACATTCTACAGTACTTGAAAGCAACTTCTAGAAAAGAGTTCCATGCTTCCAACATGAGACTCAAGTCACAACTTGTAGTTGGATCTTATCATGCTTATATTGGTTGTATAAAATATTTTAAAATTTCGATAGTAAAATTTTTGTTTTAAAGTTTGTAGATATTGGTCTTATTAGTCAATCTCTAATCCCTACCTTTGAGTCTCTAATAAGGAAACCCCAAAAGAGGTTGCAACTAAGTAGGGTCATGGGTGATCACAATTATAGGGACTTTTCATCAACAACCAAAAAATCTTAAAAGTCAATGAAACAAATAATCATTTCTTTAAAGTTGAGTAAACAACATGTTATAAAATTGATTTAATTTCTAAAATAATTGTGTATAAATAAGAGAATATTTTGAAATTGTAAACTGTAGTTAGCATTAACTAGAATAAACTCTAGTCAGTATAATTGTTTGTATGCAATGTATATTTTCTTGATTCAATAGAACTTTTGAAATAATTTTATGGATGAAGTCATTCATTGACAATGTTTATCTTTTTAACTTGAAATATTTGGAATATTGCAGTTTATTGTCTTGGCACTATATTAATTAATCACCTGCTTTCCTTTATGCATTTGTTGACTTATTATGATCCTCAATTGAAGTTCATATTGATTTCATCTTCATTATATAGTGGTGGACTTGGTTCACTTTTGGAGCAAATGGTTGAGGTTTTATGTCGACATGTATCAGATGAGTCTTCAACTGTTCGACGATTATGTTTGCGAGGATTAGTGCAGGTATTGTGTTTCACCTATGATACTTTGTCATGACTTATGCCACCATGGTTTCTTTGTCTTCAATAATATTTATTTTAACAAGAACTTAAGCCAATTTATATGCTTGATTTCTTGCCAACTATCTTCTCTTTTTTGCATATAATTAGTTTTTCTATATGAGAAATGTGGTTGTTTGTGTAGTGACAATCATCAGATTGAGACTTTGATGAATGTTATCATATTTACTTCTATGTTGTTTTTAGTTTATTTTTCAGTTTTAAGGTTTTTTAATAGCTTATCTATCTCTCTCTCTCTCTCTCTCTCTCTCTCTCTCTCTATATATATATATATATATATATGTATGTATATATATAGTCCTTAATCCAATATGATCATTGAATTGTGGCATATGTTATGAGTTAGAGTTTGAATTACAAGTAGTAAATCTATATATCAACATCACTAAATTTGAAATTGCAGATCCCTCTGATTCATATTCTGAAGTATACAACTCAAGTCTTGGGGGTTATATTAGCTCTACTAGATGATTCTGATGAATCTGTGCAATTAACTGCTGTATCATGCTTACTAATGGTGAGGTTCTTTGTTTCCAATTTTGATTGTATTTACTTTTTTTTCATTCTAAGTTTAGTTGCTTTATTTTGCTTTTGAGTTTCTTGTAGATTCTTGATTCTTCACCTGATGATGCAGTTGAGCCCATTTTGCTTAGTCTTTCAATAAGGCTTCGAAATCTTCAAGTATGTAAAGTTACTTTTATATGTATCATTTTTATTTTGCTTAAGTATTTATTTTGGTTCTAAATGTTTATTAAAGCTAGTATGTTTGACATATTTCATCTTAAAACCAATTGACATCAAGGCAGTCAAAATTTAGATAGGTGAAACTCAATCTCATAAGACCGACTTGTAAGTGAAGTTTGCACCTCCTTATATGTTATAATTAAACCATATCTCTAGTTGATGTGGGATTCCAATACATCTCAAGTGTGAAAGTAAAAATACTAGTTGAAAAAATAGGACTAATTTTATTATTCTCAAATCATTAAAAAATACATTCTCATATCCTCTATTTGTAACAATCTAATTCTCCTAAAAAGGAAAATAGGAAAACTAGGTAAACAAAATAAAATAGAAGATTATATATTTATTTTCTATAATTAGGAAGATGCTAAAGATATGTTCTCTAATTACAACACTCCCCCTCAAGTTGGTAAATGAATATCAATCATTTCCAACTTGCCTACAAGATCTTGAAATCTAATCGGAGGAAGCACTTTTGTAAAAATATCTGCTATTTGAAGTTCTGTAGGAACATGAGTTGTAATCACAAAGCCTCTGTCAAGATTATCTTTGATGAAATGTTTGTCAATCTCAATGTGTTTGGTTCTGTCATGTTGTACTAGATTATAGGCTATGCTCATGGCCGACTTATTGTCACAGTGTAGTTGCACCGGGTTATCCACTTTGACTTTAAGATCATCCAAAATGATTTTCATGTAGAGTCCTTCACACATTCCTTAAGCAAGAGCTCCTAATTCAGCTTCTGCACTAGAACGGGATACTCTATCTTGCTTTTTTGCTTACCAGACTATCTCTAAGAAACACACAATACCCAGAAGTAGATTTTCTGTCATGAATAGAACCTGCATAGTCAGCATCAGTATATATTTTCATAGTCAATGTGTCTTTCCTTTTGAATAATAGCTCCTTTCCTGGACTTGACTTCAAGTATTGGAGAATTTTGTCGACTGCTTGCATGTGTCTCTCTCTTGGATCATGCATAAAATGGCTTACTACACTAACTCCATAAGCAATATTTGGTCTTGTGTGTGATAGATAAATCAATTTTCCTACCAATCTCTGATATTGGGCCTTCACTACAGGAGCACTTTCTTCACTTCCAATTCTGTGATTCAGTTCTATAGGAACTGTTGAGATTCTACAACCCAACATTCCTGTTTCTTTGAGGAGATCAAGTACATATTTCCTTCGGGAGATGAAAATTTCATTCTTGGAGTAGGCAACTTCTATTCCAATAAAATATTTGAGTTTTCCTAGGTCTTTCATTTCAAATTGAGCTGCCAATTTATCTTTTAATGTGGATTTTTTTGTTTCATCATTTCTTGCAATAATCATATCATCCACATGGGCAAGTGATAGGTTTCCGAACAAGAAACCTGATCAAGAACTCCCTCTCAACCTCTCACAACAAAGATACAGAGAAGAATGAAAAGAATCTAGTATCATTAACAAAGGAATAGTCTGTACAGTCAAGATACAGGGGCATAATCCCCTTCACAGATCTAAGGCCTGTCAACAATCAAAGTCTCAAAAAGTCCCTTCAAACTATACAACAATCTATTTATACAATTCCTCTGCCTTCTATCCTAATCCCATTTCCCATTATATCCAAATACCCTATATCCTAACATTACACCTCGTTGTAGAACAACCTTGTCCTCAAGGTTGGAATCAGGAAGCTTGGTCTCATGGCTCCTCTTCCTCGTCGGGTTATCATATGAAGGGAATCCACTGGCTATGCCCTCAATTCAAGTCAGGAGGCTTGGGTGGTGGCAAATCCTCCTCCTCTTCTTCAGCCAATATGACATTCGTAATCCCTTCTCCTGGCATTGATGGCCTGGACTGAACGGCCCTGCGCACCTAAAACACCTTCCCTCCTCCCTTCTCTTCACGAACTCCGAGTAAGGTAAGTTTCAGATATTTTTCCCCTACCATCGAAACTGGGTTTCACTATTCCGCTTCCCTGGGTCGCCTCCTTATCCATTGATCCTACACTCTCTGCTACCCCTCCTCGGCCCTGCGCATCGCGACTATGTTCGACTCGCACTACCACCCTGGTCGTCCTCCCCCATGAACTTTGATTCTTGGTCGTCAGTCCGCCTCCGATCTTTGAAAGGTTACACAGCTTCTCCACATTACACGCGATTTGCATGGCTGTCATCAAATCTTGTGGATCATGCGGTCTCACGTGATCACACACCTCTTCTTGGAGACCCGCCATGAAGTAACCCAGAAGTTCTTCTTCGGGAATCTTGGTCGTCTGTCCCACCAAAACTTCAAAATCTCAAATGTAATCGTCCACCGGCCCCACCTGTTTAATGGTCGCCATCCTCTCATAGACCGACCCTCGAGTTCCCCCTCCGAACCTAATCACCATCGCTCTCTTGAAGCCTTCCCAAGAGTTGTTCTTGGTTTTCTCCCTCCAAAAGCGAAACCAAAACCCCGTGTATCCCTCCATGCTGATGAAGGCTGATTGCAATTTTTCTTCTTCGGCCACTCTCTGCACTTTGAAAAAATTTTCTGCCCGGTTGATCCAATTCAATGGATTCCCTCCTTTAAACACGGGTAATTCCACCCGTTTCCTCCGGTTAGATTGTCTGTCCTGGTTCCATTCCCCTTTTCTTTCTCTCTCTCTGTCGCGTCTACCGTCGTTCTCATTCACCGAAAATTGATTTCCATCCTGCTGTTGGCCGTTCGGGTGGTGATTACGATCTTCCAGCATTCTCAAAATCGCCTGAATGTCCTGGCACATCGCCGCCAACTCCTTTCTCAAAGCCCCCGCTTCATGTTGCAGAGCTACCGTGTCCGCCTTCGTCTCCGCTATTGCAATTTCGACAGCCTCCAACTGACCTTCTACCGCCACCACTCTCCGCTCCATCACTCGAAAAGGATCACCGCCTTCAGCCGTTCGGTTCCCTTCTTCTCCCTCACTGCTCAGCCTCTTCCTACGTTCCATCGTTCGGTTGCCTTCTAATACCGCCTTCAGTCGTTCGGTGTCCTCCTTCTTCTTCACTGCTTGGCCTTGCTCGGTAGCCTCACTGCCTTCAGTCGTTCGGTTCCCCTCTTCTAAGGAGATCCGACAGGTCGGACCAATTTGATAGGTTTCTGAACAAGAAACCTAATCAAGAACTCCCTCTCAACCTCTCACAACAAAGATACAGAGAAGAATGGAAAGAATATGGTATTATTAACAAAGGAATAGTCTGTACAGTCAAGATACAGGGGCATAATCCCCTTCACAGGTCTAAGGCCTGTCAACAATCAAAGTCTCAAAAAGTCCCTTCTAACTATACAATCAATCTATTTATACAATTCCTCTGCCTTCTATCCTAATCCCATTTCCCATTATATCCAAATACCCTATATCCTAACAAGCTATAAAGTGACTTTATCTGTAGATGAGTGCTTTATGAATAGAGTGTGATCTCCATGTATACTTCCTCTTCTAGATTTCCATGAAGAAAGGCATTCTTCACATCCACTTGTTGTAAGTCCCATCCAAAATGAGCAGCCAAAGCGAGAATAACTCGAACTGTATTCATCTTTGCCACTCGGGCAAATGTCTCTTCATAGTCAATCTCATATGTTTGGGTATATCCTTTTGCCACCAATCTAACTTTATATCTTTCTATTGTCCCATCTGCCTTATGTTTCACTGTGAATATCCATCTACACCCTACTGTCTTCTTGTCTCTTGGCTTATCAACAATCTCCCAAGTTGAATTTCTTTCTAGTGCATTCATCTCTTCTTTCATGGCTCGATTCCAATGTTCAAGTTTCATGGCCTCCTGGATTGAGGTAGGAATTTTTGTGGCATCAATGGCAACAATAAAACTTTTATGCTGATCAGAGAGATTGTTAGTGCAAACATACTGAGAAATAGGATATTAAACACATGATCTTCTTTCCTTTCTCAATGCAATGGGTAAATCCTCAGTAATACTTACCTCCTCCTCATTGATATCTTCAGGGATCCTCACCTATGGATTAGACAATTCTTCTTGCTCAAGAGTCGAAGTGGGTTGTTTTCTTCTTTCATATTTTTTGCAAAAAAAATTGTCTTCTTCCTCTTCTTCTTCACTGTGGACTATGGTAGCTTCATTGCCTAGGTCTTGGGCATCCTGCAAAGACAAACATGGTAATGACAAGGAGAGTTCATCCACTTCAAATGTTTTCTCCCCTAAAGTGGTGGACTGACATAAAAGGATTGTGTTTCATGAAAGGTGATATCCATGGTTATAAAGATGCGACGACTCTGAGATGATAACATTTGTACCCTTTTTTATTAGAAGGATGCCCAATAAAGACACATTTAAGAGCTCTACCACGGTTAGGATGATGAGAGTGAACAAAAGATAGTAGAGACTCTATAGGACTAATGCCATTTAAGATACGAGTGGGTAACCTGTTGATGAGATATGTGGTAGTTATCACAGTTTCTCCCCTGTAATTTTTTGGAACAGACATTTGAAAAAGAAGAGCTCTAGTTACTTCAAGAAGATGACGATTCTTTCTTTCTGCAACCCCATTTTGTTGAGGGGTGTTAACATATGTTAGTTCATGAACAATACCATTATGAGACAAAAAATTGAGAAATTCATGATTCACATATTCAGTACCAAAAATCAGACCTAATTCTTTTGATATTTTTTCCAAATTCATTGTGCACAAGACGGAAAAAATTAACAAAAATTTGAAAACCTTCGGATTTATTTTTCATAAGGTATGTCCACGTCACACGGGTACAATCGTCAATAAAGGTAACGAACCATTTGGCTTCGGAAATAGAATCTGTGACAGGACCCCAAACATCAGAGTGAATTAAATCAAATGGAGAAATACTCTTTTTATTACTAATAGGATAAGATGCATGTTGGTGTTTTGACAATTGACAAATATCACCATTAAAAGACTCAACATACTCCTTGGTAAACAAATGGGGAAACAAGCATTTTATAAGCCTAAATGAAGGATGCCCAAGCCTTTGATGATAACCATATTTGGGAATTTGCCCACGTCTCAAATGTAGCTTGTTGACTCATGATTTTTAGGTTGCTTTGGTCATCAAAGTCTAAAAAATGCAACCCACTCTGCTCCTTAGCAGTTAAAATCGTCTTCCCCGTGACAAGGTCCTGAAAAACACAATAAGTTAAAAAAAATGTTACTGAACAATTTGAATCCTTTGTGGGTTTTTGCATAGTGATAAGACTATTAGTTAATTGAGAAACATGTAAAACATCCCTCAAAACAATAGATCATTCCAAAATTAAATTCCTAGAGCCGCATATACGTATACCCTGACCATTCGCAACTGTAATAAGTTGTTCTTTATTTCTTTTACCATGAGTCGAAAGACACACTAAAAGGTGTCATATGATCAGTCGCACCCAAATCAAGGATCCAAATACCTTGAGACACATGACCAACAATGTTGAGACAAATCTTACCTTTTATGGACAAAGTACATGATCCAGAGGGGTTACACATTGATTCAACCATTGCTTCCAAGCACTCGAGTTTCTCCTTATAAGCTTGCATATCAAGATCTGGTGGTGGGGGGGGACTAGATGGGGGCTTCCTGTTCTGAGGTAGTATGATTTACCCATCTTTGAGTAGATCTTTTGTTGTTTCCCATGTGCTCGAGAACATTCTTTCTTCCATGGAGTTTGAAGCATGTTTCCTTGGTATGTCCAGATCTTTTACAGTATGAACAATAGTCCCCATGAGTACCTTTTTCAAACGACTTTCCCCCTGCATTTGCTCCCTTATGGACTCCCTTTCCAGTTGTCATAATAGAGTCTGTGTTGGAGATCCCCCCATTGAGCATGACAGTTCTCCGAGTTTCTTCTCCTCTTACTATAAAAAAAACTTCTGATAGGGATGGTAATTTTTCTCTTCCAAAAATCTGTACCTGGATTGGGTCGTACTCATGATTCAGGCCTTGGAGAAATTTAAAAATTCTTCCTTTTTCAATGAATTTAGCAAATGCGGCAGCATCTGTTTTACACATCTTTATTGTTTGGTTCTGACCGAATTCCATCCAAAGACCATTCAGGATTTCGTGATATTCTGATACGAAAAGAGAGCCCAGTTTTGTATTAAATATCCTGTTTTCAATGTCATAGTAAGCGGCAAGATCCTTTTTTAATGAAAAAGTACTTTGTAAACCATCTCATATTTCTTTTGTAGAAGAATGAAACATATAATTTCTACTTATCTCAGGAGTCATGGATTGCCACATCCAAGTCATAATTAATGAATCTTCATTATCCCATATTGAAAAATGAGTGTCGTCTGGTCCTGGTCCTCCTCCATCTATGTGATCAAGTCTTGAACGACCCTTGAGAACCCTTCGAATAAATTGGCTCCATTGTAAGATATTCTAACCATCCAACCGGCAGGTACCCCCTATATTTGGTAGGTCATTAGGACCCAAAGGAATAATCTTTACTTCAGACATCCTGTAGAACGCAACCAGGAGTCTTCGGTGACCATTTTCGAGACGACGACGGCGTGTGGGTCACACCGAGAAAAGGATCAAAACTTAAAACTCAAATATACTCAAATATAGGCCAAACGGGTTGTCACCGACCCTAGGAACAAACTCAGGAGGCTCCGGCGACTCTTTCTGTGGCGGCGGCAGCGAGAGGGTCTCGCCGGAGGTGGTGGTGTGGGCTACACGTGCCGACAACAGTGGCGGCGCGTGGCGGCTTCTCTCACGGAGTGACTTCCGGCGTTGTGATCGCCGGTGTTGGGTACACCTTTCTGCCCTATCAACAACCTCAATCAACGACGGTGGTGGTGGTCGAACAGCAGTGGCGGCGCAACTGTGCAGCGGAACAGAGCCCCAAGAACGGGAGCTCTGATACCATATTAAGAAGTGGATTTTAAGCCTAACTCAACCTCATAAAACCGGATAGTAAGGTGAGGTTTGCACCCACTTATATATTATAAATTGGCCTTATCGCTATTCATGTGAGACTTCCAACACACACCCTTCACGCCGAAGTATAGAGATCTCGAGTGTGAGAGTAGACATTAATGGGTGATCCGATAGCGGGTGGAACAGAATGCCCACATAGATCTCGTTAGGATAGGCTCTAAACATGGCTCTAATACCAAGTTGAAAAATAGGACTGATTTTATTATTCTCAAATCATTAAAAAATACAATCTCATATCCTTTATTTGTAACAATCTAATTCTCCTAAAAAGGGTAATAGAGAAACTAGGTAAACAAAATAAAATAGAAGATTATATATCTATTTTCTCTAATTAAGAAGATTCTAAAGATATCTTCTCTAATTACAACAATACTTTTAGGTGGTCCAATAACAACTAAATAGCAGGTGGCACAATAACTGAACAGACCTTGCTAGGATGAGATCTAATGCCATTTTAGAAAGAGAAGTTTAGGCCTAATTCAGACTCAAAATCATATTGTAAAGTGAGGTTTGTACTTACTAATATACTATAATTTGATCCTATTTTTAGTCAATATGAAATCCCCTAGATCCTTTTCCATAGATGCTTTGTAAACCAACCAGTCGATGGTGTATACCAAGATAAGTAGTAGGCTATGATACTGTGTAAGATTTCATCTTAAAACTAGTTGACATTAAGTGAAATTGCCCAACAGATATATAAGTTGCACTCTAATAACTAAGGATGGTGATGGGAGACTTCTCAACTAGAATCACAAAAAAAGCAGTGAGAGAGAATGAGAGTTTGAAGCTTAAATGTTTTCACTCATTTTTAGATGCATACGTACTGATATTTTTTAACAACAACGGATCCTAGTTGACATTCAGTTACAAGCAGTAATTTAACCAAACTAACTGCTAGAGGTCCTGGAACCTTCACATTTACTAATTAATAGGTATTCATGTTAGTTAGAACAAGCTATATGAAGCTAACCCAAACACTAGGCAAACTAAGCTTTGTGAAAGGATGCCTGAAGCAAAGGATGCACCTAATTAGAGTATGAGGTTTTGTGAAAAAAACTGTAGGTTCAATAATGATTGAATTACTTTTCTTGATCTAGAAAAAAACAATACATATGTATTTAAAGGAAAAACAAAATCCTAATGAAAGAAAATAAATCTCTTCAAATAGAGGAAATAAACCTCCAGGCATAAAGACTATATCTGATACAAATCTACCAAATAAACTCCTAATCCCAATCATTTAATTTTAAAGGATTTCTTAACAAAAAATCTATATTTATTGTACAGTAGATGTGCAATATTTACACCATATTTCAACAGGGTTGTCTGAAATTCATTTTAGTTATGATAACTTCCAACCTGCCTTAGTTAGGATATAAGGGTGGGGAGCATCCCCTGCCCACTATATGGCATGCTGTAGTGGAGCAGTTCTGGTAGCGATTGTAGCAAATCACCCTCAAACTCAGTGAGGTTGACCAAGAGAAAATCTTTCAATCACTCCTAGTTTGCTCTTAAAGATGGAGAAATGAAGAGGTGAGGGAACTTTGGTTAAAATGTCAGCCTTCTGGTCAGCAGCATGATAGTGAGTTACTGAGAGACTCCTTTTAAGCACCTTCTATCGAACAAAAAAGGTACCAAGTTCCATATCATTTTCTTGTATATAGAACTGGATTATGAGATAGGTACTGTCACATGAAAGCACGGGAATTTAGATAGGAATCTGCAGTCAGTTAGTAGTGACTGCAGCTAAAGGAGTTTATCAGCAGTGTTGGCCAGACTGCTGGCAAGACTGCAATATTCACCTTCTGTGGTAGATCAAGCTGTCAATTCCTGCTTTTTTCTTGGACCACCAGCACACTTGATTTAGACCAAAATCTTATGGTGTCATTGGCATCACTGAATGCTAAAAGTGAGAGACTAGAGTAGAAGAATCATCAGAAGATGTGGAATGTCCAAGAGCATTTGGAATGTAGAAATGAAACTGCTGTTGACTAACCACCTTGTCATAGGAAGGGATAGGGGTTCAAGCTCGTAGTTTGAAACTTGCAATTAAACACAATGATAGGCTCAAGAACTATACTCACCCAGGAACACGTGAAGCCACATCTGGCAAGGATGGGCCAGAGGGGCTCACTGGAGGGAGCCCTTGCTAGTTGTGTAGTCACATGGACATAATCAGGCAGAGGCACAGTGGTTTGTGGGCAATTATTGACTAATTTGTGCAATACCGTAAAGCTCTTCTCTATTTATACTGAAGTATGTTAACTGTAAAGGGTACAAAAAATCAATTAAATCCCTAATATCTAGTAATTGGATATTTCTTTATTTTTTGTATTTGCATATACTAAATGCACACATTTAACAAGAAGTCAGCAATGCACTATCTCTATCAAAAGTGAGAATTTATATATGTATCTGTATATTAGAAGGTACTTTCTTGCTTTTATAATTTTCTTTGGATATTTTATTCTGCCTTCATATTACTAATATCCTTAGTTTCTGTAAAAGAAAGAATAGAGAACTTTCCATTAATTACTCTTACTTCGGAAATTCTTACCACTTTTATGAAACAGGCAAGCATGAATGCAAAGATGCGAGCCACTTCTTTTGCAGTATTTGGGGCCCTAAGCAAATATGGAACTGGGGCACTAAGTGAGGCATTTGTTGAGCAGGTTTATAGCTAACTCTGATTGCAGTAGTAGCTTTTATTCTTTCCTCTTTCTCCCATTTTTGTTTTTTAATTATGGACTCTAATGCTACTATGTAACTGGTGGTTGTCAGAAGTGGATATATGTGGATGGGTATAGAAAAGGGCATTTATTCTTGTAATAAGGAAACTTGCTTTTGGGGCACTACTATTTGCAATTATTTTTGTTAGCATCCATTTTTGTTTGATTGCTATTAGGTGATGTCAGAGAAACTGTTTCTGGTATTATTTATAGAGGAACAATTGCTTTTAAATAGAATACATAGACATAAAATATACGTTCAGCCTATTAATACTTCTAATTATGCAATGTAATTAAATCTCCTAATTATGTGATTAAAACTGTACAGGAAATATTAACCACAGCATAAATCAAGGGATTTTGACACTCGCCCTCAAGTTGGTGAGTGGATGTCATCCATTCCCGACTTGTGATAAATAAACTGAATGTGGCCCTTTTGTCAATACATTTGCAAGTTTATTTCTAGAAGATACAAAAGGTGTACTACATATTGTCCCACTATCCAATTTCTCCTATATGAAGAAGTATCTCTCTACTTCAACATACTTAGTTCTGCCATGTTGCACATGTTTGTGCAATAATTATTGTTGACTTGTTACCACAATACAATCTCATAGGCTTCTTTCAATCAATCTTCAGGTCTTCTAAAAGTATCTTTGACCATGCCATTTCACATATCCCTACGCCATGGCTCTAAACTTTGCTTCTACACTTGATCTCACTACAACATTTTGTTTCTTGCTCCTCCAAGTAACTAAATTTCCTCCAAGAAAAGTGCAATATCCGAGGTAGATCTTTTGTCATCTATAGAAACTGCATAGTCAATGCTTGTGTAGGCTTCTAAGGTTGTTTCACTCCCCTTTGTGAATAGAATTCCTTTTATAAGAGTTACTTTCAAGTACTGTAAAATGTGATGAACAACTTAGAGATGAGTCTCCTTTGGATTATGCATGAATTGCTTTACAACCCCTACAACATAGGCAATGTCCAGCCTAGTGTGAGATGAGTAGATCAATTTCTTGAGCAACCTTTGATAAGATTGCTTATCCCTAACTACATCTTCAATTGATTCACCAAGCTTGCGATTATGTTCAATAGGTGTCTTTACTAGTTTGCATCCTAATTTACTAGTTTGAGCCTATAAATCCAACACATATTTTTGTTGAGAGATGAAATTCCACTACGGGAATGAGCCACTTTAATGCCGAAGAAATATTTCAATTTGCCTAGCTTCGTAATTTCAAATTTTGTTATTAGATATATTATCTTTATATTTTATCTTTAGCTAGTTTGTTATTATTTCTTATTTGTATTTTGGGCATAGTCAATATTTCTTCTATTATAAATAGAGTACCCTATGTATATATTCAGTAGAAAATAGAACTGATTTTATTATTCTGAATGATCAAAAATACATTCTCATATCCTCTATTTGTAACAATCTAATTCTCCTAAAAAGGGACATAAGGAAACTAGGGAAACAACATAAAATACAAGATTATACATCTATTTTTTCTAATTAGGAAGATTCTAAAGATATCTTCTTTAATTACAACACTCTCCCTCAAGTTGGTAAATGGATATCATTATTCCCAACTTGCCTACAAGATCTTGAAATCTACCTGGAGGAAGCCCTTTTGTAAATATATCTACTATTTGAAGTTCTGTAGGAACATGAGTTGTAATCACAAAGTCTCTGTCAAGATTATCTTTGATGAAATGTCTGTCAATCTCAATGTGTTTGGTTCTGTCATGCTGTACTGGATTAGGGGCTATGCTCATGGCAGACTTATTATCACAGTGTAGTTGCACCGGGTTATCCACTTTGACTTTATGATCATCGAAAATGATTTTTCATCCAGAGTCTTCCACACATTCTTTGAGCAAGAGCTCGAAATTAATCTTCTGCACTAGAACGGGGTACTCTATCATTTTTTCACACATCCAGAGGCATACCTTGTTTCTTTCATTTTTCACTTCAAAACCTAGAGGAATCTCCATGTACACTTCCTCTTCTAGATTTCCATTTAGAAAGGCATTCTTCACATCCAGCTGGTGTAAGTCCCATCCAAAATGAGAAGCCAAAGCGAGAATAGTTCGATTTATATCCTTTTGCCACCCATCTAGCTTTATATCTTTTTATTGTCCCATCTGCCTTATGTTTCATTGTGAATATCCACCTGCACCATACTGCCTTCTTTTTAATCCATTCATCTCTTCTTTCATAGCTTGATTCCAATGTTCAAGTTTCATGGCCTCCTGGATTGAGGTAGGAATTTCTATGGCAGTAATAAAACTTTTGTGCTTATCAGAAAGATTGTTAGTGCAAACATACTGAGAAATAAGATATTTAGCACATGATCTTCTTTCCTTTCTCAATGCAATGGGTAAATCCTCAGTAATAATTACCTCCTCCTCATTGATATCTTCACGGATCCTCACCTCCGGATTAGCCAATTTTTGTTGCTCAAGAGTCGAAGTAGGTTGTTTTCTTCTTTCATATTTTTTGCCAAAAAACTGTCTTCTTCCTCCTCTTCCTCGCTGTGGACTATGGTAGTTTCATTGCTCAGGTTTTGGGCATCCTGCAAAGACAAACATGGTAATGACAAGAAGGAGAGTTCATCTACATCAAGTGCTTTCTCCCCCTGAAGTGGTGGACTAACATAAAAGGATTGTGTTTCATGAAAGGTGACATCCATGGTGATAAAGACGCGGCGACTATGAGGATGATAACACCTTTTTCATTAGAAGGATACCCAATAAAGACACATTTAAGAGCTTTGGGATCTAATTTACCACGATTAGGATGATGAGAGTGAACAAAAACAACACATCCAAACACTCGAATAGGTTGACTCGTTATTAGGGAAGAAGAAGGAACAAAAGACAATAAAGACTATATAGGACTAATGTCATTTAAGATACGAGTGGGAAACTTGTTGATGAGATATGTGGCACTTAACACTTCTCCCGAGTAATTTTTTGGAACAGACATTCGAAAAAGAAGAGCTCTAGTTACTTTAAGAAGATGACGATTCTTTCTTTCTGCAACTGCGTTTTGTTGAGGGCTGCTAACACAGGTCAGTTCATGAACAAAACAATTATGAGACAAAAAATTGAGAAATTCATGATTCACATATTCAGTACCATTATCAGACCTGATTCTTTTGATATTCTTTACAAATTGATTTTGGACAAGACGGAAAAAATTAACAAAAATTTGAAAAACTTTGGATTTATTTTTCATAAGGTATGTCCACGTGACACGGGTACAATCGTCAATAAAGGTATCAAACCATTTGGCTCCAGAAATAGAATCTATAACAGAACCCTAAACATCAGAGTGAATTAAATCAAATGGAGAAATACTCTTTTTGTTACTAATAGGATAAGATGCACGATGGTGTTTTTTACAATTGACAAATATCACAAGTAAAAGACTTTGTTAGATGTTAAGATGTGTGTTTATGTTAATTGGGCTCAGCCCATTCTGCATGATACACAAGGGGAGATTTCTCCCAATCTTCTCTATTTCTCACATGGTATCTAGAGCTTAGGATTAGTTCCAGCCAACTCCACGGTCTCCGACACACATCACCGCCGTCGCAACATTCGTCGATGCTGCCGCTTCCCGCCGCGTGTGCCGGCGCGTCGCCGGAGAGTTCCGCCGCCGATCAGGACCGTCGTGATCGCCTCCTCGCCCTCTTTCTGGATCTGTGATCGTTGCGTCAATCGAAGCACTTTGGATTTTTAGGGTTTCTACTTCTCCATGGCGTCTTCCTCGTCTACAAACACCTCTGTTGGTGGCTCATCTTCTGATCCCTCAATATACACCAATTATGTGAATGTACACTTGTCCATTGACAAGTTAGATGGCACAGATTATGCAACATGGGCGTCCGACATCAAACTTTGGTTGAAAAGTCAGGGGTACGTAGATCACCTTACTCAAAATGTGACTACTGCTACCATAGATGACACTTTCCGCTGGATGAAAATTGATGTGCAGCTATGCATTGTAATAAAGTCCACCATTCACTCCTCAATAAAACAAATGTTTCGATCATATGAAACATGTTCAGAAGTATGGGCACAAGCGAAGTTGTTATACAGAAATGACACTCAGCGTCTTTATGGTGTTTGTCAAGACCTATTCACTGTTACTGGTCCGCGAGTCCTGGTCCCATGACAAAATATTTGGGTAAAGTTCATATGTCCTTCTTCATGATTTTAATGAGCTATTACCTCCTGGTTCCACTCCTACTGAAGAACTGGAACAACGATCAAAGTTTTTCATGTTGGCATTATACGGACTTTCTGATGATTTCTCTCATGTCCGTGATCAAATTTTGGGTTCTTCTGTCATACTCAACTTTACTTCTACTTGTTTTGCTCTTTTGCATATACCGAGCAAACCAGTCACTGAGACATCTCCTCATACTGATGATTCCTCAGATATGGCTTCCCAACGTGATGATCGAAGTCGGTCTCGCAAGCCAGGTAAAGGACGACCAAAGTATGACCATTGTGGCAAGTTAGGCCATAAAATTGATAGATGTTATGCGCTTTATGGACGTCCTCCTCGACCTGTAGCAATGGCTAATTCTGATCCATCTCCCCGATCACCGTCTGCAGACCATCCTACTTCATCTAATACTGTATAAAACCCTGCAATCTTTCACGAATTTTTCAGATGGTACGAGGATCGTCAACACTCTAGTTCCAGTACATTTGCATTTGTTGCACGTATAGGTACACCTTTTGTTGGTCTGACTCACTTTCACTCCCTCGGACCTTGGGTCCTTAACTCAGGCGCCACCGATCATATCACTAGTAACAAGTCCTTGTTTTCTTCCTTGTCATGTCCGGATAATTTACCCTCGGTAACAATGGCTGATGGGTCTAGAGTCTCATCTCATGGTGTTGGTATTGTTCATATTTTTCCGTCTATATCCATTGATCATGTACTTTATGTCCCTGGGTCTCCCTTCAACTTATTGTCCATAAGTCGTCTAACTTGTGCCCTTAATTATGTTATTTCATTTACCAAAGGTTCTGTTTGGTTGCAGAATCGGAGTTCGAAACACATGATTGGCACAGGATGCGAGTCTCATGACCTATATCATCTCTGCCCTTCTCCACATATTGGCGTAATCATGAAGTCATCATCCTTTCATGCTTAGTTCGGTCATCCTAGTCTTGCCAAATTGCAGCAACTTGTTCTGAGGTTGTCGAAATTATCAAGTTTGTCATGTGAGTCTTGTCAGTTAGGAAAGCATACCCGTAGTTCCTTTCCTCGTAGTGTCTCACAACGAGCGTTGTCCCCCTTTTCATTGGTTCATTCTGATATTTGGGGACCTAGTCATGTTAAGTCCACTTTAGGTTTTCAGTATTTTATTACCTTTATTGATGACTATTCCAGATGTACTTGGTTGTTTTTAGTAAAGAATCGTTCTGAGTTGTTTCCTATTTTTCAATCATTTTTCAATGAAATTAAAACACAGTTTGGGGTTTCTTTTCGAACTTTACGCAGTGATAATGGCCGTGAATACCTTTCTCAACCGTTTAAACATTTTATGGCTTCTCATGGAATTCTTCACTATACCTCATGTGCTTATACCCCTCAACAAAATGGGGTGGTTGAGCGCAAGAATAGACACCTTATTGAAACAACTCGTACACTTCTAATTCATGGTCAAGTACCCTCGCGTTTTGGGGGTGATGCAGTTCTCCGTGCATGTTACCTTATAAACCGCATGCCATCTTCAGTCCTAGATAACAAAATCCCTCATTTTATCTTATTTCCTCATGACCTTCTACATCCATTACCTCTTAGAGTTTTTGGGTTTACATGTTTTGTTCTTGATTTTAGTCCTGGTCTTGATAAGTTATCTCCTAGATCTCACAAATGTGTCTTCTTAGGATTTCCACGGTCACAAAAGGGCTATAAGTGTTTTTCCCCTTCCCTCAATCGTCATTTTATCTCTGCTGATGTCACTTTTGATGAATCTTCTTTTTACTTTTCATATCTATCTTCTAGTTCTGTACCTCCACTTGCTACTGTTGATATTCCTATTTTCTGTGATCCTCCTCGTGATGTTCCACCCATTTTGCCTCCTCCTTTAGACTCTCATTCACCACAGGATCGTACTTCACCACCACCCCTTCAAGTTTATAGTCGTCGCAATCGTCTCCCTCATGACTCACTTCCTGTGCCGCCTCCTGTGTCTCCTTCGGCTCCAGCAAATGAGTCTGACCTGCCCATTGCCCTCCGTAAAGGTATACGCTCTACCCGTAACCCTTCCCCCCATTATACTGTTCTTAGTTACCACAAATTATCTCCATCTTTTTATACATGTCTCTCATCCATTTCTTCTGTGTCAATTCCCAAGTCTGTGGGTGGGTGATGCCTTAACTCATCCTGGTTGGCGTCAAGCCATACTGGATGAATTAAGTGTTTTACAAAAAAGTGGAACTTGGGAGCTTGTCCAATTACCATCTGGAAAGTCTGTTGTTGGTTGCAGGTGGGTGTATGCTATCAAGGTTGGCCCTGATGGCACAATTGATCGTCTGAAAGCTCCACTGGTTGCCAAAGGCTACACACATATTTTTGGTTTGGATTATGGTGATACTTTTTTTCCAGTGGCAAAAATGACCTCTGTTCGCCTATTCATTGCCATGATCGCTCTTCGACAATGGCCTCTTTACCAACTTGATGTCAAAAATGTTTTCCTTAATGGTGATTTGCATGAAGTAATTTATATGGAGCAACCGCCCGGCTTTGTTGCTCAGGGGATGTCATCTGGATTGGTATGTCGTCTTCGCAAATCCTTATATGGCCTAAAACAGTCTCCTCGGGTCTGGTTTGGTAAATTCAGCTGTGTTGTTCAACAATTTGGTATGTCTCGCAGTGAAGCGGATCATTCAGTGTTCGATCGCCACTCAAGTGCTGGATGTATCTACTTAATAGTGTATGTCGATGACATTGTTCTCATAGGAAGCGACTATCTTGGCATCTAGTACCTTTGTCATCATTTTCAAACCAAAGATCATGGCAAACTCCGGTACTTTTTGGGTATTGAAGTAGCACAATCCAACACTGGTATTGTCATATCTCAGAGGAAGTATGCGTTAGACATCTTGGAGGAAACAGGGTTAATGAAATCTAAATCTATTGATACACCTATGGATCTTAACATCAAACTCCTACCAAATCAAGGGGAGCCTTTCTCAGATCCTGAACGACACAGAAGATTAGTTGGTAAATTAAACTATCTTACTGTTACGCGTCCTGGTATTTCCTTCGCAGTTAGCATGGTGAGTCAATTCCTAAACTCCTCATGTGAAGACCATTGAGATGCAGTTGTTCGCATACTGAAGTATATTAAAGGATCACTTGGAACAGGTTTGTTATATGGTCCTAACAACGATACAAAAATTGTTTGGTATTCAGATGCTGATTGGGCTGGTTCCCCTTCTGATAAGAGGTCTACTTCTGGATATTGTCTCTATTGGTGGCAACCTGATATCTTGGAAAAGTAAGAAGCAAAGTGTTGTGGCAAGGTCCAGTGCAGAAGCAGAATAGAGTTATGGCATCAGCTACTTGCGAGCTTGTGTGGCTTAAACAATTACTTAGTGAATTGAAATTTGGAGATGTCACTCACATGACACTTATATGTGATAATCAAGCTACTCTCCATATTAGCTCTAACCTTGTCTTCCATGAGAGAACCAAGCACATTGAAGTTGATTGTCATTTTATTCGAAAAAAAATCATATCCGGAGATATCAAGACTGAGTTCGTTAACTCAAGTAACCAGTTGGCAGACATATTCACTAAGTCCTTACGAGGACCTAGAATTGACTCTATCTTTGTAACAAGTTTGGATCATATGATTTATATGCTCCAGCTTGAGGAGGAGTGTTAGATGTTAAGATGTGTGTTTATGTTAATTGGGCTCAGCCCATTCTGTATTAAGGGCCTTGGCCCATATCTTACATTATAAATAAACTACCCTATGTGTATGCATGATACACAAGGGGAGATTTCTCGTAATCTTCTCTATTTCTCACAGACTCAAAAGAGTAGACCCTTTGTTGTTTCCCATGTGCTCGAGAACATTCTTTCTTCTATGGAGTTTGAAGCATGTTTCCTTGGTATGTCCAGATCTTTTACAGTATGAACAACAATCCCCATGAGTACCTTTATCAAACGACTTTCCCCCAGTATTTTTTCCCTTGTGGACTCCCTTTCTAGTTGTCATGGCAGAGCCTGTATTGGAGATCCCCTCATTAAGCATGACAGTTTTCCGAGTTTCTTCTCCTCTTACCATAAAAAAATTTCTGATAGGGTGGGTAATTTTTCTTTTTCAAAAATCCGTACCCAGATTGGGTCGTACTCATGGTTCAGGCCATGGAGAAATTTAAAGATTCTTCCCTTTTCATTGAATTAATCAAGTGCGGCAGCATCTATTTTACACATCTTTATTGTTTGGTTCTAATCGAATTCCATCCAAAGACCATTCAAGATTTTGTGATATTTTGATACAGAAAGGGAGCCCGGTTTTGTATTAAATATCTTGCTTCCAATGGCATAGTAAGCAGCAAGATCCTTTTTTAATAAAAATGTACTCTGTAAATCATCTCATATTTCTTGTGCAGAAGAATGAAACATATCATTTCTACTTATCTCGGGAATCATGGATTGCCACATCCAAGTCATAATTAATGAATCTTTATTGTCCCAAATTGAAAAATGAGTGTCGTCTGGTCCTGGTCCTGGTCTTCCTCCATTTATGTGATCAAGTCTTGAAGGTCCCTTGAGAATCCTTCGAATAAACCGGCTCCATTGTAAGAAATTCCGACCATCCAACTGACAGGTACCCCCTATATTTTGTAGGTCATTAAGACCCAAAGGAATAATTTTTACTTCAGACATGCCGTAGAACGCAATCATGACTCTCGGGGGACCTTTTCCGAGACGACGACGACGTGTGGGTCACACCATTCTTGGAGTAAGCAGCCTTTATTTCAAGAAAATATTTGAGCTTTCCTAGGTCTTTTGTTTCAAGTTAGGCTGCTAATTTTTCTTTTAACGTTAATTTTTTGCTAATCAATTACTTGTAGAAGAGTGCTTTATGAATAGAATATGATCTCCTTGGCTTTGTCTGTATCACAAGGAAACCATTGCTTTTGTAAATCTTCCAAACCATGCTTTAGGGGATTACTTAAGACCATACAATGCTTTCTTTAGGACGCATACCCTCTTTCTTTCATTTTTCACTTCAAAACTTAAGGGAAGCTAAATGTACACTTCCTCTTCTAAATTTCCATGAAGAAAGGAATTGTTCACATCCAACTGGCATAAGTCCTCACCAAAATGAGCAGCCAAATTGAGAACAACTCGAACTGTATTCTTCTTTGTCACTAGGCAAACGTCTCCTCATAGTCAATCTCATAAGTTTAGGTATAGGCTTTTGTTACCAATATAGCTTTGTATCTTTCTATTGTTTCATTTGCCTTATCTTTCACTGTGAATATCCATCTACACCCCACTGGCTTCTTGTGTCTTGGCTTATGAACAATCTCCCAAGTTGAATTTCTTTCTAATGCATTCATTTATTCTTTCATTGCTTGATTCCAATGTTCAAGTTTCATGGTCTACTGGATTGAGGTAGGAATTTTTGTGGCACCAATGGCAGCAATAAAGTTTTTGTGCTTATGAGAAAGATTATTAGTATTAGATATATTATCTTTATTTTTTATCTTTAGCTAGTTTGTTATTACTTTTTATTTGTATTTTGGGCTTAGCCCATATTTCTTTTATTATAAATAGAAGACCTTATGTGCATATTTAACAAAAAGGGAGATTAATCTCATACATAGTTGTCACTATTTTCAACATGATATCTAAAGCATAAGGTTATTATGAGGAAAAAAATTGTTGCCTCTATCATTACACTTGCTGATGTTGGCGGCGAAGCCATCTACCGTTGTCGGCATTGTCATCGTCTACTGTCGTTGTCTACCGCTACCACTATTGGAGTTCCAGTTTCGACCGACGATCACACGGTTTTGATCGTCTCGACCAGGTGACCACTGTGCCGTCAACAACACCTTCATCGGAGTTCCGACGCGCTTTTAGTGCCTTTTGAAGTTGTGGATCTGCTCCCTTTTTCGTCGTGTGTGTGGCACGTCGCGTCTCCTCCTAGACAGCAATTAAGAGAGTCGAGGTCGCTCTTTTTCCTCTTTCAAGTTCGTCATGCATTGTCACACGTCTTGTCTCCTCTTAGGCAACTATTCAGAGCATCGAGATTGCTCTTTTTCCTTTTTCAGGTGCCTTGATTGCAGAATCTTAGATTTTTAAGGTTTTTCTCTCATGTTCACCCATGACTTCTTCTGCTGTTGTCTCGTCTGACCTCCCTTTGGTCACCATTGTGTTTAACCTGTCTATATATGTTTTTACTCCCGTGGTAAATATGACTTTTATTAGTTTATTTATAGTCATGGTGGCTCTTCAACAATGATGTCTTTATCCACTGGATGTCAATAATGTATTCGTCAATGGTGATTTGTAAGAAGATATATATATAGAGCAACCTCCCAGATTTGTTGCAAATGGAGAATCTTCTAGGCTGGTATTTTGTCTTTTATGTCGTGTTCATAAATCATTAACAATTTGGTGTCACTTGAGTGCAGAAACAGATATTTTCACTAAGACGTTATGGGATTATATTAGCAACAAGCTTAGTACATACGATTTGTATGCACTAGCTTGATAGGGAGTGTTAGATATATTATCTTTATCTTATCTTTTATCTTTAGTTAGTTTGTTATTATTTTTTTTTTATATTTTAGGCTTAGCCCATATTTCTTCTATTATAAATAGAGGACCCTCTGTGCATATTTAACAAAAAGAGAGATTAATCTCTTACATAGTTTTCACTTTATTCAACAATTAGTGCAAACATAGTGAGAAATGGGATATTTAGTACATGATCTTCTTTCCTTTCTCAATGCAATGGGTAAATCCTTAGTTAATACTTACCTTCTCATTGTTATCTTCAGGGATCCTCACCTCCATATTAGACATTTTTTTTGCTCGAGAGCCAAAGTTGGTTGTTTTCTTTCATATTTTTTGCCAAAAAATATCATCTTTCTCTTCTTCTTTATTGTGGACTATGGTAGCTTCATTGCTCAGATTTTGGGCATCCTGCAAAGAGAAATATGGTAATGACAAGAAGGGGAGCTCATCCACTTCAAGTCCTTTCTCCCCCTAAAGTGGTGGACTGATATAAAAGGATTGTGTTTCATGAAAGGTGACATCCATGCTGTTAAAGATGTGATGACTTTGAGGGTGATAACATTTGTACCATTTTTTATTAGAAGGATACCCAATAAAAACACATTGAAGAGCTCTGGGATCTAATTTACCACGATTAGGATGATGAGAGTGAACAATTACAGTACATCCAAAGACTTGACTAGATAGACTCGATATTTTGGCGAAATAAGGAACAATAGGCAATAGAAGCTCTATATGACTAATGTCATTTAAGATAGGGTGGGTAACCTGTTGATGAGATGTGTGGCAGTTAACACAACTTTTCTCCAGTAACTTTTTGGAACAGACATCTGAAAAAGAAAAGTTCAAGTTATGTCAAGAAGATAACAATTCTTTCTTTGTACAATGTGGTGTTTACACATGTTAGTTCCCGAACAATACCATTATGAGACAAAAAATTGAGAAATTCATTATTCACATACCTAGTACCATTATCAGACTTGATTCTTTTGATATTTTTTCCAAATTGAATTTGGACAAAATGGAAAAAATTAACAAAGGTTTGGAAAACTTATTATTTTTTATAAGGTATGTTCACGTGACATGAATACAATTTTTAATAAAGGTAATGAACCATTTTGCTTCAAAAATAGATTCTAGGACAGGTTCCCAAACATTAGAGTGAATTAAATCAAATTGAGAAGTACTCTTTTTATGACTAATAGGATAAGATGCACGATGGTGTTTTGACAACTGACAAATATCACGATTAAAAGACTCAAGAGACTTATTGGTAAACAAATGGGGAAATAAGGACTTGATAAGATTCTACTCAAATTTGGGCCAAATAGGACTCCATCGACCCGTGGAATAGTCTCAGGAAGTTTCGGCGACCCTTTTTGTGACAGCGGCGACAAGTGAGTCTCACCGAAACTAGCATATGGACTACACACGCCGGGGACAGTAGTGGTGTGTGGCAGTGTCTTTCCTATAGCGATTTTTTGTGTTAGATTCTGATTTAGAGCAAATAATTTTGGAACATTTAGAACACCCTTCAGAATTAGATTCTGATTTATCATAATATCTTCTTTTCCAGCAACTATGATGAAAGTTCCATCCTCGAAGTGCAACTTTTTAGTTAGTTGCATGGGCTGTATAAGATATAAACCCACTAGAACATTGAGACATGTGGTATTTGGCTTTAGAATCAACTACCCATAGAGCTTTAGAGGAACTTACGACATTAAGTATGTTAGAAGTCTCACGTCAACTAAAGATAAGTCTAATTTAGAATATATAAGTGAGTGCAAACTTCACTTTACAATCTGATTTTGTGGAGTTGAGTTAGGCTTAAAGTCTACTTCTTGACATGGTATTAGAGTTATGGGTTTGAGTCTATCCTAGCGAAAATGCTAACTTATAATGTATAAGTGGGTGCAGATTTTGTGGGGTTGAGTTAGGCTTAAAAAGTCTATTTCTTGACATGGTATTAGAGTTATGGGTTTGAGTCTATCCTAGCGAAAATGCTAATTTATAATGTATAAGTGGGTACAAACCTCACTTTACAAGCCAGTTTTGTGGAGTTGAGTTAGGCTTGAAGTTCACTTCTTAACATAATGTATAGGAGTACAAAATATTACCTACAAATGCTAAGGAGCAATTACTTGAGTCTACATGTTTTGTTAATGTGTTCAACAATCCTATTAATTTTAGACAAACCAGTTTTGTAGGGTTGAATTATGCTTAAAATTCACGTGTGTAGGAGTACAAAATATTACCTGCGAATGCGAATGCTAAGGAGCAATTACTTGAGTCTACATGTTTTGTTAGTGTGTCCAACAACCATATTAATCTTAGAATCTCCTATGTGGTGAATCGAGCTTTTTGAGTATCAGACCTTTTTTAGGTTTGAACTGTGACAATGTAGGCCGAGAAGGAATACAATAGAATAAAGAAAGGTTTGTGATGTTTCTGCAATGTAGGCTGCGCAAGAGATCACACTGGCCCCCAAGGATTTTAAATATCTGATACCATGTTAGAAAAATTATTTTTGATATTATTCATAGAGGAGCAATTGCTCTTAAATAGAATACAAAGACATAACAACTGAAAACCCTAATTTATGATGGATATAATCTATCTCTACAATTTAGGATCAATGCTCTTGTACAATAAATATAAAATATATTGTCAGATTATTAACCCTCCTAATTATGAAATGCAGTTAAATCTCCCAATTATGTAATTACAACTGTACAGGGACATATTGACTGCAGCATAAAAAAACGGGATTCTAACAGGTGACATAACTAGCTGATAGCAATTTTACCACGTTTTCATTCTGAATACCATTTGGGTTAACTTAAAATGATAATTAATACAAGTTTGGTACATACACAGGAAAAAAATTGGCCACATTTAAGCTTGTAGTTAAGAACTATTTGTGCCTTATTTCTGCCAACCGGCTATTTGTAGACTTACCCATACTAAAGCCCCGAGCTGGGTACAATGCCCAGTTCCCTCCATCCTTAACTAATCTCCAAATACAGAATTTCACTCTTATCTTGTGCTACTATAAAGTTATGCACTGATATGTTTATATGATAATCTTAGACTTCACATATTCCAATTTAAAGGTAGTTGGTTTTATCCAATAACCAAATTTGGAATTTGCAACTTGGCAATTTCAAAACCTAGTAAAATACTTTATTACAAGGAAAACAAAAGGTTAATCTCTTAGTAGGTACACATCATACTTCTTTCTTGTTATATAACCAGTATCCAAAAAAATCATATATTCTTAGAAATATTACCAACCAAGTTGACAAGTTTATCATCCAAGTATTCCAAGGTGATATGTCTTCCATTATTTTGGTGCACCTTTTGATTGCATAGTAGACTAACTGAACTGGTGATCGTCATGTTTTAGCTTCTCTAAGTATTTCGGCAAGCTCATTTTATGATTTTTTTGAAAGGTGCATGCTGCTGTTCCTCGCCTGGTCTTGCATCTTCATGATGAAGATGTTAGTGTCCGATCAGCCTGTCGGGTAATTGACCATCATCGTGGATTTTCTTGAATTGGAGATTTGTAAAGAAATATCTGACATGATAAATGCTTCCTTTTTGATAGAATACCATGAAACAAGTTTGCCCATTGATGGAAATTGAACGATTGCATGCTGTACTAAACACACACAGTTTCCTTTCTGATCATCGGTATGGTTTGACAGATTGTAAAATTGCCTAGTTTGTTATTATTTTGAATAATTTACAATGACGTATAATTATGCTGTATAATTATGACAATGGCGTCTTTTGTGTATATAGAAGTGACTATGAGGACTTTCTCCGAGATATTGCAAAGCAATTTACTCAACATCTTCCCATCAGAGTTGATAGTTATATGGCTTCATCGGTGCAGGTTCCTGTTCACAATTTTGGTTATAACACAATTAGTCATATTTTTCACTGACTGAAATTAAGATTATATGTGCTTGGATCAACTTACTTTTGTGTTTCATGATAATTTTATAGCCAAAGCTTTAATCTTAATGTATGAGACAGCATTTGAATTTTTTTAAAACCAATCTTTTTTTCTCTTGGAGTTTAATATTCATGTACTATCAGAATAAATTTTTTTATACTATTTAGAAATCATTGACCTTGCAAGGTTACCCTGTTTGTGCACTATAATTCATTTTCTCTCGAAATTAATCAAAATTGAACATGCAGTTCTTTTGTTACCCCATTCCTAAACAATCTCTCTTTTGGGATGAATGAGTTGTAATATCTTTTCTTTTTCCATTTTAGTTGAAAGAATCTAATGTAGATACTGTATCTCTTTTATATATGTGTATATAAGTTTCATTTTTTCTTTTTTGAGAATTATCTGTATTGGAATTACAAGTTGGAATTTATTCAGATTCATATTAAGGTTTATGGATATAGCTTCATGTACATAGAAAACACCATTCATAAACCTGGGAGAAAGCATTCTTATTCATTTTCCTTGTAATCTTAAAAGGAAATTATTTCAGGGTGTGCGTGCATATATATCCGTCTTTGCTGGGTGCTTTTCCATTCAAGTAACTAAAAAATAAATCTCTCTAAACATCCTCTTCTCAAGTATTAAGTCGTACAAAATATTCCTCATCTTCTCTGCATTGTTGAAGCATGATCTGTCAACTTTGGTCGAATGTGTAGAGCATAGTAAGATTGGATAAAGGGCCAATATGTATTAGAACATTATTTAATTCATGCATTTTAGCTGAATTTTCTTTTCATGGACTTTCCTACTTGATAATTCCCCAATGCAAGTAAGCTTGTAAATAATTGTACAAGAAGGCATTAGAAACCTCACCAAGCACTGGTGTGTTATGAATTATTTTTCCTGCTGTTTAAATCTAAGGCCTTGAGAATTTAATTATTTGCTTTCTTGATGAGGCAGGCTTTTGACGCACCATGGCCCATAATTCAGGCAAATGCTATATACTTCTGCAGCAGCATGCTCTCTCTATCGGACAATCAGCATATTTTATCTGTTTATCATTCACAGGTATTTTCAGGACGCGGTTGCAATTTTCAGGCATTTCGGCTAAAACTCGGTTTCACCAGATTTGTCTGTCTTCTTTTAGGTCTTTGGTATGCTGGTTGGGAAAATGAGTCGATCACCTGATTCTGTTGTTAGAGCAACATGTTCTGCCGCTCTGGGCTTGTTGCTGAAATCCTCCAATTTATGTTCATGGGTGGACTCAACATCAAGGAACAATGATGCAGAGTCCGTGAAGAACTAGCAACGGCTCTAGATTATATAACTTAAATGAGGATTAGCCATGAGCTTTTTTAGGAAGGTTGAGTGGATCAGCCTGCTGCTTTGTATGTTTGTCATGTTAAGGCAACATGGCTGTTGGTGACGTTCTTGCACGGGGTTTTGCTTTAGCAATCGCCTCTTCTGTATTCTATTCTATCCATTTCCCTCCTCAAGTATGTTGTTTTCTTGTAAAGTTTGAAATTGAACATTATTCCTTTCTTTCTCCTTTTAAATGTACATTTATATTAGTGTCGTGATCGTGTAAATTGTTGTATATTAATTATACACTTGAAACTACACGAGGGAGGACTTTTTTTAGTATTTTCATTATTTGCTTTTCTATATTAAAGAATTAATGGTGTACAAGTCTCTCTCTTTCTCCCTCTCTCCCTCCCTGCCTCCCTGCCTCCCTGTGCTTGTAAATTAAAAATTAAATTATACTTAACTAAGTGACTCCGAATTATTTAAATATCTGTTAAATATTATCAATTATTTGGTAATTTTCTTTGAAATCTCATATGATCTTTTATGTTTAAAGTGTTTAAATTTTGTTTGAGTATTTGAGTTTCATCTTAAATTTCATTAAGCACCTCAACATCACACTGGAGTTGGAGTTCTTGTCTCTTAATCTCACCTTACCGCCATTTTTCAAGAGTTTCATCCTCAAAATGTCATTGAGTATCATGGAGGGCTCTGTCGTGTTGTGAAACTAAAAACGATTTTTCATTTAAGCAATTTAATTACCTTAGGATGGTTTGTGTTTCTGGAGCCAAATTCAAACCAAAATGCTTCAAAAAGCAAATAATAATATCAAATGTAAAAAAGGCATTCAATTAATATTAAATCTTTTAATATACCTACGGTATATGGAGAGTCCAAAGTACAAAAATATTTTCTTCATCAATTGAGCATAATTACTACTCCTCTATACGGTGATTTGGATAGAAAATTTAAAATTTCTACGAAATTTAAAATGTTATATATAACATTCTATTCTAACATTCTATTTTATTATTAAACTATTGTCAAAATCATCACTAATTCAATATATAAATAACAATTAACTCAAAGAAAACATATATTGCAGTTATATAATTGAGAAAACCCAATTAACGTTAGTTGAAAAATAATTTTAACTTAAATATTAGAATGAAAAACAAAATCTCAAGTTACATTAACTGAAAACAATTTTAATTCACATAAATTGAAAATTTTATGGTCTATATCACTGAAAAAGAAATCCATCATCATTCATATTTACAAAGAAAATTTAATACTGTCATATCAACTGAAAAATAACATTTGTTTTTATTGACAAAAAATAATTTGAGTGATAACAATTAGCTAAATTATATTCATGATGAACACTAAAAAATATTTATTTAGCTAAATTATTTCACTTGGCTTATATAGGTAATTCTTTTAAAAATATTATTATTTAAGAAAAAAATTAGTAAGAGAATCACCTATACTGACTTTGCTAACTAGAATAAAGTAACTATTTATTAATGATTATTATATTCTAGTTGCCCCGATCATTTATCATATACTGGAATATTTGAATCTTTTATAGAGATAACTAGAATTTGAAAGAAGCCCTGACAGCAAAGATTTTTGTCATCAACTTCTTTGTTTGCATCTTTTTGGCAGAGAATTTTGTGACGCCAAGACTCTTACACCTTCGGTATCCATGTACTGCATGCACTCCAACCACAATAAATTATTATTAAATCCCTCAAAATATATGCATATTCTCTCTTACATTATCCTTAAAAAATTATGGCACTCGTTATAAAAACTGGGACAATTAAGCAAATGCGAAGGGCAACATCAAAGCCACACTCGAAAGCCTCATTTCGTTTGCAGTCATGGTTTTCCTAACAGAAAATCTTCACTTTGTCTTGTTTCCTCTACTGGCTCAAGGCCACATGATCCCAATGATTGATATTGCAAGAATATTGGCACACCGTGGTGTGGTTGTTACCATATTCACAACACCAAAAAATGCATCACGTTTCAATTCAGTCCTTTCTCGTGCTGTTTCATCTGGTCTCCAAATCCGACTTCTACAGCTGCATTTTCCAGCAAAAGAGGCAGGACTACCTGAAGGCTGTGAGAATTTCGACATGGTAACATCAATGGATATGGTAAAGAAAATGGTAAAGAAGGATGACATTAAGAGGGCAATATGCATGGTGATGGATGAAGATGGAGAAGAAAGCAAAGAGAGAAGAGAAAGGGTATGCAAATTGAGCCAAATGGGAAAGAGAGCTGTTGAAGAAGGAGGCTCTTCTCATCTTGCCATCACTTTACTTATCCAAGACATCATGCAACAATCTTATATTATTATTATTTTTAGTTTATTAATAATGTCATTATTCAGTTATTTATTTATTGTTTTGTATGAATTTTAAGTTTTATTATTATTTTTTTTCTTTATTTACATATTTTTATTAAAAAATTATCTTTTATTTTTTAGATTTTTGTTTGCATCCTAAATAAGAATTTTTCTTATAGGTTAAAAATATATGATATTCTTTTAGAGACATTAAGTGGGTCCTGGGGTCCATTAAAAATGCTTCAATTTTTATATATTTATTTTACATTTTGATTTTCAAATTCAAGCTTGTTACCATTTCAAATTCAAACTTTTTTACTATATATTTCGAATTTTAAATTTTGCAATATGAACATTAATTTTAGAAAAACAAATTGATACTGAAATAGTTAGTTATTTTTATATCTTTAAAAGTTTAAGGAATTTACAATTTTCACCTTCTAATAATATAGTTGGTGAGATTATTTTTAAAATATTATTTAAATTTAACATAAATTTTTAAATAAAGTATATTATTTTCAATATTTTGTTATTTATTTTTTTTAGTTTATTAATAATGTCATTATTAAATTATTTATTTGTTATTTTATATCATATTTTAATTTTTATGGTTAAAAATTAGACTTCAAACATAAATTAATCTCAAATAAATGGATTTTGTAAAATGATATTTATAACCACGTATATAAATATAAGACTTCCAATATTGATTCTTATTATTTTTCATTATTCACATATTTTTATTAAACTTTTCTATTCTTTTATCTTCCAAATTTAATTAAAGTCTAATTAAGAGTGTCACGGTTATTTATGAGTAGTTAATAGTTATATTAACAAGTATTAATGGTTTGACTGTCGTATATGCAACATTAATGTTTTGATTGTTCTGTCAAATATAAATATACGATATTAATGGTTTGATTGTCATATTAAATGGTATTAATGATTAATTAATGGACTTGATTGTTATAAGCCCTGTAAATATACTATTAATGTCCAGCTAAAGAAAGATACATTTTTCTATCTTAGAAAAATAGAAAACTCTTTATGAAAATTATCTGACTTGAGTGTCGGAGTATCTTTCACCGGTTTGTGTGGATTGCATTCTTGAAGAGAATTGGACGATTGGAGCATAGTCAACCCTCGAAAGAGTATCATATTTTTATGTAATTTATTTATTTAAACTTTAGATTAAACACATAAATAAATGATTATTAACTAAATTTTCCTAATAATTTTCGTTTGGTGATGTAATATAAATTTCATGGATTCACATAAGGAAGCTTATCTTTGCAGCTGAAGAGGTGGTAGGGAGAGATAAGTAGAAGTTCCTGAGCTGACCATCACATGCAAAGAGTGACAACACGTATTTGTGTTATCAACTTTGTTTGCATCTTTTTGGCAGAGAATTTTGTGACGCCAAAACTCTTACACCTTCCGTATCCATGCACTGCAGCCACAATAAATTATTATTAAATCCTTCAAATTCATTATTTATATGTAAATATATCAATCACAAACTAATATAAGAGTGTTTGTTTCTACAACTCACCAGTATCTCTACATCTTCTTATTTTTCTATTATTCTAATTGTACTCTTGTTTGAAATCCTACACCCCTTTCTCCTCTCTTCTCACAGTGCTCCTCCCATTTCTCTCACTTTACTTGTTGTCGCGTTTATATATGTTGTTTGTATGAATTGTTTGTATGTAGTATTTGTATATGCTATTTGTATGCTAAGATTGTATGTGCTTGGGATGCATTTGTAAGCTGGATGGGACGAAAGTCGAGGCCTTAACCCCACTAATTGAGAGCATGCCAGTGTTGGAAGAGGGGTTGCAGAACTCTTCACAATTGGAAGTGCGATTTAGAGCTCGTCGTACCGTCTAACCGCAGTTGAAAGTGTGGTTCATACCGCGCCGCAATTGAAAATGCGGCTACCGCACTTGGAAGTGCGGTTTTACTGTTGTCACAGCTTGGAATGCGTTCAAGCATTGCTTTTTCATTCCTTTTATTTGCTTTATTACATTTAATTGTTTTTTAAACTTGATTTGTTTTTTATATTATTTTTAGTTTATTTAAATATTAAATATTTTGTAGTTAATATTTTGTAATTTTGTATTTTATTTTTATATTTGATATTTATTTAAATTTTATTTTTAATGTAATTAATTTTTCTTAATTTCGAAATTTAAATTTGTTTGTTTATTTTTTAGTCTATAATTATTTATTGATATTTTATTTTTCATATGAATTATTATTTAATTATTTGTTCTATATTTTTTTTAGATTTTGATTCATTTATTAATGAGTTAAATATGTTTTTAGTCCCTAAACTATTGGTCGTTTCTGGTTTTCGTCCCTCTTTCAAAGTAAGGTACAATTTGGTCCTCATTATTTTCGAAACGTTCGTTTTAGTCCTCGAAAACTAAACACTGTTTAAAACTTTGGTCCTCATTTAGCAACAAATGAGGACTAAAACCAAAATTCCGAGGACTAAAACGAACGTTTCGAACAAAATGAGGACCAAATTGTACCTTACTTTGAAAGAGGGACGAAAACCAGAAACGGCCAATAGTTTAGGGACTAAAAACATATTTAACCCTTTATTAATTTAAATTTAATTTGTTGTGTTTTTGTTGTTTTTTAAAACTTTTTTTATTGATTTGTTAACTTTTTTTAATTTTTAATATTTGATGTTTATTTAAATATTATTTATAATGTAATTAATTTGAAATTTATATCTGTTTGTTAATGTTTTTGAAATTATTTATTTATTTAAATAATATTTATTATGCTTAAATTTTTAATATTTGACTTATTAATTTATTTCTTAATTTATAATTTGTAGTTATTTAAGTATTATTTATTAACTACTTATTATTATATATTTATTTGATTATTTTAAACATATTTATTATAATAATATATATAAGAAAATGAAAAACAAAATAAAAACTAAAACACCTAAATAAAAGCATAAAACTAAAACAGCATAGTGTGCATGCAGGAGTTACAGTATAATAGTATAGGATTAAGAGTTCTTGGCAGTTGAAAAATCATTAAATCATTATTATAATTTTTTAGATTTTTTTAAATGAAAGATATAACTATCAATTGGGAGGTGTAGGAGTGTGACTGGTGAGGTGTAGGGAGAAGCACTCCTAATATAATTATGCCAGGCTGTAAAAAATAAGTATTATTTTAGACACGATACTCGGTAGATAATCAATTTTTTGTATACGCGTGGTATGTTTTTCATCTACGTCGTATTGAATTTTTTCAATTTGGATCATGGGCACGGTTTAGATACATATTACTCTAAACACTTACCACACACTCTCATTGTATGAAATTTAAGAGACATTTTATGGCATTTTAAGGAACACCGATTAATTTTTTGAAAGGAAAATATTATAAAAAATTATCGGTGGAATATTATTTTTGTCCACATTTCAATAAAAAAAAGTTTCAGATACAATTCCAGTGGCCTAAAACACAATTGTCATTCACTTTCCGTATGAGAATTGAAAAGCTTAGCATGTTCGTGGGGTCCACGTCAAGGTTGAAGCCCTGAAACTAATATCAGTTGCTTCTCCGTCTTTTGTTTCGGTTTGTGAAATTTCTTTTAATTCCCAGACTTTCTTCACGACTTTAGAATATGAATTATAACTTATCAATTTAGGTTATATATAATATATATATATATATATATATATATATATATATTAGTGTTGTAAAAATGGGTTCTAATATGTGAGTCAACTCGGAGTTTGAGTCGGATTAGGTTTGAAAAATATGTAATTTTTTATGTGGGTTAGTTTTCAACCTGACTCACAAGTTGACTCACCAACCCACCTAATTTAATTTAATTATTTATTATTTTGTGTTTTAATATTATTAGTTTTATATATTGTAGATGGTGATAAATAAGAAGTTTAAAGAGAGAAAAATATTATAGATTTATCTATTCAGGACTCTAATATTATAAATGGACAAGTGATACAAAAATTATCAATATTAAAAACTGTTTTTGAATTATGCTTGGATTGTATGATACTTTTGTGTTTTTATTTTGAATTGTGTGTGGAGTTTAACATCATTTTAGTGTGATGTTTATTTATATTTGAATTAAAAAATTGTAATTTTTTTATTAAAAACAATTATAACTAAATGAGTTAGTGAGTCAATTTGTTTAACCCACTAACCCGTTAATTGTTTATATATAATTGTTTTTGTTTATTTCTTTTCATTCTCGTTGGAAGAGAAATCAAAACCTAAAGACACTAGTACAAAAATCGCGTACAATGTCGAATATTTTGGCCTTTTAACGGCGAATTCGCGAAAGACGTCATATCAGGAGGTTAAATTATAAGGTCAAATTTTGTCCACATACGATGTTAACTTAACATTGAATTTTGTCAATATACGATGTTAATCTATTTTTTTTGTTTTTTTAATTAATTGTGATCTCTTTTTTACAACTCTAGGAGACCTGAAAAGCAGAAAAACAACAAATTTTAATTTTTGGTATTTTATAAAGCAAGAACTATGAACGTGTAGTGTGATATCAACATCAAACAACAATAACCAACAAACAAGTTCAATCAAACAAGAAATAAGTTCAATCAAACAACAAACAAGTTCAACAAAAAAAACAACAAACAAATTCAACAAATAAGTTCTTCAAAACGAAAATGAAAACTAACCTTCAAAAGGTGGGTTCGTTATAATAAAGTGTTGTCACCAGGGACATAGAAACAGAATGCGTATATGAAGGACAAGAACACGAAAATAATCGGTCAAAACAAACAAAAATCATACATAAAGTAATTAATTAACATGTATTTGTATCAAATGAAATAAAGATTACATGTGATGGTCGTCAAACTTGGTTCGAGAAAAGTTCGATAAGAAAAGAGGGTCTTACGCGCTAAGATAAAGTGGATGAATTTTCAATCTCCCGCTCAATTTTATTGAATTTTATAGTTTTTGTACTAGTGAAGCTCCACAATTAAAAAATAAAATACATTATTTGATCCATTATTACCCATAACCAATCAGATAATATTTTATGGAATATTAAAGATTGCTTGATTAATAAAGGGTTTATTGCTCATTATTATTAATTTAAAAATATTCATAATCTAACATTATATACATTTTTTTTATAATTTAAATTTTCATCGTATAAGTAATATAATTTACACACATATACTTATGAATGCACATATAAACAAATTTAGATATTAGTGTCTATGTTTATGCTATCTGTGTTAAAATTGGTATTTAATAATATGTATTCTAATGTATTTTTATATAGTATCTAAAAAAATATAGTTTAAAAAAAATTATACGACATGTAAAGATTAATCTGTGATATGTTCTAATATCATTGACAAATTCTCCAACCGTAAATGGGCCTTATATAGCCCTAGATATTTCAAATTAAAGCACATAGATAACTATTAATTTTACTTTAACATTTTAAATACCCAAGTAACATTATTTAATTATTATTATTACTATTATTTTCTGAACAAATATTATAGTATTTATTACGAAAATAATTGAGTTTTCTATGTTAGATGAAGTGAAGTATAGTTTATTCTTGTTTATAATACATTTTATTTGCTGATCAGTTTTTTAATGGGAAGCTTGTTACTGATGTGTTGAAGATTGGGGTGAGCGTTGGGGTAGAAGTTCCGTTGAAGTGGGGGAGAGGAAGAGAAGAGAGGTGTGATGGTGAAGAAGGATGATATTAAGAGGGCAATATGCATGGTGATGGATGAAGATGGAGAAGAAAGCAAACAGAGAAGAGAAAGGGTATGCAAATTTAGCCAAATGGGAAACAGAGCTGTTGAAGAAGGAGGCTCTTCTCATCTTGCCATCACTTCCCTTATCCAAGACATCATGCAACAATCAACTACCAAAGTCGATGCATATTTGACCTAAGAAGGCGGTGAGGCCATCAACTCTTGAACAACAACGTTGAGACCAGTTCTAATGACTCCACCAACATTTCTTTTGGTGAGATTAGCGACAGTGTCCAAAACATTTTTGCACATCAACAACATTGTCCCTCTGACGATGTCCTCCTGAATTGATGATTCTTGAAACCCCCGAAACTTAAAATATCTTTCCTAAACCTACCAACAACACTATTTTTTCCAAAAACCAGAAAGGAAAATAAAAACAACAGCCACCTGGTTAAGGTTTAGCTTGTGAATTACAATTTATTATTTATTTACATTAGTTTCTAATTTGAAAATATGAAATAATTTAAAATTAATAATAGTAAGTAGCTATAATATTATAAATTAATTTTAATTTTAATTCACAAGTTAATATATAATTTTTATTAATATTATAGATTATTTTAAATATCAATAATTTTTAATTTAGTTAATATAATAACTTATTAATTATATTCTAAATTTAATTGTTATTTATTAATTTTATGAAACGTGTCAGAAAAGAATATTTGTTATAGATATCTTTTACATAAAAAAGTGGGATAAAGTCATTTTCATTCTTACTCCTCCCGTACATGTCTTGTGTGGAATGAAACGCAAATATCTTACCTATTGTATGATTCTTAAAGACAACAAGATAATATCAAAATCATACAATAGATTTCTTCAAGCAACAATATAACCCTTGAAAAGAGGAAAAATATAATCACTATTTTATTTTATATATGCTGTCCTGATTTTCCTGATATACCAACCCAGATATATTTCAAGTGAATATATTTCAAATTTTCAATATATCTAATTTCACGTTGGAAAATTGATCGGAAGTTCCAATTTGTTTTTGAAAATAGATAAAGAAGAAGAAAAATAAAATTGATGATATCAAGGATGTGAATAAGTGTAGTTTACGAATTATATCAAGATGAATTCATTTAGGTAAATTTAATTAAAATGGATTAATATTTAGAAAAAAACTTCTAATGATGTGATTGAAACCAGAGGACAAAAAAGCTAAATACTTGAATCAGAAGCGGCACACAATCCTATGTTACGTAAGTGCTTACGTGAACATTCACCTATACATCAATTATATATAACTTACAAAAAGACTATACATGAACCAGTCGAATTCATTGTATTGTGATTTGTATGTACTTGTCATTTCACCCGAAAAGCATGCCTTCGCAAGAACAAAAGCTACACTTTGTCCTGTTTCCATTGATGGCCCAAGGCCACATGATCCCTATGATGGACATCGCCAAAATATTGGTGCAACGCAATATTATTGTGACAGTAGTCACAACGCCACATAATGCATCTCGTTTCACCTCAATCTTTGATCGTTATATTCAGTCTGGCTTTCCCATCAGATTAGTTCAAGTTCAATTCCCATGTGAAGAAGCAGGAGTACCACATGGGTGTGAGAATCTCGATATGATACCTTCACTAGGCACTGCCACAGGTTTCTTCCAAGCAACAAGCCTTCTGCAACAACCGGTGGAAAAACTATTTCAAGAGTTAACACCAGCACCAAGCTGCATCATATCTGATATGTGCTTACCATATACATCCCACATCGCCAAAATATTCAATACTCCAAGGATTTCTTTTGTCGGAGTAAGTTGCTTTTTTCTTCTGTGTAAGCATAATATAATGATCTATAATGCTCTGGAGAGTATAACGTCTGAGTCCGATTTCTTTGTTGTGCCTGGTATCGCTGACAAAATTGAAATCACCAAAGCCCAGTCTGCACAGCCGATGAATGAAAGCTGGAAATATTTTAGTAGTGAAATTATGGCTGCTGAAATGGATACTTATGGGGTAATCATGAATTCTTTTGAAGAATTGGAGCCAGAATATGCAAGGGATTACAAGAAGGTGAAAGATGATAAAGTGTGGTGCATAGGACCTGTGTCTCTTATTAACAAGGATCACTTGGATAAGGTTCAAAGAGGTAGGGATTCAGTTGATGAATCTGAACATATAAAATGGCTTGATGGTCAGAAGGGAGGGAGTGTAATCTATGCATGCCTTGGAAGCCTGTGCAATTTAACAGCACCCCAGTTGATAGAGCTTGGTTTGGCCTTGGAAGCATCAGAAAGACCCTTCATTTGGGTCATCAGGGAAGGAAATCATTCAGCAGCATTGGAAAAGTGGATCGAGGAAAATGGATTTGAGGAAAGAACAAGTTGTAGAAGCCTTGTGATTCGGGGTTGGGCACCTCAATTGTTAATATTATCACACCCTGCAATTGGAGGGTTCATAACACACTGTGGTTGGAACTCTACCTTAGAGGCCATATGTGCTGGTGTTCCAATGATTACGTGGCCACTGTTTGCGGATCAGTTTTTGAATGAAAGTTTTGTGGTGCACGTTCTAAAAGTTGGAGTGAAGGTTGGGGTGGAAATTCAGATGACATGGGGCAAGGAAGAGGAAATTGGCGTGGCAGTCAAAAAGGAAGATGTTGAAAAGGCAATAACGGAGATAATGGATGTGACAAGTGAAAGTGAAGAACGAAGAAAAAGGGTCAAAGAATTGAGTGAGATGGCTGAAAGAGCCGTGGAGAAAGGGGGATCCTCTCATTCTAATGTCACCCTGCTCATCCAGGATATCATGCAAAAGATCCAGATATAGAAGTGTGATAATCTCATTTACCATAAACCTATTAGTATTTCCCTTAATTCTCATGTTCATGATCTTTTTCAAATTTACTAATTATCTTCTATCTTTTTTTAATACCATGACATCTTTCAAATGTGTCTTTATATTTGTGCAAGTCCATGTAACATTTGAAAATTTATATGGTTGAAGAAAATTTTCACTTTTGACATCCCATTTTTTAATACATCCACTACAATGATATTTCCAATAATAAAATATTCTATTAACATAATAATATAAATGAAAGATTATAATAAAATAATATTTTATACTATTATCCTTATTTCACTAATATAACAAATATGATTATGTGATTTGACTTGCAAAATATATTCATTAAATCCTTTTGTGAAGATACAATTTTAGTTTACTCATACATGCGATTATTACTCATAATAATACGACAGACTGTTTGAGTATGAAAAAAATCTGTCAGTAAAGATAAAAATTAGTTTAATATTTAATTAATTTAAATAGATTAATAATCAAGTTTAAAAAGAGTTTGATTGTAATTAAGTTGATTTTAGTTAAATGTTTACGAAAAAATTATAAATACAAGTTAAAGACAGTGTTGAAACTTTTATCACATATTTATTGTAATATTAATTATTTAATCAATCAAATTTGAAACTTTTATCATATATTTATTATAATATTAATTATTTAATCAATTAAATTTGAAACTTTTATCACATATTTATTGTAATATTAATTATTTAATCAATCAAATTTGAAATGACTTTAACAATGGAGTACGTGTAATAAATACTTCCTAATCTGTTGGGGAACAAATTATTTTAGACATTCAAGTAGGTGATGAGGAAGTTGTTTTAACTAGACATTCAACCCTACACTCAAAACATTCCAAAAAGAATTAAAAATATATAGTATTTGAATTACTTGTAATTGAATTATCTTTATTTCTTAAATAGTTTGTTTACATGGAATAATTGAAATATCTTGAATTTCGATTTTTTTTTTGGAAAAAATAAAATAATTTTTCTTTTAAGGCAAAATTTTATTTTAAAAATATTTATCTCAACCTTTGGATTAAACTAATTTGACTCCTTTAACTTAGACTAGTTCGTATCGACCTTCAACCCAAATCAATTAGTCTAAATTCTCAATCATAATTGACTTCACTCATCTTTTGTCCCAGAATTGGATCCTTCATCATCGAACATTGAGTTACACTAATTTAAGTTGAAGGGTTGAGCTACGTCGACTAGGATGGAAGGTCGAGTCAAGCCAACTTGAGCATAAGCTCTAGTCGAGTTAATCCTGGTCAAAGGTTGTGATTACTCAATCTTAGTTAAAGGTTGAGACTAGTCGGTCATAGTTAAAAGTCAAGATGAGTCGGTCTAGATTGGAAGTAAAGTCAAGTCACTCGAGATGAAGGACCAACTCAGCAACCCAAATCAAATGGTTGAGTTGAGTTGGCTCAAGTGAAAGGTCGAGTTAAATCAATTCTAGTGCAAGGTCGAGTTAAATCGACTCAAGCGAAAGGTTGAGCTGAGTCAATCAAACAGAAGATCAACATGAGTCATTTATGAACATAAATAGAGACAAGTTAGCTTTGACCAAAGGTCGAATTAAGTCAGTTCGGACTAGATGTCGACTCGACTAAGTTAAAAGCTAATATGAGTCGAAGTTTTGGATCCGTGGAGTTTTCTCCTCTACTGACTAATTCCAAAATTTGTGAAATTTCAAATTCCTTTTCTTTTTTTTAATAAATTTGAAATTTTATTATTTTAATTATTTAAAATATCTTCTTAAAAATTTTCAATTTTTTTTTTAATTTTCTCATTGAAACAAATCAATTTACTTCAAACAATTTTAAATTTTCTAAATAAATAAATCACTCTCTTATATTGCCTCGTCCAAATACAACATTATTATTTTCATGGTAAACTAACAAGGACTGGTGATGATTGTTCTCTGCTAATTTTCTTTTATTGTACTTTAAATGTTGAAGTTATTATATTAAGAAATTTGTTAATATATTTTAAAATGTTAAAATTAATCTCTATTAGTCTAATTTGAAAGTAAAACAGAGAAACAAAAACAATAATAAAATACTCAACAAATAATTCAAAATCGCACAAACAACCTCTACCTTTACTTTGTTCTTGGTTACATTCACAAGTACCACATTCATAGAGTTTATACAAGGAAGATGAAAAAAAATGAGAGAGACACAAATATTTTACATTTATTAGATATTATATTTTATTTTTTATGATTTCTTTTTACAAAAATAAAAATTTATTTCTTATAATTATTTTATTCTTATAATATATATTAACTAAATATCAATATGAGTCAGTATTATTATTGCTGTTTCTATTTTGTATTCTCTTTAAACGTGTTGAGCATAAATAATTTGACAGTGCTGGATATTATGATATTATAGTACTTTTCTCAATCTCTTAGGTTGTGTTGCTTTTTATTTCTAAAAGAAAGTACTTTTGAATAACTTTTGTATTTACCTAGAAATACTTTAATGTTGTAAATTATAATATAGGAAGAAAGGTTTTATCAACAACGTCAAATATGTAGAGACAATTTAGGTACACATTAACATAGGTTTAATGTCTTTCCAAAAAAATATATCATTAATGAATGACCTAAAAAGATTATTGGTATTCATAGTGGAGCAAATAAAATTTAATTAGCTTGATATTTGTTTATAATCAATAATATATTTAGTTTTAACATATTAATTTTTTAAAATATTGACACTTTGTTATATTTATGATGACACTAGTGATTATTTAAAAGCACATAATCTTTATAAAAAAAAAATACTAATATTAGAATATAGTGTTATAAGTTTTTCTTATTTGATTTTATTCTTTATTTTTTTTAGTACAATGGTTTTTGCAAATAGTTCTTCCTTAATAGATTAAAAAGATAAACAAGAGTAGAAAGGAAGAAAAGTTATTTTAAAGTAATTTTTATCTCTTCCTCTTTTATCAATAATTAATCAATATCTTAAAACTAGAGCTGTCAAAACGAGTAATTCGGTTTGGCTTAGCACGGGTTGGTCACTTAGTAAGCAAACCCAACACAGCTCACTTGTTAGCGAGCTAAAAAAATTCGAACCCGACCCGATCCATCACTGATTAATGAGTTAAATGAATTCACTCACTGAATCATTTAATTATAATTTTTTTAAATAAAAAAATTACATCTTTTTAATTTAAATCTAAATAAACGTCATGCTAAAATGATGTTAAACTCCAAAGAAAATTCAAAATAAAAAAAAATATCATACAATCCATGCCTAATTCAAAAATATGTACAAAAAACGAAAAAATAAGTTTTTAATATTGATAATTTTTGTATCATTTGTTCATTTATAATATTAGAGCCTTGAATAGATAAATCTATAATATTTTTCTCTCTTGAAATATCTTTTTTATTACCATCTACCATATAATAAAACAAAAAACTAACTAATAATATTAAAACATAAAATAATAAATAATTAACTTAAATTAAATGGATTGGTGAGCCAACCTGATTCCATGGGTTCAACCCGTGAGTCGGGTCGAAAAATTTTCAAACCCAACCTTATTCAAATCTTAGTTTCTGAATTACAATACATTTTAACAACACTACTTAAATCATAAAAGTTTTTAAATTGAAGGATTAAATGGACATGACAACTGCTTACGAGATAATAGCGAACATATTTTAACAATCATAGTATTTTTGTGAATTATACTAATTTTGTTGATTATTAATTAATGCTGCAAGAACATTAATGTGGACAAAAAGTTTGCATTTGTTCTAGCTCCCTCTCGTTTTCTTTTTCATTTTTGTTTTCTCTTTCTTCCATTTGGCGAACCGAGGACGACAAGAGACATTACACACATTTTTTTACAACTTCCACACGTCTCTACCTCTTTTACTGAGTCATCATACACTCAGTAACAATCTTCTTTGTTTCACATCTACTTGCAACACAGACACCACATATGACATGTCTAAAATGTTATATAAGGAAAACTGAGAAAACTGAAAGTAGGAGAGAAAAATAATGAGATTTATGATAAAAAAAATATATTAAAAAAGTAATGTTAAATTAATTGATTTTGGCAATAAAATATATTTTGTATTTAAAATTTAAGAATTATTGTCAGTTATGTTCTAACTAAATATAATTAACTTTTTATGTTACCGTTAATTAGGTTAATTTAACAATAAATTAAATTCATAATCAATTATGAAATATATATATATATATATATATATATATATATATATATAATAAACTGTATGAGCGTGTATTTTATTTTATTATTATAATAATATTTAAAATAATAAATGAAATTATATTACTTTTTACCCATTTTTTTTAATTAAGTGTGTTTTCTTCCATTCTTTTTTCTTCATTTCGGTTTTAATTTTTTTCTCTGTATATATCAAAAGGTATTAATATTGTTTCGGTAGATACTTTTGGGACCCAGAGACTAACCTGCTGACGTGTCTGGGTCGCTCGCTCGCTTTCAAACTCCTACGGTTGGATGATCGATGTAACTACTTTCAATTTTGTATCATATATTAATTATTTTCATATAAAATAAATCAAAATGTTGCTTTCACATATAAATCGTAGTGACAAAATCATCAGTTTGGCTCGTCCCACACTTGATATGTTAAAAATAGGATGGTTGGAGCTTGTCTTTCATGTAAAAACAGGTTGAAAATAATCTTTAAAAGATGGGTTGGCAAGTTAATGGGTCTTATTTTAAGAAAAAAATATTTTTAAAATTTGTCTCTAGTTAACTTAGGATCATATTGTCCAACCAATTAAGAATAAATAAATCGATTGATCAAACAACATGCATCTAACAATCAGTCTTAAACAACAATTAAGATTGATGATGATTAACTTACGTCAAAACACAATCCTTATCAGTTGGATCGTAATTAAGTCAAAAGTAATCTGAAACTTTATAAATACATATTTAAGATAGTCAGGTAGGTTGGTTATATTTAATATACATTTATTATTGAGTTTGCCGAATCTTTATTGATTTTAGCATTAGAATATCTTCTACAATGTGACCGAACAAAATGAAGGACAAAGGATAACTAGGACAAACAGTTAAACAAACTAAACTTAGAGGACTTATAACTTCAATCCCGCAAAATAAAATAGTTTATATATATATATATATATATATATATATATATATATATATATATATATTAATAATATGTAATTGAAAAAATATGTTTTAAGTTTTTAATTATTTAATTAAATTTATAAAAAAATATTATATTTATATATTAAATTATTTTATTATACCTAATAATCAAACTTAATTTATAACTATTAATGTTTTAAGTTATAATAATAATAATACATATTTAAAGTAATATTATATAGAAAAATTTATTTTTATTTTTATTTAATTAAGAAAATATCTGATTTTTATCATTTGGCTCACCATTTTGAAAGATTAGGTGAGACAAATCGAATTGATGAGTTGAAAAGTCTAACTTTTGACCTGCAAATTTTGGTGCGTGGAACATAATCCACTTTGTCACCATTAAACAAACCTCGTACATAACCTTATTTTTAGTCAAATTTAAGTTAAGTTAGTTCACTATTATATTTTGTTCAAATTAAAAGAAATACATATCCACTAAGTAATTTTAAACTTTAGTTGTACACATTTTTGTTTTTCAAATGTAGTCTACTTTTTGCTTATTAAATTATATTACAGTGTTTTTTTATTGACATTGAATTCCTATTTCAATTTCTCATTTTACTACCCTTAAACCTTATTACGTCAATTAATTTCATTGAGTAATAAACAATGATGTAACATAGATTGTCAAAGAAAAAAAAACAAATAAAAATTGTGATTAGTTAGGATACAGCTACACTTATAGTTTCTTTTCATTGTGTCTTTTGTTGATAAAATACAGATGCCAATGAAGTATTTTCAAAAGTTGTGGAAAAAACATAAACTTTACATTCATAATAATAATTTGTGAAACAAAAAAAAAAAGACTCAGATCGTACACAAGACACCAATCTCATGCCTCATATGAGTCACACGCACTTCAAATAATACAACTAAAATTACGTAAGCTCTTACATCATAACCATCGAATGATAATTTTTTAGACTTCATCGCTCTTATAAAGGATAAGGACACCGCAGAGGGAAAACCACAAAACCAAGAGAACCATTTTTCATTTGCCTCTTGGTAGCCATGGTTCTCCAAACAAACAATATTCCTCACTTTGTATTATTCCCCATGATGGCTCAAGGTCACATCATCCCCATGATGGACATTGCAAGAATATTGGCACAGCGTGGTGTGATCATCACCGTATTCACAACCCCAAAAAATGCATCACGTTTCAATTCGGTCATATCTCGAGCTGTTTCATCAGGCCTCAAAATCCGTTTAGTACAACTAAATTTTCCGTCAAAAGAAGCAGGACTACCCGAAGGGTGTGAGAATTTGGACATGGTCTCATCAAATGACATGTCCAAAATTTTCCAAGTCATCCACATGCTCCAAAAGCCAGCAGAGGAGTTCTTTCAGACACTTACCCCTAAACCAAGTTGCATAATCTCTGACTTCTGCATCGCTTGGACCCTTCAATTAGCTGAAAAGTATCACATTCCAAGGGTTTCTTTCCACGGATTTTCTTGCTTTTGCCTCCACTGCCGGTACGTGATACATACTTCAGATTTTTGTAGAAGCATCACCTCAAAATCCAAATATTTCACTATTCCCGGCATACCCGACAAAATTCAAGTTACCAAAGAGCAGTTACCAGGATCACTTGCCACTGATTTGGATGACTTTAAAGACCAGGTGCGTGATGCTGAAAAAAAGTCTTATGGGGTTATCGTAAATACTTTTGAAGAGTTGGAGAAGGCATATGTGAGGGATTTCAAGAAGGTTAAAAATAATAAGGCGTGGTTCATTGGTCCAGTTTCGTTATGTAACAAAGATGGTTTGGATAAGGCTCAAAGAGGCAAACAGGCCTCAATTAATGAGAACCATTGCTTGAAGTGGCTAGATGTTCAGCAAGCCAAGTCTGTGGTCTATGTTTGTTTTGGAAGCATATGCAACTTGATTCCTTCACAGCTTGTGGAGTTGGCCTTGGCCTTGGAAGATACAAAAAGGCCATTCGTATGGGTTATTAGAGAGGGAAGCCAGTTGCAAGAACTGGAAAAGTGGTTCTCTGAAGAAGGGTTTGAGGAAAGGACAAAAGGGAGAGGCCTTATAATTGGAGGTTGGGCACCACAAGTAATGATATTATCACACCCTTCCATTGGAGGATTCTTAACACACTGCGGTTGGAATTCAACACTTGAAGGGATATGTGCTGGAGTGCCACTTGTTACCTGGCCTCTGTTTGGTGATCAGTTTTTAAACGAAAAGCTTGTTACTGATGTGTTGAGGATTGGGGTGAGCGTTGGGGCAGAGGTTCCATTGAAGTGGGGAGAAGAAGAGAAGAGAGGTGTGATGGTGAAGAAGGATGATATTAAGAGGGCAATATGCATGGTGATGGATGATGATGAAGAAGGCAAAGAGAGAAGAGAAAGGGTACGCAAATTGAGCGAAATGGGAAAGAGAGCTGTTGAAGAAGGAGGCTCTTCTCATCTTGATGTCACTTTACTTATCCAAGACATCATGCAACAAACAAATACCAAAGAGGATGAAAATTTCAGTGACGTTTGAAGATTCTCGATTCTCATGTTCACGTATTCCTTTCATTTTTTTTAGTTTATATGGTTGGAAATCCAAGTTTTTTTTAGTTTATATAGTTGGAAATCCAAGTTTTTTATAGAGTATAAATTAGAGTATTATATAAAAATTTAAGATTCGTTAAGTTATTATCTTAACGTTTTGGTTTTAAGTAGATAATAGTATCGATATTTTATATGATTAAATTAAGATATGGTTACTGTTTGTATCTTTTAATGAATTTTTCTTTAAAAGACCCGTATCTTTATTTGGAAAGTCTTTTTTACAAAATACTATGATTCGAATATTAGCATTATTTTAAATATAAAAATAAATATTATAGTATTTTCAGTTTTTATTTTTAAGAAATATAAAGTGATCTATTAAGTGATTATTTTTATTCTTTTAACTGCATAGAGATTAGATTATGGAGAAGTTATTCATTTTGTTTAAACGTAAAGTTCATTTATTTTGAACCTGATGGCCAAACTTTATATAAGGAAATGAGTTACTCTCAGTTTTGATTATTAAGTCTACTCTTTTATTTAGAAAACACACCATCGAGTTTGAATGAGTTAAGGTTTAAAAAACAAAACTGACTGTGTTTGGATTACAAAATTGCAAGGCAGGAGGTACGCACACTATCCTTTTATTTTTTTCTTCGGCAGTTTTTGATCTGGATGTGTGACTCTGATGTTAATATAACAGGTTAATTTTATACTTTACTATTTTATAATCGAAATTTTTATGGTTATAACAGAGTGAGAACATTCAAGAGAGAGAATCATTTTGATATCTAAAAAACCATGAATAATAATATTATATTTAATTAAGTTATTTAATTTAAATATATAAATAACAAATAGATTGCAAAAGTGGGAATAAAATGTGTCTAGTAATTGAGATGATGGTCCTTTGATTTGTCTTTGTCCTATGACAACCTGTAAAGGTCCATGCGCTCTAATTGTTTGTTTTATTGTGTTACTTTCCGTGAATCTACATTTTAGTTAAAAAAATGTTTTTTTAATAATATTTTTATAACTTTTCTTGCTCACGCAATCACTTGTCAATCTTCTGTTTTAAATATTTGTTAAAAATAAATTAATAAAATAGTAACACATTATTGATAAAAAGTTGTTAATATATTACTATCTTTTTAAGTATTAGTTATATTTTTATCTTATGATTTGTTTACTTTTATTTTCTTTAATTTCGATTTGATTATGTTAATTAACTGTGATAGGTTTAGATAGTCACTGAAAAACTATTACTGTTCAATAATTTTTCAGTAACATATTCAGAACTTTACAACACTAATCCAATTTAGACAGAGTATCAAATTGTATTAACTCTTAAAATTTATAAGGAACTAAACTGTCTTAATTTGAAAATTAACATATCAATTTAAACAATTAATTTAAAGCTAAATAAGATAAATAAATAATGTCACAAAACGTAGTTATTCCTTTACTTTAAAGTGCATGCATACTGCACGTTAAATGTTTTCTTCGTCAATCATATAATAGTCTGAAGATTTTATTTACGGAATATATGTTATGAAAGTATAAGGGGGGAAAGTTAATACATACACTATTTAAATTATACTTTTACTTCTTATATTTCCTTATATATGTATGTCAATGTATTTTTCCTTATATATATATATATTTTTTTTTTCATGAAGACAATAAATTATAATATATGTATAATACACCCGTATGCATTGAGTTTTTCTTTAGGAAAACATGCTATTAAAACTAATTTCATAAAATATTAATTAAATAACAAAACTTTATCGCTCAAGAAAAAAAAAGTTACTTTTGAATACATTCACAATGCAGTATGATAATAGTTATTTTAAACATTAGATTCACTTCTGTACTAAAAAAAATGTAAATGTGGTTTCAATTATAAGTAAAACTGAAGTCAAATTTCTGATTAAAAATATTATTTCATTATAAGGGTATTTAGCTTCAATTATAACCATTTACTTTTAAGCGTAGTCTATTTGAAATATCAACCTTTGGTCAATCTCATATGATGTTTATATTCATCAACCATTTATCATGTAATACATATTTGATCCAAATTTATGTTCTTAAATTAACATAGAATAATGTTCAAGTCAATTATATAACCATACATGCAAATCAATAATACAATTATCAAATATTTCACCAAATACGATCAAAGATTATTAATAATTAAAATATTATATGTGGGAAGATTGTTCTAACTACAAACTTTTAATTAAATATTTAACCGATCAAATGAAATAAACACATATTTAGAATCTACAGTAAAATTTTCAGTTCAATCCAACAGTTAATGAGACGGAAATCTTAATTTTTGCCTAGATGATTCAAAAACAAAATTAAGGTAGTGTTGAGTTCCCAAATAAACACCAAACTAATTTATCTAAATATAGACCTCCAATATAAATATGAGTTGTCAACGTGAATCAATGTCTTATGAACTATACATTCAAACTTCAGATTAATCTAACGGTTAACTAGGTAGAAATTGAGGTTTTACCAAGATAACTTAAGAGGAGAATTCAGGTGGTTTTCAACTCTACTCAAAATGAGAAATTACTTCCTCTAAGAATAGACATTCAATTAAAAATTTAAGCAATCAAGATGAATCGTTATTATGAACCACATATTAAAATTTTAGATCAATCTAACAATAAACGAAGTAGAAATTAAAATTTTATCGATATAACTTAAGGACAAAAATACAGTTTTTTAATCAAGTTACTCAAAAATCCAAAATTACTCGTATTAACAATCCAACCACTAACCTATCACGATTCTTTATTTAACTTACTATTTTTCTTTTATATAAATTCATTAATCAATGTTTCTACTAATAAAAAAATTTATTATTACTAATAATAAAAAAATTATTACTATTTATTAAGATGAATATTTTAATAGATCTTACGGATAAAGTTTTATATATTTTAATATTTGTAACGTTAACATAGTTAATAAAACCCTAAATTGTTTGGAGAAACTATTACTTCCCTAAATTAAAAATAATAGTTAATTAAATCGTTTGATTTTTTCTCGTAATATTTGAATAAAATCTCTAGAAGTAGTTTATATGACAGCTTAAAATCGTCACTGTAACAAATTCTGTAATTTCAAAAATTACAAGATTAAGAATTCGATTAGATAATGTGTTCAGTACTTACTAGTGAATTTAACCTACTTTTAGTAACCTGGACAGCAATATCGATTAAATATAATATATGTTTTGAAAAGATTTTCACCGTTGATTGATTGCTGACATATGACATACACTTACAAACAAACAAACTTTTGATTGGATAATTTTGTTAATGACCAGTGCTCATATATATATATATATATATATATATATATATATATATATATATTACAATTATCTATGGATACGTGATTAAAAAGATGACCAGCCATGATTCATGTTCTAATTCTGTTTGGTGACTCTCTCATTGACAGCTATCGTGTGATGGACGAAAGGACAGACAAGAAACATAATCCTAGTTCATGTATTAGTAGCCAACAAATTTGAATGCGGCCGAAAAGGTCAAAATTCTTGACTCGGGAGTGTGGCATTATTCCATTTGCTTGCGTAAGCGCTTACATTAATATTCACTAATACATTAGAAATTGCAAGCAATGCGAATTCTTTGCATTGTGCATCATTTCACTGCAAAGCTATGTCTTCCCAAGAACAAGGGCCACACTTTGTCCTGTTTCCATTGATGGCCCAAGGCCACATGATCCCGATGATGGACATCGCCAAACTATTGGTTCACCACGGTGTGACTGTGACTGTCGTCACCACTCCGGGTAACGCAGCTCGTTTCACACCAATCTTTGATCGTTATGTTGGGTCAGGACTTCCTATTAGATTAGCTCAACTTCCATTCCCATGTGAAGAAGTTGGACTGCCAGAAGGATGCGAGAATATCGATATGATGCCTTCACTTGGCACGGCCAGGACTTTCTTCGAAGCAGCAAACCTTCTGCATCAACCGGCGGAAAAACTCTTCGGAGAGTTTTGGCCACCACCAAGCTGCATAATATCTGATATGTGTTTGCCATATACATCCCATATCGCCAAAAAATTCAATATCCCAAGGATTTCCTTTGTTGGGGTAAGTTGCTTTTGTCTTTTGTGTCATCATACTATACTCGTCAATAATGTTAGGGAGAACATAGCATCGGATTCGGAGTACTTTGTATTGCCCGGTATCCCTGACAAGATTGAGATGACCATGAAACAAAGTGGAGTATCGATGAATGAAACATGGGTACAGTTTCGCGAAGAAGTTATGGCTGCTGAAATGGCTACGTATGGGGTAATCATGAATTCTTTTGAAGAGTTGGAGCCAGCGTATGCAAGGGAATACAAGAAGGTGAAAGATGATAAAGTGTGGTGCATAGGACCTGTGTCTCTTATTAACAAGGATCACTTGGATAAGGCTCAAAGAGGTAGGGCTTCGGTTGATGAGTCTGAACATATAAAATGGCTTGATTGTCAGAAGGCAGGGAGTGTAATCTATGCATGCCTTGGAAGTCTGTGCAATTTAACAGCACCCCAATTGATAGAGCTTGGTTTGGCCTTAGAAGCATCAGAAAGACCCTTCGTTTGGGTTATCAGGGAAGGAAAACATTCAGAATCATTGGAAAAGTGGATTGAGGAAAACGGATTTGAGGAAAGGACAAGTTCTAGAAGCCTTCTGATTCGAGGCTGGTGTGCTCAATTGTTAATATTATCACACCCTGCAATTGGAGGGTTCATAACACACTGTGGTTGGAACTCTACCTTAGAAGCAATATGTGCTGGTGTTCCAATGATTACGTGGCCACTGTTTGCGGATCAGTTCTTGAATGAAAGTCTGGTGGTGAAGGTTCTGAAAGTTGGAGTGAAGGTTGGGGTGGAAAGTCCGATGACATGGGGCAAGGAAGAGGAAGTCGGTGTGCAAGTGAAGAAGGAAGACATTGAAAGGGCAATAGCAGAGATAATGAATGAGACAAGTGAAAGTGAAGAAAGAAGAGAAAGGGTTAGAGAATTAGGTGAGATGGCTAAAAGAGCCGTGGAGAAAGGGGGGTCCTCTCATTCTAACGTCTCTTTTCTTATCCAGGATATCATGCAAAAAAACAAGGGAGATACGCCATAGTTTCATTAGCCATACACCACTTTTTCACTCTTAAGATTTTTTCTTTCAAATCTTGTCCGTGATGCCTTTAATAAAATTTACCAACTTTCTATGTTTTCTCTTTTACAGACACCCCAATTATGTATCTTTTCAACGGTGTACCATGACATTTTTCAAATATATTCTTATATTTTTAACAAATATATATAATGTTTTTAGACAATTCTTCTCTTTTGGATATATAATCTGTTGTTATAAGTTTAGTATTCCTTTATGTTGATTGAATCTATATTACAACTCTTTGTCATTACCAGAAATAATACATACATCAGCCTCTTTTGCAATCAAATTTTTGGGAAAAAAAAATACATTTCAGTATTTCTTTTAATTTTTTTACATTTCATATCTATTGATTCTTAGACTAATTTTGCTATAATTGTTCTTTCAAAACTTTCAATTAACTTTTTTTTTATAACTGGTGAATCGCTATATTTATGTAATTGTTAATTATATATTAACTAGTAATTAATTTTCTTTAATTTTGAATTCAGATAATAAAAATTTAAACTTTCACCATTGAGATAGTTAAAATTGTTATATATCTATTTTTATTTTCCTTTGCTTTGATTTGTCACCTTAAAAAAATCAAGTTTGATGTAATTTGATTTTTTTTTTTGTTCTAACCGTGTGTATACGTGTAATTAATATTTTGTGTTATTTTACATTCTCTTTCAATAAACTATTATAAATTCTTATTTTAGAGAAACTGTAATGAAGAGGAATGTATTATAATACTCTCTTAAAAATTTTAAATGTCTTTATCTTTATCAGAGTGTCTCTATTTTTTTCTTTCCATCAGATTTCTCTTGTATTAATCTATAATGTTAAAAGAAAAAGATAATTTTGTTCTTTTATTATAATGTATTCACTGCAGAAGAAACAAAAATTAGTTTCCAAATACTAGTGTGACATGACAGAAAAGATTATTTAAAAAATTAAAAATTATGAAATTATATTTTATTTTTTAATAAATAAATTTCTGTTTAGTGTCATAATTAAAGTTGACGATATAATTTGTTTAATGTAACATATTAATAGTTAGATGTAAGCATATTAATAGTTAGAAAGGTTAATTTTTTGTTTAAAAAAATTAAAAGAAAATATTTATGTTAATTGAAGATTAACATAACTAAAATAAATAATATTAACATAATTCAAATTAATATTAATTTTATTTATTTTTAATATTTATATTTACTTAAGTTAGTATCATCGTAATTTATGTTAAATTATATATTACAAGGAATAGCAAAAATATCAAATTCGATATGTTATGATACTATTTTTAATTCAGAAGCTCAAATTAACTTGGTCTATCAAGTTTGTCAGTTTGTTGGTCAAGTTAGTGCAGTAGCTCAACTTCATTAAAAAAATTGTAACTATTCTGTTGTGACACTTCATGTTAATACGGCTTAGCATCCTGAAAACTCTATAGTGCTCAGTAACCCTTTTCAACCAGTTTTCATGTAAATTTCTATTTATATTAAATTTGATGACAAAAAAAAAACTAGTAGGCTAGTCCCACAGGCCGAGTTGTAAATTAGGTGTTTCAACCTAAACTTTCAAGGGTTTTACTCTGCACTTCCAAATTTTAGATTTGCCCTCATGAGGTTTGGTGAAAACTAATTGGACTTTATTTATTTGATATCCGATGTGTTTAACGTGTGTATAGTGTCATTATCATTTTTGTTTTTTTTTTCTCTTATTCAGTTTTTTAATGATTTTAGTTTGTAATAATATTTTAGATTCGAATTAATTAATTATGATTAACATTATCATAATAATTGTATTATTATTACTCATTTATCATCTTATTATCATATATTAAAGTAGAGTTGTCAAAACGGGTAACTTGGCTCAACCTCGCTCAGCCCACCACGGGTTGGTCACTTAGTGAGCCAACCCAACCTGACTCACTTGTTAGTCAGCTAAAACAATTCGACCCACCATGAGTTAGTGGGTTAAACAGATTGGCTCACTAACTCACTTAATTATAAGTTTTTTTTAAATAAAAAAAATATAACTTTTTTAATTCAAATCTGAATAAATTTCACTCTAAAATGATATTAAACTCCAAAGACAATTAAAAAAAAAACCATATAATTCAAGCATAATCCAAAAACAAGCACAAAATGCGAACAAATAAGTTTTTAATATTGATAATTTTTGTATCACTTGTCCATTTATAATATTAGAGTCTTGAATAGATAAATCTATAATATTTTCCTCTCTTGAAACATTTTTTTTATCCTCGTCTACAATATAACAAAAAATGCTAAATAATAATATTGAAACACAAAATAATAAATAATTAAATTAAATTAGGTGGATTGATGAGCCGACCTAACTCACCATGGGTTCAATCAGGATGAGCCAGCTTCTAAGTGAGTCGGGTTAAAAACTAACTCGCATAAAAAAGTTATATTTTTTTAAACCCAACCCAGCTCAAACCTGTGGTGAGCCGAGTTGACTCGCGGGTTATAACTCATTTTTATAGCACTATATTAAAGTTAGCATTTCTGTTATGCTTGTTATTTTGATTTGTGCTGGAAAATTACAAAAATTAATAACAAATGAAACTAATAAAACATATGTTAAATCCAATCTATCTCGACTTTTTTTTTGGACGGACGAGTGGGTTGAGGTTAAACATATTGACTTGTTTTGTTATTCTTATATAGATCCATGTTCATGAAAACAAATATAAATTATAGTTATTTTTAATCAAAAGTCCAAATTTAAATATGACAAAATCTCAAATCACCTATAGTTTTCCTCTCACATTAAATCTTATCACATTTATCTTCTTTATTCATATTTATTTTTTAACACTCGTCTTTTCCGCTCACATTCATCTTTTATATAAAAACATATCCAAAATTAAATTCAACCATTTTTAATATGATAGTGTTTTTATTTTAAACAAACAATCATAATTGCCAATTCCATTTTTAAAGAAAAGACATTAATTTTTTTAATTTTCTATTCATTTATTCATAATAAACAAATTATAATTATTTACACAATAATTTTTTAATTTAATTTTATTATATAATAAAGTTTGGTTAACAAAACAAAATTTTTTTTTCTATATTACAAAAATATGTTAGAGAAATAATTTTGACACAGAACATTGACTAGATCAATTTTCTCAATGAATTTTCTACACACTAGTTAACCAATCATCACTTAAACAAATATTTTTTTATTCCTAAACTATCAACGGTTTTCCTTGTTGAGTCCACGTGTCCACGAAATATTTTTCCTATTTTTAAGTCACATTAATTTAATATTCTAAAATATAAAATACTTAAAAATATCGCTTGCGCATGCGGTGGTATACGATTTGATTCTCTCATTTTACAGTTTTGCACCATTTGTAAAAAATTAGATTGTAAGGGGCTGACCCAAATAAGATTAATCAAGTCTCACTCTCATTGTCTAATTGTGTTTTGGCAACGTATGCATCTATCTAAATAAATTTAAAAAAGTTTAGACTATTATTTATAAGTTTAATAATCTTAAATTTAAGTATCTTGAAAAAAATAAAAATTTAATTTGTTGTAATTATAAAAAAATTATGAAAAAATAATGATACATTAAAATAAATCTAACTTTATATTTATAAATATATAAACTATACAGAGCCAACTAATCAACCCATACTTTGACTTCCGTTGATTTAGGAGTTATGCGGAAGGAATCCATTCCATTTTCCAGTCTTCTACAAATGGGACATGGCCATGCTACCATCTCAGCTTGTGAAAGAAAATAACAAAAATAAGAACAAAATTTCCAAATTTGCTTTACAGTCAAAGTCTGCATTTCACAAATTATTTGTTTGGTAAGAATTAGAAAACTTCTATTTTTATTTTTCTTCTTTTAAGAAGAGTGTTTCTTTTATATATAATTTTACCTTTTTTTTAATCAATAATTTCATATCAAACATCATTTTCAATTAAGACACTCCAATTAAAGTGACACCGAAAGTTAACAATAATATATCATTGTATGAAAATACATAAAAATAGAAAAGTTGATTATAGAAATATGGAAAACAAATCAATTTTATAAAAAGACAATAGACTTTAAAAAAACAAATAAACACATCTTAATTTTAGGATTAATATTGATTCAAAATTTAAACTAATAACAAATGTAAAAGCATTAAACTAACTAAATTTTACTATATTTTTAATTCAAATATTATCGGAACCATTAACACATCAATTGTCTTTACTAGAAGTTGAGAATCAAATCATTTTGGAATTAATAGTACTCAATAATCGATCTAGTAGAAACTTTTGGACATTCATTATGGTAGTCGAGCATTTATAAACTTACATGGTGACTACAAAAAAATATGATGAACAACTTTAATTATTGCATTTAATATCAAAATGACCAAATTTTTTCTGAGTTCTAACATTGAAGTATTTTTGTAGATATCATTAAATCCATTTTCAACCGAGAAAAATTAATGTAACAAAGGTTACAAAGGATTTATAGATGAAGAGAGAAAAACAATTGAAAACCGAATCCCTTATTAGTACTTCATGCAATAAAACTTAATCCTCTAAGATTAACTTAAAATTTTTACTTAGTAGACTTTGATTGTTTTAATCAGAGTCAAATTTTAAAATCTGTATAAAAAGATGGTTTTGTATAAATCTTTATCTATTTGGCATGACATTAACGTACAGATGTAACGGACAAGTAGCGGATAAATATTTTATCTTATTACTCATCTTATTATTATTATTATTAGTCAAATACTTTTTTTAAAAAATCTAGAAATATCTATAACTATGAACAAATATTTTTTATTTTAATAATTTATAATCAATTTTTAAAACTTAAAGTCGTATAAAAAATTGATATCAAAATATAATTCAAATTAAATTACCTGATTTCGGAAAATAAAAATTGATCTTTTTAATAAAAATTCAAATAATTTAAACCATAAAATAAATGTTTAATAAAATTAATCTTCTGAAAATAATTTCAATTTTATAAATTTAAATAAAAATATACATATATAAATTAAATTGTAAATAATTATTTAATAATTTATAGTTTTTGAATAATAATTTTATTTTTATTACTTAACATTTTAAAATATCCAAATATGCTTAATATCCTAAAGTTAAATATATAACATTAGTATTCACCTTATCAATAATAAATAATTAAAATACCTATATTTATTGGATCAGCGATATTGATTAAAAATATCAATAATTAATAATTAAAATAACTATACTCATTATATAAGGTATATTGATTAAAAATATCAACTTAGGATGCACTACAAAATTTAACAAGTAAACTTCATTATCCTATCCAACATTTACCTAACCTTATTCTAAACATAATTACGACTCTCAAGCCGGCTTGCAATACAAAAGGTACATTGATGTTATGTGATCGAACTTTCCAATTTCGTATATTTTATCAAAACCAAAAGGACAAAAGGCAAGGAAATCTCCAATGCACTGTCTCATAATACAAAGTAAATTGTACGTATAGCGATGCAATTATATTTTTTACTATTTTTCATTTATAAAATATAGAAAAAAGTAATCCGATATTAATTTTTTAAAATAATTTAACTAATTAATCGATTAAAATTAACAATTAACTTGTTGAATAGTATAAAATATGGTTAAAACAACATAATTATTTACATGAATTTTAATCTCCACTTTTTTTAATGTTTAATTAATTATTCTAATGAGGAAATATTAATTAAAAAATTAATGATGAAGGTAATAAATATTTATTTTCAAAATATATATATATATATATGTTTGTTATTGATAGATTTTTTATTATTTTATAAATTTGAAAAGAACTAAGATATGTTAATAACTTTTTTTAATAATTTTTTGATAATAATTTATCATGATTAATATGTATATTTGAAAAGAACTATCACATAGATTATAAAAAAAAGTTGTAAAAAAAATTGTTAAAAAATATTTTCTATTTTAAAAGGTGAGAGATAAGATGACATAAATGAATCTGAATGTAATAATTGAATAATAAAGCAATGAACTGGTATTATTACTAAGGTAAATCTTGGTGAAAGCACACATGCATTAATTATATCACTCGTCAAAATGGACATTATTCTCTCACCAACCAAGCCTCTCATGGCCGGCTTGGCATCCATATGGACAAAGGAATCCGACATCATGATAAAAACATACTATGCACAACGTAGCAACAAAACTTTCCAACTTAATGCATTTGTTTCAGCAGAAGATGCTAATCCAAAACAGACAAAACGTAACGCAATTTGCAATGCTTACTATCTCATAATCCAAGGTATTTACGTAATTACATCAACAGAGCGATGCATGACACTCGTTTATAAATAAATAAGCAATAGTTGAAGTGAATCCATTGCACCATACCATTCCACAACAAGAATGGCTCCCCAAGAACAGCAACTCCACTTCGTCTTGTTTCCATTGATGGCTCAAGGCCACATGATCCCCATGATGGACATTGCAAAAATATTGGTGAGACGCAATGTTATTGTCACTGTAGTCACAACACCTAATAATGCAGCTCGTTTCACATCCATCTTTGATCGTTATGCTGAATCTGGGTTTCAAATCAGATTAGTTCAACTTCAATTCCCATGCAAAGAAGCTGGAGTACCAGATGGATGCGAGAATCTCGATACCATACCTACACTGGGCATGGCCGCTGATTTCTTCAATGCAACGAACTTTCTTCGACAGCCAGCTGAAAAACTGTTTGAAGAGTTAACACCGGCACCAAGCTGCATCATCTCCGATATGTGCTTACCATATACAAACGACATTGCTAAAAAGTTCAAAATTCCCAGGATTTCTTTTGTGGGTGTAAGTTGCTTCTATCTCTTTTGCATGTCTAACATACGCATCCATAATGTTATGGAGAGCGTAACTACCGAATCGGAGTACTTTGTTGTGCCTGGTATACCTGACAAAATTGAAATGAACATAGCTAAGACAGGAATGGCGATGACTGAAGGCATGAGACTGGTCACTAATAAATTGTTTGAAGCTGAAATGGAAGCATATGGGATGATCATGAATTCTTTTGAAGAGTTGGAGCCAGCATATGCAGGGGGATACAAGAAGATGAGAAACAATAAACTGTGGTGTTTGGGACCACTATCATTTAGCAACAAGGATCACTTGGATAAGGCTCAAAGAGGTCAGATTGCCTCAATTAAGGAGTGCCAACTGAGTTGCTGGCTTGATCGTCAAAAGCCAGGAACTGTAATCTATGCATGCTTTGGAAGCCTGTGTAATCTAACAGCACCACAGTTGATAGAGCTCGGTTTGGCCTTGGAAGCATCAGAAAGACCCTTCATTTGGGTTATCAGGGAACGAAGTTATTCAGAATCATTGGAATTGGAAAAGTGGATCGAGGAAAATGGATTTGAGGAAAGAACAAGTTCTAGAAGCCTTCTGATTCGAGGTTGGGCACCTCAATTGTTAATACTATCACACCCTGCAATTGGAGGGTTCATAACACACTGTGGTTGGAACTCTACCTTAGAAGCAATATGTGCTGGTGTTCCAATGGCTACGTGGCCACTTTTTGGAGACCAGTTTTTGAATGAAAGTCTTGCCGTGGATGTATTAAAAGTTGGAGTGAAGGTTGGAGTGGATCGTCCTGTTACATGGGGAGAAGAAGAAAAAATTGGTGTGTTGGTGAAGAAAGAAGATGTTGAAAGGGCAATTGTAAAGTTAATGGATGAGACAAGCGAGAATGAAGAAAGAAGAAAAAGGGTGAGAGAGCTTGCAGAAATGGCTAAAGGAGCTGTAGAGAAAGGAGGATCCTCTTATTCTAATGCCACCTTGCTTATCGAAGATATAGCGCAAAAGATCAAACAAAAAGTATGATACTGTCATACTGATTTGTAATAAAAGGAGCAACCTCGTACTTTTGCACTTAATTATCTATGATTTGTATTCTTAACTTCTTCCAAATTTCCGCAAGTTTTGCAAATCAATACAACTTTTTAGGCAGTTATTTCTTTTTCAGTAGTACCATTTCTCTCTAATTTTTAGAATTCCCGCAAATTTATTGAATTTCTTGACATTAACAGCAGCTAGATGAATGCAAATTAGCTGAGGGGGAGATGTCATTTTCATTTTATGTCAAACCAAGCACATTGGTTTCAACCCTTAAAATTTTTCTTTCAACTGATAATTTACGGGTCCAAAATAGAATATAAGAAATGATAATTTGAATCATTAATTTCGTTTTATGGTGATGATAAACGAATAGGACAGTGATTCTTAACATCTCTCCTACTCCACAACTCATTTTATTACATTGACACTTATAAAATAAATTAATAACCTAAAATATTAATATTTTAATTTAATTTTTTATTTAACATACCAATATATATTATAATATTATTAAAATTTAATTAAATTTTGAGTTTCTATTTTTATTAATAGATTGTCAAATATGAAATTTTATAGTTAATAAAAAATAATATATTTAATATAATACGTTCGTTGATTATTTAAAAAAAATTAATTAAATCTATTATTTGTGTAAACTTAATTTCTATTACATATATCATCTAAACTTTATTGTTATGTTATCATGGATCAGGTGCATAGATGGTTTATTTATTCTCTATTATTCTTATTACTCTCAAAATAAGTTGTAATTCTCAAGCTAATATGGCTCATCACGAGTTTAAGTCCTGTTGAGTTTGAAAAAAATGTAATTTTTTCATATGGATTAGTTTTCAACCCGATTCGCCGACTCATCCGGATTGAAACCGTGGTGAGTGAATAAGTCGGGTGACTCACCAATCCACCTAATTTAATTTAATTATTTATTATTTTGTGTTTCAATATTATTAGTTAACATTTTTTTATTATATTGTAGATGAGATAAAAAATGTTTCAAAAAAGAAAAATATTACATATTTATCTATTGAAGACTCTAATGTTATAGATGGACACTGATACAAAAATTATTAATATTAAAGACTTATTTGTTCGTCTTTTGTGCTTGTTTTTGGATTACGTTGAATTATATGATTTTTTATTTATTTTGAATTGTCTTTAAAATTTAACATCATTTTATAATGAAATTTATTTAGATTTGAACTAAAAAAATTATAATTTTTTTTATTTTAAAAACAACTTATAATTAAGTGAGTTAGTGACCTCATCCATTTAATCCATCAATTCGTGATAGGTCAAATCGGATTCGAATTTTTTTAGCTTTTAAATAAGTGAATAGAGTTAAATTAACTCACTAAATAATCAACCCGTAATGAGTCGGATCAAGTTGGATTACCCGTTTGGAGAGATCGAAGTACCAAAGTAGAAATTATCCTTATCGTTAACATTGTTTTAATAGGATACTAGTTTTTCTCAGCGCAATTAAGTCAAAACCATTTTCACTACAGTAATGTATTACGGAAGAAGATCAGATAAACATGACTCGACTCGCCGTGAGTGAAGAAAACTTGAAAAGATAATCCAAAGATGTCTACGTAGGCGCTTACGTCACCAATATTTGGCCTATTAAGACGTGTGAAAATGATTCAAGTGAAAACTCGTATTCATCTTTCAATTTCTTCTGTTGTTGAGGTGAATTCACAGTAAAAGAATGGCTTCCCAAGAACCTCAGCTTCACTTCGTACTATTCCCATTCATGGCACAAGGCCACTTGATCCCTATGATGGACTTTGCAAAAGTGTTGGTGCAACACAACGTTATTGTGACAGTAGTCACAACAGCACATAACGCAGCTCGTTTTGAATCAATCGTTCACCGCTATACTGAAGCGGGGTTTCAGATCAGAGTAGCTAAAGTTCATTTTCCAAGTAAAGAGTTTGGATTACCAGAAGAGTGTGAGAATCTTGATATGCTGCCTACACTCGGAATGGGGTTTCGCTTTTTCAGTGCAGCAAACATTTCATGGCAACCGGTGGAAAAATTATTTGAAGAGCTAACACCAGCACCAAGTTGCATAATTTCTGATATGGGTTTGCCATATACAACACACATAGCCAAAAGATTCAATATTTCGAGGATTGGTTTTGCCGCTGTAAGTTACTTCTTTCTCCTATGTTTGCACACTTTACAAACTAACAATATGATGGAGAATAAAGCTGCTGAATCGGAGTATTTTGTTTTGCCTGGTTTCTCTGACAAAATTGAAATAACCAAAGCTCAAACAGAACACTTAACGGATGAAAGATGGAAAGAGATTTTTGATGAATATGGTGCAGCTAGTGTTGCTACGTATGGGACAATCGTGAATTCTTTTGAAGAGTTGGAGTCAGCATATGCAAGGGAATACAAGAAGATCAGTAATGATAAAGTATGGTGTATTGGACCACTGTCACTTAGTAACAAGGATCACTTGGACAAGGCTGAAAGAGGTAACAGGGCTTCAATTGACGAGTGCCACCTCAAGTGTTGGCTTGATTGTCAGCAACCAGGGACTGTGATTTATGCATCCCTTGGAAGCCTATGCAATTTAACATCGCCACAATTGATAGAGCTTGGCTTAGCCTTGGAAGCATCAAAAAGACCCTTCATTTGGGTTATCAGAGGAGGAAGTTTGTCAGAAGCAATGAAAAAGTGGATTAAGGAAGAAGGGTTTGAGGAAAGGACCAATGGTAGAAGCCTTCTAATTCGGGGTTGGGCTCCTCAATTGCTAATACTGTCACACCCTGCAATTGGAGGGTTCATAACACACTGTGGTTGGAACTCTACCTTAGAAGCAATATGTGCTGGGGTGCCAATGGTTTCATGGCCACTGTTTGGGGATCAATTTTTTAATGAAAATTTGGTTGTGCAGATACTGAAAGTTGGAGTGAAGGTTGGTGCGAAGAGTACTATTAACTGGGGAAAGGAAGAGGAAATTGGTGTGGTAGTGAAGAAGAAAGATATTGAAAGGGCAATAGAAAGTGTAATGGATGAGAGTAGTGAAAGTGAAGAAAGAAGAAAAAGGGTAAGAGTACTTGCAGAGGTGGCTAAAAGAGCTGTAGAGAAAGGAGGATCCTCTCATTCTGATCTGACCTTGCTTATCCAGGATATCAGACAAAAAGTCAAGAGAGACATGTGACAATGTTATTTGTCATGCACCAATCTGAAATAGAAGGCAATGCGTTATGCTTTTTTCATTTAATGGTGTGTAATGAACTCTTTCAAGTTTATTCATAAGCTCTGCAAACTTTTGCAGGCAATTACTTTGCTTCTGCAGTACCGAATATGTAAACCAATCTTGCTATCTAAATTTTACTATTCCTGAAAATTGATTAACTTTCTTGTGAAGGAGTATTGTTTTGGAGAACCAAAGTTTTGAGTTGGTTTTTCTATCAAGTTGGATCATACACCAACACTTTTTGGATAAGTATGTGACAATGTTTTTCTCATAGAACAAACGGAATGAGAGATATTATGTTTGTTTGTATACAAATTTGGATTTCCCTGTCATATAATTGGACAAACATTTTAAAGATTCTAATCAGAATTGGTTGTTAATGAATTGTATAAATATTATTTTGTCCACTTTGAAATACAGTTTTTCATTGAGATCTTTGGACAACACATAATAAGGTATTAATCAATCAGTAATGTTGATAGGAACTCTAGTTTTGGAATGGAAAATTAATAAAAGACAAGTATTTGATTCACTTATTTTTTTTTTTCTAACTTTTATTATGCTTTTATTTAAGATGTTGAGTAGTCACATCACATTAGAAGATAAAAAATTACAAAGAGAATCATTCACATTCTTATGATGGAAAATAATGATGATTTAATATGAATTAAAGTTAGCATTCATGGACATTAAAAACTATTTAGTGAGAATTAGTATTGAATATAAAAGGTCAAATTATGGTTATTAATACTATGATTAATCATCCACTTACACTTGAATTGTCTAGTATTGTCAAAACGAGTTACCTGTCCCAATCCAACTCGGTCTATCATGAGTTAGTCACTTAGTGAGTCAATCCAACTCAGTTCATCTATTAGCAAGCCAAAAAAATTTGAACTCATTCCGACTAGGAGTTCGTGGGTTAAACGGGTTGATTCACTGTCTCACTTAACTACAAGTTTTTTTTTAAATCCAAAAATAATATAATTTTTTTAATTTAAATTTAAATAATTTCAAATGTAATCGAAAAGCAAACCCAAAAAGCAAAAAAAAAAAGTTTATATTGATAATCTTTGTGTCATTTATCCATTTATAAGATTAGAGTCTTGAATGGATAAATTGACCCGTATAAAATAAATTTCATTTTTTTCAAACCCAGTCCGAACCCGTGGTGAGTCGGATTGACTGTAGATTCTAAACCATTTTGACAGCACTAGTATTTTCATACTGAAGATAAATATTTGTGTTAAAAGTATTTCTCAATTCGATGCATTTGTGAGTTTGTTTTACAAATAGAAAAAAATAAAGAAAATTTTGAGAAGAGAAAAAACAAAGATATAAAGATAAAAAAAATATTTTATCAGTATTGAAAATTACATGTTTTAAGTGTGACAAGAGAAAATGAGAGAGAAAAAAAATAAGAGGGAAGGAGTTTAGAGAAAAGGAAAATTAAAAAAAAAAACATAGAAGAAAAATGATAAAAAAAAAGGTGAAAAAAAATAGATATTCTTTATAATTGTACAAATCTTGTTATATTTATTCAAATATGTGAGAGGGAGTTGTTCATGATGTTTAAATTTGATGTTAATTAATCCATAGTGTTTGCAGATAATAAAATACGGATATTTGATCCTATTATGAAAATGGGAGTGATATGATAGGTTACAAAAGGAGAAATCATTAATGTTCCTGGAAAAAACAATGCATTTATTAAAAATTATTAAATAAAATCCTTTGAGTTCTTCTAAGAACCGTGAGTTTCTAAGTTCTCTCCCCTTCTCTCTTGAAAATCATTTTCTTATTATGTCCTGGTTTTAGTATATTAGAGAAGGCAAGGAAGTAGCTAATCTCAGAGTGAGTATGCTCTGCACTTGCCTCTATACGAGGATCCTATGCATAAGAAAATTCCGAATATGATCCTTGGATACTATATTCTGTTTATATTCTGTTTATAGGCAGGAGATTGTAACATAAGCAGGTTTGAGTTTCCAAGTGCTCTTAGTAAGTCAGGCTGGAGATATTATTGTCTGGTAGAGATAAGGAAGAGTTTAGGAGAACGGGTTGTGATTCGGTAGTTGTTTCCATGGCTTAGATGTCTCCCTCTACTCACCCTATTTCATATTATATAATATGGTCTTCTTTTAGAGCAATCAAGGAAGTAAGTTGGCTATACTTTAGGTTTTGATACCATTCCTTCAAAGTTCCAGTCATTCGATAATAGAATTCTTCTATAACTTTGTAGGAATCTGAGTCTTTAATGAGTTTAGTGTCCGATTGGGAGGAAGATCATCCATGACATCTTCATTCAGTTTGAATGGGAGTTTGACAAAAAAGTCGTGATTTTTCCATAAGGGCCTCCGTGATTATCAGCACATAATGAGAGTAACTTCTTCTTGACCTGTTCTATCTCTAGAGGGGATTTTGAGAGAGAGAATAGTGTAGAGGCTTCTACAAAAGGTTTGAACTCTCTCTTGTATTTTAAACCAGTGGGCAGTATCTGCAATCTGTCTGCTTCTGAGAATATGTCCATGCCTATCAAAATATCTTTGCCAGGAAATTTGCTACCTATTTAGTGAGAAATAATATGAAATGTAAAGGATATTTTTTTTTTCATATAAAACTATGCACTTATATACAATTTATATGTGAATAAAACGAAGTTTTCTTTTTTTTTAGAGTTCATGAAGTTTTCTTATTTCCAATTGTTGAAGAAAAAACATTTTCACTAATACATTTGCATATTAGATCGTATAGTTAAATTTGATTAAGGTAAGTGCCATAAAGAAGAACTTAGAAAACTATACCGGAAAAGTTAACTATCTATAATAATGTATAAATAAAATTATCTTTGTGTACCAAACTCGCTTTTTTTATCTTTATTAATGAATAAAATTATAACACAAAAACTTATAGAAAATGATAGTTATTAAAAAGAAAGTGATAAATTTTTTTATTAAAATCTGATTATATTGTATTGTTATAACTAAATTATAATTAAAGACAGAGATATTATTATGTACTACTTGTTTCGGGTGTAGGGTCAACTACTTCCACAACAAGTCTTCACCTTTTTACTCATGAGTCGTTCAGGTGATTGTATCTATTCTTTGTCAAACTTCTCTTTCATCTTACTTCAAAACATGTCAAAGGTACTATGATGCTTAAGTTAGTAAGAAATTTGGACAAAGTCTTAAATTCATAATAAATACGATCACTTATCTTTACTTTTAACTTTTATTTATAGTTTTTGAGATGACCTAAGATTAGTGGAATGTCAATCACGGTCCAATCTCAACCAACTACACTAATTGATACTTATCCCTAACCATGATTTTTTATGTTTCTTAAGAAGTGTTTTGCTACTGGGATCAACCGTTCAACCTCTACACATACTAGACCGAATGACCTTTATGTTAACTTTGCTTTAGATTGAGTGTTTAACATAATGAATCGTCAGTCACTCTTTACAATCGAGACCGTCCAACCATACGATCATACAGTACACTATTATAAAGTAAAATATACTCATGAGATATTTACTATATTAACATACATTATGTATTGTTATAAATATAACAAATAAAGTTTAAGAAAATAGCGGTACATATATTTTATGTAATATGTTTAGACTTAAAATTAATATAAATATTAAATTTATTAATTAAAATAATATACCGTGATTGGTAATAGTTTTCAGAGGCAGTAAAAAGGCAATTCACGTACACCAAACAGGTTCAATAATTGTACTCATAAAGCAAGATCAATGTTGTTCCGTATCAAACACCCTGGTAACGGATAATTCAATGAATCTATTTAAATTGTATGAATTGGTTCAAATCAAATTAGTATTTCTGATGTAAAAGTTTATGAAAAAAACTGAAACGAGCAATTCAGCTGAGTAAAATAGGAAAAGAAAAGTTGTATAATTATGATATGATTTTTTTTTAAATCGTAAAAATTGATATTGAAAGTAGAATAATTAGATTTCTATCAGTTGATTAGGTTTAGGTGTTACGTTATCGAAAACAGGAGCCGGAAAATACTCGGTATTTTGGCTCAATTATTGGAATGGAATTATCTGCATTACTTTGTAAATCAGAAATGTCAATATTACGTTTCATTTTATATCTTATAAATCTATAAATTAGAAAATATAATTTTAGATAATGGTATGTAATTAAGACTTTTAAATGAAAAATATAAAATTGTGATATAAATTCTGAAACACTGCAGCAAACGGTTATTGTGACAGGAATTTTAAACAATAAAAAAATGTTATCTATGAAAGTTGTTTTTTTATTAATATTTTATAATTAAATTATAGACAAATATAATGAAAAAATTATTATTAAAATAGCTTAATTAGGTATGTAGTTAGAATATAATTTATATATTTCGTCATATATATATAATATTATTTTATGTAGAAGAATCTAATTAGGACCTTTTAAATGATAAATATAATTAAATAAGAGAGGAATTATAAGAGGAATTTTGAAAAACTATATTAAAAGTAGGCTTAAATGCTTACTTCGTCCCATGTTAAAAGGTAAATTTCTATTTAATATTTGGTTTAAAAAATGTATCTATTTAGTTTCAAACTTGTAAAAATTGTGTCAATGTGTTTTTCGTTAAATGGGCTTAAACAGAGTTAACTCCATGCTAATAAAACTGATTTTTTTTTCTTCTCTCTCATATATTCTTTTTGCAATGTTTAAGATTTTTCTCTCCCTTCTATTTCCTTCCGATCATTCATCTCCATTGCTCTCTTATGCAACTCCTTCTTCTCAATAATGTTATGTAATCATGATTTATACTTTGAGAAAGGTAACAATTAATATTAAAATAAATGATACCTATTTTTTTTTATATCAACAAAGTATTTAAAACCTATAAAAGAGTATTATACATTGACATGAATTTTATATGATAGTTTTTGTTAACTTTTGTAGCTTTTGTCATTTTTGTAATTATAATTCCTGAAAAAATTATTGGTGACAAATATTTATCATAAAAGTGGATTTAGTCTCTTTTGATTTAGGATTATCTTTTAAATTTTAAAGAAGATAGTTTCTAATATTATTATATTTTACAATGAAAATTAATAAAAGTGAAATTAAGTTGTTTTTAAAGTTAGACTTTATCTTCTATATTTATGATTCATACATAAATAACTATGTTTTATTTCTAGAGTTAAAACAAAATAAAAAACAAAAAATACTTATTCAGTAGTGTAAAAAGGACTTTAGACTTCTATTATTTTAGGTTTTTAACGTCTGATCTCTGTCCAACGTCTATATGGGTGACGTTAGTGAGACGTCGGACCCTTTAGGTCAGACGTCTCTATAGACGTCCGACCTATATAGGTCCAACGTCTCTATAGACGTCGGACTTATACGTCTATATAGACATCCGATCCATAAGGTTAGATGTCTCTAAGGTTGCTCCTGACTCATGGTGATTCAAGTTTACAACTTTATATTTTAGTTGAAGAGAATGTATTGTACATTTTTTTTATTGGATGGTTTTAAAAACGTAGTGGAGGGAATTAGAGGAGTACAAAACGCAAGAAATCGCCGCTATAGAAAGCTGCCTAAAGACACGAGAATAACTGCACCAAAATCCAACGAAAACGCATTTTAATCGGTTCAAATGAAAGATAATGCATCAAAGAGTGATGTAATCGGAGTAAAATTAATTTAAAACGGTGCAAAAGTGAGAAAACGAACCTGAAAAGCGTAACCCGTAGAGAGAAAACGCGATGAAGATGATGAACAATGAGTGTGTCGTAACAGCTGTCTCGCATTCACGGTGTTTTAATGCCAAAATTTAGACGTCGGTTCCCCCAATTAACAGACGTCTAAAGTGCTTTAGAAGTCGGATTAGCGGGATCATACGTCTAAATAGAGTCAAAAAGTGACATTTTAAATTTCTGGATTTAGGGTTTAGACGTCGGTTCCCCCAATTAACAGACGTCTAAAGTGCTTCAGAAGTCGGTTCCCTCCATAACAGACGTCTAAATAGAATAAAAAATTATTTTTTTTAACTTTTTTTGTTTAGTTTTGGCGTCTATTTGGGGAAGCAGACCTATATGAGTATTTAGACGTCGGGTCCTTCCATAACCAACGTCTAAATAGTTGTTTTATTTACGAAAAATGTCACCGATCATTTTTTACTTTGGATATTCGATGGTCAGACGTCTAAAGGGTGACGTTAAAGGTCTTTTTTGCACTAGTGATTCTAAAATAAATATGAAAATGTCAATAACACAAGTAAAAATGTAAAGAAATTTTTAAACTTTTTAAAACAAAAGAGGTACAACTAAATAAATTAAAGTTATGGGTATGTTACTCACTATTTCTGATTGTTGTTCCATGTTTTAAACTGTTGATATATATAGGAGTGGTTATCTCTGCATCTCACTTGTCTCAACCTGCACCTCCTTTTATTTTTATATTTTCAATTGTAGCATTCAATAATAAAAAAAAATGAAGCAACCCTTCCTCCTCAAGTGTGCCGCATCTTGCAAACCCTAGATTTGAAAACACTACACTTCTTTCTCCTCACTTTTTTCCTTTGTCGTATTTCATATCTCATAACCTATACCCCTCTCTTTAATATGCGATTTCTTTAGCTCATATACACTGCATGATGATGTTTTGGCTGTAGCACATGGTCATATGCCGGCAGTCTTTTCAGCTTAGTATTGCAGTGAGCAAACATCTATGGTTATTTGTTAAAAGGTTATTTTTCTCTGAATCTCCCACAACACAGAAGCTTGCAAATAATGGATTCAACGTCCCTCTGCAACCTCCACTTTGTGTTCATACCGTTAATGGCCCCGGGTCATCTTCTTCCCATGGTGGACATGGCCAAAATGTTGGCACGACGCAAAGTGAAAGTGAGCATAGTCACCACACCTCTCAATTCCATCCACTTCCAAGATAGCATAGACAGAGAGATTCAATCTGGCTCACCCATCCAAATTCTTCATGTTCCGTTTCCATGGGCTGAGGCTGGAATACCAGAGGGGTGTGAGAGTCAAGACACTCTTCCTTCAATGGATCTCCTATACAACTTCAATGTCGCTCTGAACTTGTTGCAGCGTCCAATAGAAGAGCTTCTACAAAACCAAAGCCCATTTCCAAGCTGCATAATTGCCGACACAAATCTCTTGTGCGCAGCTGGTGTTGCCGACAAGTTGAATGTTCCTAGAATAATATTCGACGGGACCAGTTGCTTCTATCTGCTGTGCTGCCACAGTTTAAACAAGAACAAGGTCCATGAAGCTGCATCTTATGATGAGAAATTTCTTGTGCCTGGAATGCCCCACAGGATCGAATTGCGAAGGTCTCAACTCCCCGGATTATTCTATCCTGGCAGGGACTTGAGGTTGCAAGCTTTCCGTGAGGCAATAAGGGAAGCTGCGAAAAAGGCATATGGGATAGTGGTTAATAGTTTTGAAGAGTTGGAAGCAGAGTATGTGAAAGAGTATGAAAGGGTTACGGGGCATAAGGTATGGTGTGTAGGACCTGTGTCGCTGTGCAATAAGGATGACACGGAGAAGGGTCTGAGAAGTAAGAGAAACTGGAGTGATGAGAGTAGATATGTGAAGTGGCTTGATTCATGGCCTGCAAGGTCTGTGATTTATGTGTGCCTTGGTAGCCAAAACCGTGCAACGCCTGAGCAGTTGATAGAAGTGGGGCTGGGATTGGAAGCGACAAAAAGGCCATTCATTTGGGTTCTTAGAGGTGCATATAGAAGAGAGGAAATAGAGAAATGGCTGTTGGAAGATGGGTTTGAAGAGAGGGTGAAAGGGAGAGGGATTCTGATAAAGGGTTGGGTGCCACAAGTGTTGATATTGTCACATAGAGCAATAGGAGCGTTTTTGACACATTGTGGATGGAATTCCACGGTTGAAGGGATCTGTGCAGGGGTTCCGTTGGTGACTTATCCTCTGTATGCTGAGCAGTTTCTTAATGAGAAGGTTGTTGTGCAGGTGGTGGAGACTGGAGTGAGTGCAGGAGCTGAAACTGTTGTGCGCTTGGGAGATGAATTCAAGGCTCGAGTAGAGGTGACGAGGGACAATGTTACGGATTCAATTGAGAATGTAATGGGTGAAGGAAAAGAAAAAGAAGTGATAAGGGAAAGAGCAAGAAAGTATGCAGACATGGCAAGGAAAACGATACAAGACGGTGGTTCATCTTACAACAACATGTCTCTGCTAATTCAAGACATCATCCGTTTGAAAATGTCACAACAAAATGGAACACCAAATGTTTTTCTAGAGTAAATTATATTCAGAGATGTCCTATAGTATTTTGAGTTATGCTAGACTCAGATTGCACTTTTAAATTGGGTGTTTTGTTGCTTAAGCTTTGTCCGAATGAAGCACGAAAAATGGATCTTTGATCTGCTAAAGGTTGAATATATGCTAGGAAAGAAAGGAGGAGGGTACCCAAGATATCTTAGTGATGAGATGAACGAAAGGTAAAGACATGTAACATGTTGGTTCGGCTCTTTTATTAAAGCAGGGTATTCTTATAAAAAATTTAGTATTGAGTGACAGAATTTGATCCTGAAGAATTTCGTGTCAAAGTGAGAACTTTAGTTTACAACGTTTATTCTAATATCACTTTTACTAAAATTAAACTAAAGTTGTGTCAATTTAGTATGATTTCAACTTTAAAAATAATTTGAACTAGTATTATTTTGACACAAATTTTTTACAATAAAATTGTATCATCTTGGCATGATATAGGATAGGACTAAAGACTTTTTGACCTCTCGAGGTAAGGTATATAGCCTTAACCTATTGGCATATATCGAGAACTGGTATTCCAATCTAAATACTGGTACCAGCATCTTTTAATTAAGAGCATCTTTTAATTAAGAGCGTGGAGGATGATTAAATGACTAAAATTCATTGTTAGACCTCAGCAGATAATTGGACTAGTAGGATTTCAAGACTGATGGACCCAGAAAAGTACGGTCCATCCAGTTGAACTTTTGATAAAAAAAGATAAAACACTATAAATAGAATATTAATTTTAATTTATGATTCACTTTTTCCATTAATTGAAATTTGACTAATCAGTTCTAACTAATTATTAATTTAAGTGTCCCATAACCTTGTAGGATTTCCATCGGTGTTGAACAATGCGTGGAAGAGAAGTTAAAAATACTCTACTGATGATTAAAAAAAACTAACATGTCTATGATTTATAAATTTATCTTATTTATTCTCAATCATGAATGATCAAATTAGAAAAGAGTAAAAATAAATTACATGGTAGAGATATAACGGATTACCTTTAATTATGAAATGATTTTTACTAATTTTTTTAAAATTAGTTAATATTTACTTTAAGTTTTAAAAAATACTATAAAATCAATATAAAAATTAAACATGATAAAAGAGTGATAAAAATATTTTAATAAAGTAATTGTAATAGCATTTATTTAAATATATATATATATATATATATATATATATATATAATTATTTAATCATCTTCATTATTTACTTATTAATTTTGCATCTTACTCTGTACCCTTATATAAGATAAAAGACATGTTGAAATAATATATCATGGAATGAAATAATGTATTCTGAATTCTCTTAAAGAATTAATTATTCACACATTCTCATCTCAGGATATATTAAGGAGATTAGTTAAGTCTTTACAACATTCAAAGATAACTGTTTTTTAGGAAAATGCAATTAATTAACTAGTTAAATCCTACATTCAAAGATATTTTTAGTGGCAATTATTATATCTTTCGATGCAATATAAACTGTCTGTGAGTTCAGGATATTGTTTGTTAAGGGTTGAATTATTAAAAAAAAAATGTAATGATGCAAGTGTACCCAAAATTTCAGCTACAATCATAATGAATGCTTGTAAAAATCCTTTTCCGTGACAAGGAAAAACTAGATATTCAAAGGATTTACGCGCAATTCTTCTTATGAGAAATTCAATGGATAATTTATTTTAATAAAAAACTTAAAATAATTTATGATATAAAGTTTTATTTGGTAGAAAATTTTAAAAAAAAATACATGTATTTATAAGGATAATATACTATTTAAAATTAGATAATTTCATATTTTATATAAAATAGAATTAAAATTTGAATTTTTTATTTTCTTTTCTCTTATATAACTTCGTTAGTGATTCATCAATTGAATTTCAGTTGAGTGTAGACATCATCTTTTTCACCAAGATTAGACATTGTTGATTTGATGTTTTTGTCACGGATGTTCATACAGTTTCTTTCATACTTTGATATTTTTCAGCCATTGTTTTCTTTTTTAAAGTTTAATAGGATTTTTCATTTTTTATCTTGCCAAAAATAAAAAGGAAAATTAGTGAATTATTACTGTACACCAAATGATGAAGAATCACCCTTCCAGTGAACCACACCAACTCAAACTCTGCCTCGTTAACCAGTGGCGACGAAAAACCAGGTGGAAATTTGTTGTCCAAATCACGTGAATGAAAAACACCAAACTCTTTCACTGTTGCATTTTGGAAAGTAACAAGTGTCATTTATGATTTGTCTATAAACACAAAATCGTGTCTCAATTTAGGTGGTTCAACTCGGTTCGCGTCTTCCTTAGAATTCATACCATATGCATGCCTTACAACGAGTATTTGGTTATCAATAAAAACAAAATATGTAATTGGATTTGGATCTGAAAGAAAGAGTGAGCACAGACACAAAATATTAACCCCTTGATGAACAAATTGAATACTCATAAAGAAAAAGAGTTGGAGAGCAGAGAAATAGCAAGAATTTTCTCAGAAACTCCCACAACACAGAAGCTTGCAATTAATGGATTCAACTTCCCCTTGCAATCTCCACTTTGTGTTCATCCCAATAATGACCCCGGGTCATCTTCTTCCCATGGTGGACATGGCCAAAATGTTGGCACGACGCAAAGTGAAAGTGAGCATAATCACCACACCCCTCAACTCCATCCACTTCCAAGCTAGCATAGACAGAGAGATTCAATCTGGCTCACCCATCCAGATTCTGCATGTTCAGTTTCCATGGGCTCAAGCTGGATTACCAGAGGGGTGTGAGAGCGCAGACATTCTTCCTTCAATGGATCTCCTATCCAATTTCACTGTCGCCATGAACTTGATGCAGCGACCAATAGAAGAGCTTCTTCAAAACCAAAGGCCCTTTCCAAGCTGCATAATTGCCGACAAGAATTTCGTGTGTATGGCTGATGTTGCTGACAAGTTCAACGTCCCAAGAATAATATTCGAGGCATCAAATTTTTTCTATCTCCTATGCTGCTACATTTTGAACAAGGAAAAGGTCCATGAAGACTTGTCTTATGATGAGAAATTTCTTGTGCCTGGAATGCCCCACAGAATCGAATTGCGAAGGTCTCAACTCCCCGGATTATTCCATCCCGGCAAAGACGTGAAGCTGCAAGCTTGTCGTGAGGCGACAAGAAAAGCTGCAAAAAAGGCATATGGGATTGTGGTTAACAGTTTTGAAGAGTTGGAAGCTGAATATGTGAAAGAGTATGAAAGGGTTACGGGGCATAAGGTATGTTGTGTAGGACCTGTGTCGCTGTGCAATAAGGATGACAAGGAGAAGGCTCTGAGAAATAAGAGAAACTCGAGTGATGAAAATAGGTATATGAAGTGGCTTGATTCATGGCCTGCAAGGTCTGTGATTTATGTGTGCCTTGGTAGCCTGAACCGTGCAACTCCTGAGCAATTGATAGAATTGGGGTTAGGATTGGAAGCAACGAAAAGGCCATTCATTTGGGTGCTTAGAGGTGGATATGGAAGAGAGGAAATTGAGAAGTGGCTGTTGGAAGATGGGTTTGAAGAGAGGGTGAAAGGGAGAGGGATTCTGATAAAGGGTTGGGTGCCACAAGTGTTGATATTGTCACATAGAGCAATAGGAGCGTTCTTGACACATTGTGGATGGAATTCCACGCTTGAAGGGATCTGTGCTGGGGTTCCGTTGGTGACTTTTCCTTTGTTTTCTGAGCAGTTTCTGAATGAGAAGATTGTTGTACAAGTGGTGGAGAATGGGGTAAGTTTAGGAGCTCAATCTGTTGTGCACTTAGGACAGGAAGATGAGGCTCGAGTTCAGGTGACAAAAGAAAATGTTGCAGATTCTATTGAGAAGCTAATTGGTGAAGGCAAAGAAAAACAAGTGTTTATGGAAAGAGCCAGAAACTATGCGAACATGGCAAAGAAAACAGTGGAAGAAGGTGGTTCGTCTTACAACAATATGTCTCTCCTAATTCAAGACATAGCAAGTTTCAAAATGCATTAGATCAATTATTAGGTTTATTTACTAGAATTTGAGATGTTTTTGTCTAACGCTTTTTGAGGTTCCTTTTTTGTTGCTTTTTTTTTTAAATTAAAATGAATACTTATGATAATTTCCGTAGTCTACTTAAGTTTGTGATAATTACTTTCTTTATTTGTATTTTATGCTCTTTGATGAAAAAAGAAGTGGAAAGTTTTGGAGAAAAATTACACAAATTCTTCAAACTTCCAATAATAGTTCATAACTTTCACTTCATATTATTTTTTTCTATGGAGAACTATCATCTATAGGTTGTCAAAATAAGGGCATACTTCAGAGTTCAAAGGTAGTTAAAGACAGTTCAATTCAAACTCCATTACTTCAAAATTCAAGAGTAGCACAACACAACTCAAAAGCCATAATAACAAAAACACTTGTTATTGTACAAAAAACTTTATATGATAATATTTTTATCATCATTACTTTAAAAACTGTCAAGAAAACTTGTGACAAGTTAAATAAAACAAAGAAGATCCAGGTTTCGAATTTGAGAAGATAGTTTGAAGCATTTAGCATGAAGTCCACTGAATCTTTCAAAAGAGTTCATGGACCATCCAGATGAAAGATAAAAGCTTTTCAGTTGAATAAAAAAAGAAGAGCAACATGTAATATAGTTTGGTAAAACCAACATATCATTATCTATATCTATCCGAAGAAAGAGTTGGAAGTGCAAAGGTAGTAGCAGAACACCAAATTTCAGAGAAGACAAAGATTGCCACCTTCCTTTCTCTGTGGCATTTTATTCTCGTATATCGTTTATCACGACCATTATATTGCCCTTCACTCCATGGATTCCCAAACTCATCAGCAACACTCTGTTCTTGTTCCCTTAATGTCCCAAAGCCATCTCATTCCCTTTACACAAAAGGTCAAATTACTCGCAGTCAATGGCGTTTCTGTCACTATTTTCCTTACACCCCTCAATGCAGCAAAGTTAAACAATGTCATTGATCAAGCAAAAGCCTTAAACCTCCAAATCCAGTTTCACTTGCTACACTTTCCTTCCAAAGAAGCAGGGTTGCAAGAAGGTCGTGAAAATACGGACACCCTCCCTTCCCCTCAATACCAATAATTGTTTTTCGCCGCTTCTAATAAGCTGAAAGAGCCATCGAGAAATGGCTTTCAGAGTTGGAAACACTACCCACTTGCATGTTTCCGACTTCTGCGTACCTTGGACAGTTCAAAGGCAGTGCAAGACTCCATTGCCTATGTTGTTGAATCAAAGTTCAAGATACCGAGAGTTGTCTTCCACGGAATCTCATGCTTCGCCCTCTTGTGCTCGCACAACATTACCAAGTGCATGAAAATGTCACCTCAATGTCAGTCATTCGCAGTGCCGGACTTCCCTGACACCATTGAATTCTCCAAGGCACAGTTACCTAACGAAATGGCTCAGGACTCGCAGGATTGGAAACGTGCTAAGGGTTTAAGATATTTTTTCTTTATTTTTTCAAATTTGTTTAGTTTTTAGTTACATTCTTAATCAGTTTAAATGATCAATTGATTGGGAAGGTATCTCAATTATCTTTTATTTTGAAACTCATGAATTTGATATATGACACATTTCAAAATAAAAAATATTGTAGAGTTAAATATGTTTTTATTTCTTAAATTAAATTTGTTTTTAATCTCTCTTTCAAACCAAACAAGTTACGCTTTAGTCTCCTCTTAAGAAAAGCTTAATTTTGGTCTTTCAAAATTAACGGCATTAAAAAAAAACTGACGTGCCTAACGGAGTGTGAAACGTAATTTTTTTTTTTTTTCTGAAACTGTTAATCTTTCCTCAATCCTCTTCCTTATTCTCTCTCTCCGACTCTACCACAGACATGAACAAACTCACAGAGGGATTGTGATTGTGAATTGGCATAGCAGGCCACACACACAACGTCGCAGCAGCACCGCCACCTCCCGAAGTCACGTTCCCATACCCCATTCCAACCAAGCCAGCATTAGAGACGGATGGCAGAATGACACCCACCTCTGAACAGCTTGTACTCCAATTAGTTAAAATTGTTTATGGGGGTAGCAGATGCTTCATCTCTCAGCTGCTCTTTATGTTCCCTTTTCTGTGAGCACCTAAAGTTGAGTCTGGGACGGAAAAATTGAGTGGTCTTTGCATCCTTGTACAAAGAGTGCATGCAGTAAGCAGTAGCAGCAACTTTGGACCACCCTACTCACAAGATTCTTGTACTTATAGTTATATATCTCTCCCACATCTGCCATATCCTTAATAAAGACCAGAATCACTCTTCATTAAAAAAATCATCCACCTATATGTATGTAGGGTTCTTAGGGAACGAAATCCCAAAACACCCCTCCATCTTTGCCAGTGGATTGTGTACAGAACACAACCGAAAACTCGTTTATAGGAGGGCCCTCAACACTCAGCAAGAATCCGTGAACTACTCTGAGCACCCGACAAACCCCATTTTGAAAAATTTACTTGTGAGAATGCCAGTTTTGTTTAGGCTTTAATTTTGACCTTGTGTCATCAAGCCTAGGTGTTTTTGTGCGCAGGACAGAAAATCGGCATCGCGCCAAGAACCGCCATAGACACCGGCAAAACGAGAAACTCTTCCACCACACTCCGCGTTACTGAATTCAGTTGTCGCACAACATCGCCGCCAATCAATAAAACACGTAAATCGAAGAAAAACCTGTGATCTCTCCGGCGAGTTCATCTCCTCCATGTCATCGGGCTTTGATCTCTCCGGCCTGTTCGAGACCAAGCAGAAGACGGTCACAGTGTTCACTTCCAAGTGTTCTGCGGTGTCGATTATGGCCAAGATCGCTGCGGAGGCACCGGCGGCGGCTGGCCTCGTCGGTGGCCGGGAGAATGCATCCCGTTGAGTAAGGGTGTTTCTCTCGCGCACAAGAAGAAGACATAAAAGGAGGACTTTCACGGTCGGTGGCGATGAGTTTGTCGACGAGCGACGTTGCCAGAGATGCCTTTGGCCGACCAGAGGGGCTACTGGTTCGATGGTTGTTGGTTCGGTGAATACATATTTAATCTCAAATTTTAATATAAATTTAATATATAATCAAAATACTCAAATTTTAATATATGATATTTTTTAAACAACATTATGTCTAATAAAAGAAAAATTCATATTAATTATATTTAATAAATATTAAAACTCAATTAAATAAAAAATATTAAAACTTAATTGAGCAAAAATAAATTAAAATAATCATAAATTTAAATATACATATAAATTACCAAATAAACCTATTTTATAGACAAATAAAAAACAACTTTGATAATTTGTTTAGTCATTTATTAATATAAAGGAATAGGGCAGCTGTAATTTTAAAATAATAATATATTTACTGTTTACTTTAACTCATAACTTATAGTGATGTTATAGTTAACGAGTAGTTTAGTTCTCATTATTATTTTATTTTTTTTCACTGGTTTATAGACCAACATGTCATTCCGTCATATGCATAAATAGTAATGACATGAGCACTAGGTTATCAATGTTGTCGTTTGTTTATTCGCTAACATTGTTATTTAAGAAAATAAGAAATTCAAAAAATAAGATCAAATTTTTTATTAAAGACTAAAAACTAAAATATGAAAAAGAGTGGGAAATAAAAAGATAGTAAACTCTTTTTAACAAGCTGGAGCAAAATGTTTTTCCTACTATTTATTGTCATTGCCTATGTTTTTGTTCTCTCTCTCTTCTTAGTAGTTCCCCTACTGGTCTAATTGATAATTAATTTTTTTATCTATATAAGATAGACGTTTAAGCGAATCCAGCTGGATTGAACCAGCCTCCAAACTCAAAAACTTAAAATAAACACCTAGGAGTATTTATAAATTGTTTGTCGATAACTCTTTACATTAACAAGAAACTCAAATTCTTTGTGTAATGTACGAGTAGAGGTGGGCAAACTGCATTATTTGCACTGCACTATAAATCTATTACAATTAACTATAAAATAGTTTAAAAAAACTGAACTGCACTAGAAAATAGTTCAAAAAAACTGAACTAAACTATTTTTAGTTCAGTTAATTACAAAACAATTCAGTTAACTACAATGCACCTTTTTCTAATAAATAAATGTGATTTTGCACTAGTACAACTGTCAATAGCTAATCATCGATAGAGTTAAAAGAATTAGTTTAATTTGATTTTTTTTTAATAATTACAAACAAATAAATTAATATTCAATAACATCACAACATTTAAAAAATTAAATTATAAATCTATATAATTAGAATTAGTAAATAATTATAATAAAAAATTTAAAAAAATTAATGAAATATTATTGGTACTATTTTATCATATTATTAAAATTAAATTAATAACTATAATTATTTATCATTACTATTTATTATTAATTTAAAAATATAAAATGTCTAAAATTTGATTCTCATATTAAATATAGTTTAATTTAATAATATAAATTTGTTTATATATTATTTTATATAGATTAAAAACTTAATCTCTAAAAAATATTTCTGTTTATCTCTGTTTTGTCGAAATATTTTTATTTTGACAATTATCTAGTTTAATATAAAAATTCTCATCTTCTCTTCTCACCTTTTTCTGAATTCTCATATATATATATATATATATATATATATAATATTATATTTTATAATTATTTACATAAGTACTTTTATCTTTTTATTTTTACAATTATAGTTAATTTTATTAAGTTATAAAAATAATTACTAGTTTTTGAAATATAATTACAATATAATAAAATTTAGTTTTTTTTAAAATATATAATTATTTTAGTATAAATTTAATAATATCATTTTATTTTAATAATTATTATAATAATAGTTAACTTTTTAAGAGACTTGAAAAGGAACATTTATTTATTTATCTATATATATTTATATATAAAAGTAACGTAAAAACAATTGTCTCATGTCATCACAGAAAACAAAATTAATAAAATCTAAATTATATATATATATATATATATATATATATATATATATATATATATATATATATATATATATATATATATACTCGTGCCTTTATTTCTTATGTTTATGTTGTTGGAAATAGAAGAAAAGTAAAACAATTAAACAAGCAAAAGTAAAATAAAGTACATAGTTTGAAGTAGTTAACTAAACTGTTAATAAAAGAAGTTCAGATTTTTTGAACTGAACTACAAATAAGTATAATTCAGTTTTTGTAAAAAGTAGTTTAATTTTTATAGTACAAAATAGTATAGATAATCCATAATTTAGTATAGTTTAGTTAATCATGTTCAGCCCACGTACGAGTCATGTTCTTAAGGCTCCGATCTCGTTCGTTAGCTGAGAACCTTTTATGATATGTTAATAACTAAAATTTAACCATTTTTTTATAATGAATATATGTCAAAAATGTATTGGTCCATTTCAAATACTTTTTAAAAAAATTTCAAATACACCAATAAAAAGGTGTCACCTGGACAATTTGAGAAAATGTTGTCATGCAGAGTTGTTGAAGAAAAGCTTATAATTGGTAGATGAACACTAAAGACGTGTTGACTTGCAATTCTTGCAAGTCTTCGCCATCGGAAGCTGTGCCGCCACAGAAAATAGCCATGAGATGCTTTTTAAAACAAGTGTCTAAGAGATTATAAACAAGTGAATTTCAGCTTTTGCATTCGACCAATTCAAATCCAAATGGCATCCCAAGAATCTCAGTCTCACTTCGTTCTGTTTCCTCTCATGTCCCCAGGCCACTTGCTCCCAATGACAGACCTAGCAACAATATTGGCACAGAATAACGTGATTGTTACTGTAGTCACCACCGTACATAACGCTTCTCGTTTATCAGAAACCTTTTCCCGTGCTTCCGACTCAGGCCTCAACCTCCGACTGGTTCCACTCGAATTTCCATCCCACGATGCTGGATTTCCAGAAGGGTGTGAGAATTTTGACATGCTGCCTTCTATGGGCATGGGTTTGAATTTCTTCCTTGCCGCAAACACCATGCTACACGAACCGGCTGAGAAAGTGTTTGAACAGTTGACACCGAAACCAAACTGCATAATCTCTGACGTGGGTTTAACATACACAGCCGACATCGCCACCAAATTCAACGTCCCCAGAATATCTTTCTACGGCGTTAGTGGTTTCTGTCTCTGGTGGCAGCAAAAGTTGGTCACTTCTAAAGTTTTTGATACCATAGCCACAGATTCAGAGTACTTTTCCATACCTGACATCCCTGACAAAGTTGAGATCACAAAAGCACAGACGGCAAGACCTATGCACGAAAACTGGAGTGAGTTTGTTGAAAAGATGGCCGCAGCTGAAGCGGCTACTTATGGGGTGGTCGTGAATTCTTTTGAGGAGTTGGAACAAGCATATGCAGGGGATTTCAAGAAGGCCAGAAACAATAAAGTGTGGTTTGTTGGGCCCGTTTCACTTAGAAACAGGAATGACTTGGATAAGGCTCAGAGAGGGAACAGCAACAACACATCAAGTGATGCTCATAGTTGCATGAAGTGGCTTGACTTGCAAAAACCAAATTCAGTCATTTACGTGTGCCTTGGGAGCATATGCAATTTATCTCCGTTGCAGTTGATAGAGCTTGGTATGGCCTTAGAAGCATCCAAAATACCGTTCATTTGGGTCATCAGGGAAAGGAATCAAACAGAAGAGTTGATGAAGTGGATTAAGGAATCAGGGTTTGAGGAAAGGACCAAGGGGGTAGGTCTAATGCTACTGGGTTGGTCTCCTCAGGTACTAATACTATCACACCCTGCGATTGGAGGGTTCATGACACACTGCGGTTGGAACTCAACCCTAGAAGCAATATCCGCTGGCGTGCCAATGCTTACGTGGCCATTGTTTGGGGACCAATTCTTCAATGAGAGGTTTGTTGTGAACATTATAAGAATTGGTGTACGCGTTGGGGTGGAAACTCCGGTGCTCTGGGGTGATGAAGAGAAAACTGGGGTATTGGTGAAGAAGGAAGATGTAGTGAGGGCTATAGAGAAGTTAATGGATGAGGGAAGTGAAAGGGAAGAGAGAAGAAAAAGGGCCACAGGGCTTGCAGAGATGGCTAAGACAGCTGTAGAAGGAGGCTCCTCTCACTTCAATGTGACCCAGCTAATCCAAGACATCATTCAACAGTCCCACAAAAACTAATCTTCCGTTACCAAAAGCATATAAGGTATATTATTTCCACAGATTTCCTAATTCTGCTTAGCAAATTAGTAAAATACATTAGTAATTTTGTAATATTGATTGTGTTTAAGACTGCCAAATAAATTATGCCCGCCCAATATTTTATCTGATGATTTTAGTCCACTAACACTCAACTAGAATGAGTAATACGATCTTAAGTCTGTGGACTAGGTCATTATCACACAAAAATAAGTCCACAGAAAATATTTTTAATTAAATTAAATTACTATAGTTCTTAAAATTGAATTTTTTTTATCATAATATAGATTTTGATATTAGGCGAATGCCATAAAAGAATAGAAATTATTGTCATTTTAGTCTCCTACTAGTTACTATATCTCTCAATAGCACTAGCAGCAAATAATAATATGTCAAACAAATTTCAATTATTAATTTGACTCCTTTTAAGTATAAAGATTTTATTATAATTTCGTGGATAAGTTATCTACAGATTAATACCGGATTAATATGTGGGTAATTTCATGGGGAACCTAGAAAATTCATCCAATAAAATGTCATGTGATTGATTCTAGCCAAGTAAAAATATACCTAAATATAATATTCAAATAGTGTTATACCTATTCAATACAGCTGTATATAATATGCAGCAAATTCAACTCAAATTATGCATAACTTGTCCATTGCTATTATGTCTTTTATAGTTAAGTATTGTTTGATGCTAACGTTGCTAATGTTACGAGCAATTTAAGTGCAAGTTTGATCAACCAACCCCATAAATCCTCGCTGAGTATTGTTTTCGGCAATCTCTTTTCAAGCTCCACCTTGACAATATTGTGTTGTTTTATTTACGCAGAGGAAATCGTACAATTAGCTCAGACTTGGAGTTCTCCAATCCCTTCGTAGAACAATTGCAGAGCTTCACTAGTAAAGCCATAAGCAGAAAGTCAAAAATCCATAGAGAGGATATTGCTATCTGTAAAGACTACTCTGTTCCATACAAGGAGTTATATCTTGTTTTAACTTACAGCTATTTTGAAATAGATTATGTTAGAAGGAGATAAAATACGAATAGGACATTATAAAGCATTGTGTTTAACCGTTTGGTTCCACACTTGTCTTCAAATAGTTCTATTTCTACTAATTATATTAGATTTTGAGTAATATAGAGAATAAACAATCTGATCAGATAGCAAAATTTCCCGCACCTCTTGATGGACAATAGGATCTTTCACTATCCCTCTTTTTCTTACCTGAACAGAATATGATATTCAAAGGTTAGAGATAGTACTTTTCTCTTCTTTATTTACAAGGGGAAACAATGATGATTATTTAATACAAAACTATAATGAGTATAATCCCACTTGCACAAAACACGATAAATATACAATTGTTATTTTCATCGGAGACATTGGGATAAAAATTGTCTTTTCACGCATTAAATTGACTGACAAAATCTATGCAGCAAAGTTAACATTTAAAAATCGCATTGGTGACATGTTTTGAAATTAGAAAAGTGTGTATCTTAGCGATTTATTTGAAAATAAATCATTGGATATCCCTAACAAAATCCATGAGCTGAGAGCAAAAGAGGCCATCCCTTGACAATCTTTGGAGAAACATATTCACTTTAGATGTCTAACCTTCCTCTACAACCAAAGATTACGTAGTATTATTACAGATAAACTCCCTACTACTACCCAATTCCCTCAGATTTAGCTTATGAAACTGATCTAGTCCAAGGGGCACATCGGGTTCACCAAATATATGTACGCAATGTCTCAATAAACCAAGATGAAAGAAAGGAAAATGCCAGAGAAGAAAATGTAAAGGTGCATTTGTAATATTTCACCTAGTTTACCTAAACTTCTTCCATATCATATTAATCATGTAGAGCATATTTAAATGCACATTATTATTGCCGACAATATCAAAACAAACAACAAAATTATATAATAGGAGTTTGTATTCCTCACTTGAAATCTACGAGCTTCAAATTGTGGCTTAATCAAAGTCACTAATGCTGCATTTTCCTTCATGATATTGACCACAGCAGGCATGAACTATTAAAAGAATAAAAGAAATAAAAAAGATGCAGTGAATCAAGAAGGCTAATCATACCAGTAATTCTCAGTTCAGCGAAAATAATCTCCAATGTCTCCTCTTACTCTTCTGTGGTTGCTTACAAAGGATGACCGAGCACTTAATAATCAATAGACATAGGAGACAAGATCGTGATCATAAACTTTTCTGATAATCTGAAATATTTTACTTGTGATAGGAGTGTAGGACTATGTTTGACAATATTTCAGAACTTACCCAGAGAATAGAGATGAATGAGAGGTCTAAAATCACCAAATCAAGATTTTGGGAGTCTAGGCACAAATATATAGCAACATTTCTTTCTCTTACCCTTAAAAGATGAATAGAAGTGTATATTTATTAATAAAACAATTCATATTTTATATCATTGAGCAGCTGAATATACATTAAGTTTTATTTACAGATAAAAGATATTGCTTGTCATAAAAAGCACCGGGGAGGAAATTTATGGCTTAAAGAATTAGGAATTATGCCTGCACCAGCTGTAATCGACCCCAAAAATAAATGACCCGGGCACTTTATGAATTCATTATTAACAATTGGAGTTCATACCTTGAGACAGTAATATATGCGTACATATACAGACAAAGAAAAGATTGCAGCAGTCATTCTCTAATACCTCTGGAATGTAAGCTATTTTACATAACGGAATGATACCAGAGTACGATCCAGTGTGCCTAATCCTAGACCATAAGGCATAACGATCAACCCCAAAAGAAGTAGCGGTGTAGTAGAAGGCCATTATACCAAGAGAGCAGATACAGACAAAATGGGTGCTCAAAACTTAAGATATATTCATCATTAGAATTGAAAGTCGTAGGTTTGGCCAGACAATCATTATTAATCCAAGGCATAACTAATAAAAATAAGTCCAAAAAAAAAGTGTAACAAAATAAAAGTACTGTGCTATGCAAGTTAAGCCTCTAAGGAATAACTGCATAACTGAACAGTCAACACAAACAATGAATATAAGAAACCTTAGACACAAAACTAGAGAAATATTAAGGAAAAACCACATAGTTGGGTTTGCATTTAATAAAAGGAAAAAAAAATATTAATATAGCTTCACCGGCAGCATCAATATAATTAGATTTAAAGTTCATTTCTCAACATAGTATCAGAGTTTGGTTAGAGTCTATCCTAACAAAATTTGTTATTTGTTATTTGTTTGACATATTTAGAGTCTATCCTAGCAAAATTTATTATTTGTTAGACATATTGTTCCACCCACTATTGGACCATCTATTAATTTCTAATTCCACGCTCGAGATGCATATACCTCAACATGAGAGAGGATATGTTGGAAGTCTCACCGACTAGTGATAAGACCAATTTATAATATATAAATGAATACAAACTTCACCTTATAAACCAATTTTGTGGAGTTGAATTAAACTTAAAGTCTATTTCTTAACATAACCAAAAAAACTTGAATTATCTAACAAGTTACTTGTCCATAACCTATGCCAACTCCATAAACATGTGATGCACCATAATGAAGTAAGCAGCCAGTAAATCCTCCAGTTGACAGCTCAGAATCAAGAGCTACTTTACCAGTAGTATCACCACCAAGTTGTTTCCAACTTCTGTCCAGTTCTGTGTTGATGTAAAAAAGCCAAACGACAATACAGTTCCACCAAAGTTGCAGCTGAGACATTATTTCAAGTAAATAGAACTGTCACCTACATACATATTTGGTAATTTTGGCTATTATCTCCACAACAGTTTTTTCAGGCAGAGGGCTACCGGCTTTATTTATAAACTTCCCGTCAAAATATACTTTGCCTGCATGCCATATGATACCAGTATATAATAATATATTCTATTGTCTTACAATGAAAAACATAAAAAGAGTCTACAACGACAAATGCGTAAATGTAGATAGCACGAAAAGAAAGAAAAAAGGAAGGCTCCGAAGAATATTTGTCGCATTGCAGTACCCTTTTATCGAGTTGTATTTGTTGGAAGTCCCACATCGACTAGAGATAAGGCCAAATTATAATATATAATTGAGGTGCAAACCTCACCCTACAAGCCGGTTTTGTGGGGTTGAGTTAGGCTTAAACCCACTTTCTAATATGGTATCAGAGCAATGGTTAGAGCCTATCCTAGCGAGTTCTAAGTGGGCATTGTATTCTTCTCTTCCACCCGCAATCGGGCCGCTATCGGACCACCCAATTTCTACTATCACGCACGAGATGTCTATACCTCGGCGTGAAGGGGGTGTGTTGGAAGTCCCACATCGACTAGAGATAAGGCCAAATTATAATATATAATTGAGGTGCAAACCTCACCCTACAAGCCGGTTTTGTGGGGTTGAGTTAGGCTTAAACCCACTTTCTAATAGCATTATATTTGATCTGGAGTTTTAAAAAGGTTCAAACGAGATTCTACTCTAATATGAAAGATTTCACCAAGCAGAAGTTCAATGAAAACTATTCTTTTAGGGTGAGAATATATTATTCGAACTGGCTACGTATTAGCTCAAACACAATTGAAAACAAAATAGAAAAAATAAAATATAAAAATAAAAACAAAAAAGTCCTTCATTTGCTGAAATCATTGGTACACAAAGCACAGGTCAGCCTATCACCTGAGTAGCCAGTACCATTCAAGGTAACTAATTAACAATTGTCACTCAAGAAACCTAATGTATTAAGGTTGTGGATTGTAAGTGATGTCCTAGTTGTTATATGGGCTCGTGCACGACTAAATGATGCCGAATCTCTCCGATGTCTTTCCTCAAAACCTCACAATGGCATCAGAATCAGAATCGGTGGTTCTCCCAATAATGACTCAGATAAATATGTTATAAAGCCGGTAAAGAATTTAGAAAAAATTAAGGTGAGTTGGATTTACCACATTGGTAAGAAATAAGATGACATGAGAACGACTAATGAGCTTTGGTTTTTAAACTGAGTCTGATGTACTAATCTATTGTATGGTGAATATGATTGGTATCTTCCCTTGAAAAACCTCACAAACCAGAAACAGAAAATAGCCCGAATCAAACTAATCAGAGCAATTGTCAGAGTTGCCCACATAACATGATTCACAATAAAAAACATATAAGGAAAAAACTAAGAAAACAGAGAAAGGAGTAGTCTCAACGAACACTAGCAGAATGCAACGCATAAAGAAAGTGATGATATAAGTGCAAAGCTGAGAGTGAGATCAAAAAACACACTAACCGTCATTCACCATTGATGGCCAAATGCAGGTGTCGATGATGACAACCACCACCATGATCGGCCCCAACACGGCCACGAGGTATCCACAGTGAGACGGGTGTGCAGTGCCAGAGCAACCATATTGAAGGGTTTGAAGGGTTTGAAGGGCAGAACTCGAAGAGGGTTTGGAGGGATTATATTATATGTCTGGAATATCTTATATGATTTTATTTTTTATTTTTGTGGGTAAATAATTTCGAATAATTGTTATTTTTTAAATTAAAGTACGAAATGAATTTGATTTCTCAAATATTTTGAAAGGAAGTTTGTAAATGTTTTCCTAGTTTACACAGTTGTAGTGCTTTACATTATTATATTTAATCGCAAATATATTTTCTTAAACATAATTTGTAACGAATCGAATTACTGGTTTTAAATATATAAAATGATTATTTTAAAAATTAGACTTAAAGAGAGTGCTATTCTATTTACAGTCTGAAAAAAAAAACTAATTAGTTGAAGAGAAAGTGGTATTAAAAGGACCGAAATTGCATGGAGTCTTTGTATTTCGATTTGTGGGATAGTAAGAAAATTGAAGTGTAATTATTGTCAAAAAGTATTAATAAGAAGAATTTATCAATTAAAACATAGTGATTTCAAAAGATGTTGAAGCATGGATAAGAATTATTGGAGATGTTAAAAAACTAACGTTGGATGTTGTTATTTGTTGTAACAAAATCTAATGTTCAAAAAATTTGAAAGGGGAGTAGCATTGGTATTTCAAAGGGTGTTGGAAAAAGATTAAAACAGAAATAAGAGAGTTATATTTAATGTATTTTCAAGAAAAAGAAGTGAGTTGTTAAAAGAAATATTAATTTCATTTTCAAGAAAAGTGAGAAGGGAGTTGTTGAATTTCTCCCCAGTGTACTGTTAATAATTTTAAAAGGAAATAAGAGTATTATATCCTCACGTGATGATATAATATTAAGAATTACATGAATTTTATACTATTAATTTTTTTTTTCTCAAATAGATCTTTTAGTTATTTTTTATTTCAATTGAGATTTTAATTGTGAAAAATCTATGTAGTTGAATATCTATTGTTAAATTAGCATAACGACCTTAAATGTAAGCTAACGTGACACAATAACGTGATTTAATTAAAATATATGGCAAACTTAGGATGTACTGATCATATCACACTTATATGAGTCAATCAATATCACACTCATTTCAATCAATCAAAGATTGTCACATCATCATCATCTTCATCTCCATCTTCTCAGTGTATAATAATGTCATATGAAAATTTTTAATTTAGTTTATGTAGTTGTTATTTTAATTTAATTGAGTTCTAATTTAAAAATACTGAAATTGTAGAGTTAAATATGTTTTTATTTCTTAAATTAAATTTGTTTTTAATCTCTCTTTCAAACCAAACAAGTTACGCTTTAGTCCCCTCTCAAGAAAAGCTTAATTTTGGTCTTTCAAAATTAACGGCATTAAAAAAAAACTGACGTGCCTAACGGAGTGTGAAACGTAATTTTTTTTTTTCTGAAACTGTTAATCTTTCCTCAATCCTCTTCCTTATTCTCTCTCTCCGACTCTACCACAGACATGAACAAACTCACAGAGGGATTGTGATTGTGAATTGGCATAGCAGGCCACACACACAACGTCGCAGCAGCACCGCCACCTCCCGAAGTCACGTTCCCATACCCCATTCCAACCAAGCCAGCATTAGAGACGGATGGCAGAATGACACCCACCTCTGAACAGCTTGTACTCCAATTAGTTAAAATTGTTTATGGGGGTAACAGATGCTTCATCTCTCAGCTGCTCTTTATGTTCCCTTTTCTGTGAGCACCTAAAGTTGAGTCTGGGACGGAAAAATTGAGTGGTCTTTGCATCCTTGTACAAAGAGTGCATGCAGTAAGCAGTAGCAGCAACTTTGGACCACCCTACTCACAAGATTCTTGTACTTATAGTTATATATCTCTCCCACATCTGCCATATCCTTAATAAAGACCAGAATCACTCTTCATTAAAAAAATCATCCACCTATATGTATGTAGGGTTCTTAGGGAACGAAATCCCAAAACACCCCTCCATCTTTGCCAGTGGATTGTGTACAGAACACAACCGAAAACTCGTTTATAGGAGGGCCCTCAACACTCAGCAAGAATCCGTGAACTACTCTGAGCACCCGACAAACCCCATTTTGAAAAATTTACTTGTGAGAATGCCAGTTTTGTTTAGGCTTTAATTTTGACCTTGTGTCATCAAGCCTAGGTGTTTTTGTGCGCAGGACAGAAAATCGGCATCGCGCCAAGAACCGCCATAGACACCGGCAAAACGAGAAACTCTTCCACCACACTCCGCGTTACTGAATTCAGTTGTCGCACAACATCGCCGCCAATCAATAAAACACGTAAATCGAAGAAAAACCTGTGATCTCTCCGGCGAGTTCATCTCCTCCATGTCATCGGGCTTTGATCTCTCCGGCCTGTTCGAGACCAAGCAGAAGACGGTCACAGTGTTCACTTCCAAGTGTTCTGCGGTGTCGATTATAGCCAAGATCGCTGCGGAGGCACCGGCGGCGGCTGGCCTCGTCGGTGGCCGGGAGAATGCATCCCGTTGAGTAAGGGTGTTTCTCTCGCGCACAAGAAGAAGACATAAAAGGAGGACTTTCACGGTCGGTGGCGATGAGTTTGTCGACGAGCGACGTTGCCAGAGATGCCTTTGGCCGACCAGAGGGGCTACTGGTTCGATGGTTGTTGGTTCGGTGAATACATATTTAATCTCAAATTTTAATATAAATTTAATATATAATCAAAATACTCAAATTTTAATATATGATATTTTTTAAACAACATTATGTCTTATAAAAGAAAAATTCATATTAATTATATTTAATAAATATTAAAACTCAATTAAATAAAAAATATTAAAACTTAATTGAGCAAAAATAAATTAAAATAATCATAAATTTAAATATACATATAAATTACCAAATAAACCTATTTTATAGACAAATAAAAAACAACTTTGATAATTTGTTTAGTCATTTATTAATATAAAGGAATAGGGCAGCTGTAATTTTAAAATAATAATATATTTACTGTTTACTTTAACTCATAACTTATAGTGATGTTATAGTTAACGAGTAGTTTAGTTCTCATTATTATTTTATTTTTTTTCACTGGTTTATAGACCAACATGTCATTCCGTCATATGCATAAATAGTAATGACATGAGCACTAGGTTATCAATGTTGTCGTTTGTTTATTCGCTAACATTGTTATTTAAGAAAATAAGAAATTCAAAAAATAAGATCAAATTTTTTATTAAAGACTAAAAACTAAAATATGAAAAAGAGTGGGAAATAAAAAGATAGTAAACTCTTTTTAACAAGCTGGAGCAAAATGTTTTTCCTACTATTTATTGTCATTGCCTATGTTTTTGTTCTCTCTCTCTTCTTAGTAGTTCCCCCACTGGTCTAATTGATAATTAATTTTTTTATCTATATAAGATAGACCTTTAAGCGAATCCAGCTGGATTGAACCAGCCTCCAAACTCAAAAACTTAAAATAAACACCTAGGAGTATTTATAAATTGTTTGTCGATAACTCTTTACATTAACAAGAAACTCAAATTCTTTGTGTAATGTACGAGTAGAGGTGGGCAAACTGCATTATTTGCACTGCACTATAAATCTATTACAATTAACTATAAAATAGTTTAAAAAAACTGAACTGCACTAGAAAATAGTTCAAAAAAACTGAACTAAACTATTTTTAGTTCAGTTAACTACAAAACAATTCAGTTAACTACAATGCACCTTTTTCTAATAAATAAATGTGATTTTGCACTAGTACAACTGTCAATAGCTAATCATCGATAGAGTTAAAAGAATTAGTTTAATTTGATTTTTTTTTAATAATTACAAACAAATAAATTAATATTCAATAACATCACAACATTTAAAAAATTAAATTATAAATCTATATAATTAGAATTAGTAAATAATTATAATAAAAAATTTAAAAAAATTAATGAAATATTATTGGTACTATTTTATCATATTATTAAAATTAAATTAATAACTATAATTATTTATCATTACTATTTATTATTAATTTAAAAATATAAAATGTCTAAAATTTGATTCTCATATTAAATATAGTTTAATTTAATAATATAAATTTGTTTATATATTATTTTATATAGATTAAAAACTTAATCTCTAAAAAATATTTCTGTTTATCTCTGTTTTGTCGAAATATTTTTATTTTGACAATTATCTAGTTTAATATAAAAATTCTCATCTTCTCTTCTCACCTTTTTCTGAATTCTCATATATATATATATATATATATATATAATATTATATTTTATAATTATTTACATAAGTACTTTTATCTTTTTATTTTTACAATTATAGTTAATTTTATTAAGTTATAAAAATAATTACTAGTTTTTGAAATATAATTACAATATAATAAAATTTAGTTTTTTTTAAAATATATAATTATTTTAGTATAAATTTAATAATATCATTTTATTTTAATAATTATTATAATAATAGTTAACTTTTTAAGAGACTTGAAAAGGAACATTTATTTATTTATCTATATATATTTATATATAAAAGTAACGTAAAAACAATTGTCTCATGTCATCACAGAAAACAAAATTAATAAAATCTAAATTATATATATATATATATATATATATATATATATATATATATATATATATATATATATATATATATATATATATATATACTCGTGCCTTTATTTCTTATGTTTATGTTGTTGGAAATAGAAGAAAAGTAAAACAATTAAACAAGCAAAAGTAAAATAAAGTACATAGTTTGAAGTAGTTAACTAAACTGTTAATAAAAGAAGTTCAGATTTTTTGAACTGAACTACAAATAAGTATAATTCAGTTTTTGTAAAAAGTAGTTTAATTTTTATAGTACAAAATAGTATAGATAATCCATAATTTAGTATAGTTTAGTTAATCATGTTCAGCCCACGTACGAGTCATGTTCTTAAGGCTCCGATCTCGTTCGTTAGCTGAGAACCTTTTATGATATGTTAATAACTAAAATTTAACCATTTTTTTATAATGAATATATGTCAAAAATGTATTGGTCCATTTCAAATACTTTTTAAAAAAATTTCAAATACACCAATAAAAAGGTGTCACCTGGACAATTTGAGAAAATGTTGTCATGCAGAGTTGTTGAAGAAAAGCTTATAATTGGTAGATGAACACTAAAGACGTGTTGACTTGCAATTCTTGCAAGTCTTCGCCATCGGAAGCTGTGCCGCCACAGAAAATAGCCATGAGATGCTTTTTAAAACAAGTGTCTAAGAGATTATAAACAAGTGAATTTCAGCTTTTGCATTCGACCAATTCAAATCCAAATGGCATCCCAAGAATCTCAGTCTCACTTCGTTCTGTTTCCTCTCATGTCCCCAGGCCACTTGCTCCCAATGACAGACCTAGCAACAATATTGGCACAGAATAACGTGATTGTTACTGTAGTCACCACCGTACATAACGCTTCTCGTTTATCAGAAACCTTTTCCCGTGCTTCCGACTCAGGCCTCAACCTCCGACTGGTTCCACTCGAATTTCCATCCCACGATGCTGGATTTCCAGAAGGGTGTGAGAATTTTGACATGCTGCCTTCTATGGGCATGGGTTTGAATTTCTTCCTTGCCGCAAACACCATGCTACACGAACCGGCTGAGAAAGTGTTTGAACAGTTGACACCGAAACCAAACTGCATAATCTCTGACGTGGGTTTAACATACACAGCCGACATCGCCACCAAATTCAACGTCCCCAGAATATCTTTCTACGGCGTTAGTGGTTTCTGTCTCTGGTGGCAGCAAAAGTTGGTCACTTCTAAAGTTTTTGATACCATAGCCACAGATTCAGAGTACTTTTCCATACCTGACATCCCTGACAAAGTTGAGATCACAAAAGCACAGACGGCAAGACCTATGCACGAAAACTGGAGTGAGTTTGTTGAAAAGATGGCCGCAGCTGAAGCGGCTACTTATGGGGTGGTCGTGAATTCTTTTGAGGAGTTGGAACAAGCATATGCAGGGGATTTCAAGAAGGCCAGAAACAATAAAGTGTGGTTTGTTGGGCCCGTTTCACTTAGAAACAGGAATGACTTGGATAAGGCTCAGAGAGGGAACAGCAACAACACATCAAGTGATGCTCATAGTTGCATGAAGTGGCTTGACTTGCAAAAACCAAATTCAGTCATTTACGTGTGCCTTGGGAGCATATGCAATTTATCTCCGTTGCAGTTGATAGAGCTTGGTATGGCCTTAGAAGCATCCAAAATACCGTTCATTTGGGTCATCAGGGAAAGGAATCAAACAGAAGAGTTGATGAAGTGGATTAAGGAATCAGGGTTTGAGGAAAGGACCAAGGGGGTAGGTCTAATGCTACTGGGTTGGTCTCCTCAGGTACTAATACTATCACACCCTGCGATTGGAGGGTTCATGACACACTGCGGTTGGAACTCAACCCTAGAAGCAATATCCGCTGGCGTGCCAATGCTTACGTGGCCATTGTTTGGGGACCAATTCTTCAATGAGAGGTTTGTTGTGAACATTATAAGAATTGGTGTACGCGTTGGGGTGGAAACTCCGGTGCTCTGGGGTGATGAAGAGAAAACTGGGGTATTGGTGAAGAAGGAAGATGTAGTGAGGGCTATAGAGAAGTTAATGGATGAGGGAAGTGAAAGGGAAGAGAGAAGAAAAAGGGCCACAGGGCTTGCAGAGATGGCTAAGACAGCTGTAGAAGGAGGCTCCTCTCACTTCAATGTGACCCAGCTAATCCAAGACATCATTCAACAGTCCCACAAAAACTAATCTTCCGTTACCAAAAGCATATAAGGTATATTATTTCCACAGATTTCCTAATTCTGCTTAGCAAATTAGTAAAATACATTAGTAATTTTGTAATATTGATTGTGTTTAAGACTGCCAAATAAATTATGCCCGCCCAATATTTTATCTGATGATTTTAGTCCACTAACACTCAACTAGAATGAGTAATACGATCTTAAGTCTGTGGACTAGGTCATTATCACACAAAAATAAGTCCACAGAAAATATTTTTAATTAAATTAAATTACTATAGTTCTTAAAATTGAATTTTTTTTATCATAATATAGATTTTGATATTAGGCGAATGCCATAAAAGAATAGAAATTATTGTCATTTTAGTCTCCTACTAGTTACTATATCTCTCAATAGCACTAGCAGCAAATAATAATATGTCAAACAAATTTCAATTATTAATTTGACTCCTTTTAAGTATAAAGATTTTATTATAATTTCGTGGATAAGTTATCTACAGATTAATACCGGATTAATATGTGGGTAATTTCATGGGGAACCTAGAAAATTCATCCAATAAAATGTCATGTGATTGATTCTAGCCAAGTAAAAATATACCTAAATATAATATTCAAATAGTGTTATACCTATTCAATACAGCTGTATATAATATGCAGCAAATTCAACTCAAATTATGCATAACTTGTCCATTGCTATTATGTCTTTTATAGTTAAGTATTGTTTGATGCTAACGTTGCTAATGTTACGAGCAATTTAAGTGCAAGTTTGATCAACCAACCCCATAAATCCTCGCTGAGTATTGTTTTCGGCAATCTCTTTTCAAGCTCCACCTTGACAATATTGTGTTGTTTTATTTACGCAGAGGAAATCGTACAATTAGCTCAGACTTGGAGTTCTCCAATCCCTTCGTAGAACAATTGCAGAGCTTCACTAGTAAAGCCATAAGCAGAAAGTCAAAAATCCATAGAGAGGATATTGCTATCTGTAAAGACTACTCTGTTCCATACAAGGAGTTATATCTTGTTTTAACTTACAGCTATTTTGAAATAGATTATGTTAGAAGGAGATAAAATACGAATAGGACATTATAAAGCATTGTGTTTAACCGTTTGGTTCCACACTTGTCTTCAAATAGTTCTATTTCTACTAATTATATTAGATTTTGAGTAATATAGAGAATAAACAATCTGATCAGATAGCAAAATTTCCCGCACCTCTTGATGGACAATAGGATCTTTCACTATCCCTCTTTTTCTTACCTGAACAGAATATGATATTCAAAGGTTAGAGATAGTACTTTTCTCTTCTTTATTTACAAGGGGAAACAATGATGATTATTTAATACAAAACTATAATGAGTATAATCCCACTTGCACAAAACACGATAAATATACAATTGTTATTTTCATCGGAGACATTGGGATAAAAATTGTCTTTTCACGCATTAAATTGACTGACAAAATCTATGCAGCAAAGTTAACATTTAAAAATCGCATTGGTGACATGTTTTGAAATTAGAAAAGTGTGTATCTTAGCGATTTATTTGAAAATAAATCATTGGATATCCCTAACAAAATCCATGAGCTGAGAGCAAAAGAGGCCATCCCTTGACAATCTTTGGAGAAACATATTCACTTTAGATGTCTAACCTTCCTCTACAACCAAAGATTACGTAGTATTATTACAGATAAACTCCCTACTACTACCCAATTCCCTCAGATTTAGCTTATGAAACTGATCTAGTCCAAGGGGCACATCGGGTTCACCAAATATATGTACGCAATGTCTCAATAAACCAAGATGAAAGAAAGGAAAATGCCAGAGAAGAAAATGTAAAGGTGCATTTGTAATATTTCACCTAGTTTACCTAAACTTCTTCCATATCATATTAATCATGTAGAGCATATTTAAATGCACATTATTATTGCCGACAATATCAAAACAAACAACAAAATTATATAATAGGAGTTTGTATTCCTCACTTGAAATCTACGAGCTTCAAATTGTGGCTTAATCAAAGTCACTAATGCTGCATTTTCCTTCATGATATTGACCACAGCAGGCATGAACTATTAAAAGAATAAAAGAAATAAAAAAGATGCAGTGAATCAAGAAGGCTAATCATACCAGTAATTCTCAGTTCAGCGAAAATAATCTCCAATGTCTCCTCTTACTCTTCTGTGGTTGCTTACAAAGGATGACCGAGCACTTAATAATCAATAGACATAGGAGACAAGATCGTGATCATAAACTTTTCTGATAATCTGAAATATTTTACTTGTGATAGGAGTGTAGGACTATGTTTGACAATATTTCAGAACTTACCCAGAGAATAGAGATGAATGAGAGGTCTAAAATCACCAAATCAAGATTTTGGGAGTCTAGGCACAAATATATAGCAACATTTCTTTCTCTTACCCTTAAAAGATGAATAGAAGTGTATATTTATTAATAAAACAATTCATATTTTATATCATTGAGCAGCTGAATATACATTAAGTTTTATTTACAGATAAAAGATATTGCTTGTCATAAAAAGCACCGGGGAGGAAATTTATGGCTTAAAGAATTAGGAATTATGCCTGCACCAGCTGTAATCGACCCCAAAAATAAATGACCCGGGCACTTTATGAATTCATTATTAACAATTGGAGTTCATACCTTGAGACAGTAATATATGCGTACATATACAGACAAAGAAAAGATTGCAGCAGTCATTCTCTAATACCTCTGGAATGTAAGCTATTTTACATAACGGAATGATACCAGAGTACGATCCAGTGTGCCTAATCCTAGACCATAAGGCATAACGATCAACCCCAAAAGAAGTAGCGGTGTAGTAGAAGGCCATTATACCAAGAGAGCAGATACAGACAAAATGGGTGCTCAAAACTTAAGATATATTCATCATTAGAATTGAAAGTCGTAGGTTTGGCCAGACAATCATTATTAATCCAAGGCATAACTAATAAAAATAAGTCCAAAAAAAAAGTGTAACAAAATAAAAGTACTGTGCTATGCAAGTTAAGCCTCTAAGGAATAACTGCATAACTGAACAGTCAACACAAACAATGAATATAAGAAACCTTAGACACAAAACTAGAGAAATATTAAGGAAAAACCACATAGTTGGGTTTGCATTTAATAAAAGGAAAAAAAAATATTAATATAGCTTCACCGGCAGCATCAATATAATTAGATTTAAAGTTCATTTCTCAACATAGTATCAGAGTTTGGTTAGAGTCTATCCTAACAAAATTTGTTATTTGTTATTTGTTTGACATATTTAGAGTCTATCCTAGCAAAATTTATTATTTGTTAGACATATTGTTCCACCCACTATTGGACCATCTATTAATTTCTAATTCCACGCTCGAGATGCATATACCTCAACATGAGAGAGGATATGTTGGAAGTCTCACCGACTAGTGATAAGACCAATTTATAATATATAAATGAATACAAACTTCACCTTATAAACCAATTTTGTGGAGTTGAATTAAACTTAAAGTCTATTTCTTAACATAACCAAAAAAACTTGAATTATCTAACAAGTTACTTGTCCATAACCTATGCCAACTCCATAAACATGTGATGCACCATAATGAAGTAAGCAGCCAGTAAATCCTCCAGTTGACAGCTCAGAATCAAGAGCTACTTTACCAGTAGTATCACCACCAAGTTGTTTCCAACTTCTGTCCAGTTCTGTGTTGATGTAAAAAAGCCAAACGACAATACAGTTCCACCAAAGTTGCAGCTGAGACATTATTTCAAGTAAATAGAACTGTCACCTACATACATATTTGGTAATTTTGGCTATTATCTCCACAACAGTTTTTTCAGGCAGAGGGCTACCGGCTTTATTTATAAACTTCCCGTCAAAATATACTTTGCCTGCATGCCATATGATACCAGTATATAATAATATATTCTATTGTCTTACAATGAAAAACATAAAAAGAGTCTACAACGACAAATGCGTAAATGTAGATAGCACGAAAAGAAAGAAAAAAGGAAGGCTCCGAAGAATATTTGTCGCATTGCAGTACCCTTTTATCGAGTTGTATTTGTTGGAAGTCCCACATCGACTAGAGATAAGGCCAAATTATAATATATAATTGAGGTGCAAACCTCACCCTACAAGCCGGTTTTGTGGGGTTGAGTTAGGCTTAAACCCACTTTCTAATATGGTATCAGAGCAATGGTTAGAGCCTATCCTAGCGAGTTCTAAGTGGGCATTGTATTCTTCTCTTCCACCCGCAATCGGGCCGCTATCGGACCACCCAATTTCTACTATCACGCACGAGATGTCTATACCTCGGCGTGAAGGGGGTGTGTTGGAAGTCCCACATCGACTAGAGATAAGGCCAAATTATAATATATAATTGAGGTGCAAACCTCACCCTACAAGCCGGTTTTGTGGGGTTGAGTTAGGCTTAAACCCACTTTCTAATAGCATTATATTTGATCTGGAGTTTTAAAAAGGTTCAAACGAGATTCTACTCTAATATGAAAGATTTCACCAAGCAGAAGTTCAATGAAAACTATTCTTTTAGGGTGAGAATATATTATTCGAACTGGCTACGTATTAGCTCAAACACAATTGAAAACAAAATAGAAAAAATAAAATATAAAAATAAAAACAAAAAAGTCCTTCATTTGCTGAAATCATTGGTACACAAAGCACAGGTCAGCCTATCACCTGAGTAGCCAGTACCATTCAAGGTAACTAATTAACAATTGTCACTCAAGAAACCTAATGTATTAAGGTTGTGGATTGTAAGTGATGTCCTAGTTGTTATATGGGCTCGTGCACGACTAAATGATGCCGAATCTCTCCGATGTCTTTCCTCAAAACCTCACAATGGCATCAGAATCAGAATCGGTGGTTCTCCCAATAATGACTCAGATAAATATGTTATAAAGCCGGTAAAGAATTTAGAAAAAATTAAGGTGAGTTGGATTTACCACATTGGTAAGAAATAAGATGACATGAGAACGACTAATGAGCTTTGGTTTTTAAACTGAGTCTGATGTACTAATCTATTGTATGGTGAATATGATTGGTATCTTCCCTTGAAAAACCTCACAAACCAGAAACAGAAAATAGCCCGAATCAAACTAATCAGAGCAATTGTCAGAGTTGCCCACATAACATGATTCACAATAAAAAACATATAAGGAAAAAACTAAGAAAACAGAGAAAGGAGTAGTCTCAACGAACACTAGCAGAATGCAACGCATAAAGAAAGTGATGATATAAGTGCAAAGCTGAGAGTGAGATCAAAAAACACACTAACCGTCATTCACCATTGATGGCCAAATGCAGGTGTCGATGATGACAACCACCACCATGATCGGCCCCAACACGGCCACGAGGTATCCACAGTGAGACGGGTGTGCAGTGCCAGAGCAACCATATTGAAGGGTTTGAAGGGTTTGAAGGGCAGAACTCGAAGAGGGTTTGGAGGGATTATATTATATGTCTGGAATATCTTATATGATTTTATTTTTTATTTTTGTGGGTAAATAATTTCGAATAATTGTTATTTTTTAAATTAAAGTACGAAATGAATTTGATTTCTCAAATATTTTGAAAGGAAGTTTGTAAATGTTTTCCTAGTTTACACAGTTGTAGTGCTTTACATTATTATATTTAATCGCAAATATATTTTCTTAAACATAATTTGTAACGAATCGAATTACTGGTTTTAAATATATAAAATGATTATTTTAAAAATTAGACTTAAAGAGAGTGCTATTCTATTTACAGTCTGAAAAAAAAAACTAATTAGTTGAAGAGAAAGTGGTATTAAAAGGACCGAAATTGCATGGAGTCTTTGTATTTCGATTTGTGGGATAGTAAGAAAATTGAAGTGTAATTATTGTCAAAAAGTATTAATAAGAAGAATTTATCAATTAAAACATAGTGATTTCAAAAGATGTTGAAGCATGGATAAGAATTATTGGAGATGTTAAAAAACTAACGTTGGATGTTGTTATTTGTTGTAACAAAATCTAATGTTCAAAAAATTTGAAAGGGGAGTAGCATTGGTATTTCAAAGGGTGTTGGAAAAAGATTAAAACAGAAATAAGAGAGTTATATTTAATGTATTTTCAAGAAAAAGAAGTGAGTTGTTAAAAGAAATATTAATTTCATTTTCAAGAAAAGTGAGAAGGGAGTTGTTGAATTTCTCCCCAGTGTACTGTTAATAATTTTAAAAGGAAATAAGAGTATTATATCCTCACGTGATGATATAATATTAAGAATTACATGAATTTTATACTATTAATTTTTTTTTTCTCAAATAGATCTTTTAGTTATTTTTTATTTCAATTGAGATTTTAATTGTGAAAAATCTATGTAGTTGAATATCTATTGTTAAATTAGCATAACGACCTTAAATGTAAGCTAACGTGACACAATAACGTGATTTAATTAAAATACATGGCAAAATGTAGTGATCATATCACACTTATATGAGTCAATCAATATCACACTCATTTCAGTCGATCAAAGATTGTCACATCATTATCATCTTCATCTCCATCTTCTCAGTGTATAATAATGTCATATGAAAATTTTTAATTTAGTTTATGTAGTTGTTATTTTAATTTAATTGAGTTCTAATTTAAAAAAAAAACAATTTTATCTCATTCGAAACCAAATGTAAATTTTATATAAATATTATACTAGTAATTTTTTATTAAAATTAATATTTTTATTAAATATTTAAAACAAAATTAAGTTTATTTAAATGTATATATTACATTAAACTTTATTTAAATTTTATTTTAAAATTTTAAATGTATTTGTATTGATGTTTAATTATATAATATTTTAATATTACTTTTTTATTTCAATTCATATTTAAAATAATTGTGTATAAATTTATAAATCTATATAAAATCTAAATTTATAAATCTATATAACCTTAAGATTCTTTTTCTATTAACAAAGGAACGCTTATACTTTTCATTTTATTTCTCACCTAAAGTCAAAAAAAAAACTCTACATTAGGATCTTCTACTACTCTCACCACATGTTTCATATCTCTCACAATAACACATACACTACTTGAAAAATCCATAAGAATTTCACCATAAAAATTCATATTCAACCATACCTTAATACAAACATTCATTTATATAATACACATCAAACAATACATTGAATACAACCCTACATATATCAGAGTATAAGAAACAATCCATCATAGTATCATACACAACTTAAAATAGCAAAACATAAAACTCAAAAGACTGGCGCTTGGGCACCCAAGAGCTGGTGATCAACACTCAAGCCTCTGGTTTCTAATGCTCAACATCCAAAAAAAGGAACCCAACGCTAGAGCCCCTAAACTCAAGCGCTCAGGGGGTGCCCAATTTACTTCCAAATCAATCCCAAAGAACTTATAAAACAGTCACACAATATCACAACATCAACAACACATCATAACTCATCAAAATTAATTACATTTACTCAATTCAACTCATCTAAGCTATCATACAATCATATTTCATCACTAATTACTCAAGAATCAAATTAACTAAATTTTCATACCACATAAGCACATATACAACAAAATAACATTTTCTATTACATCTATAAGTAATAAATTAGTTTCTTTTACCTTAAAGAGAGCTATCACCAATTAACACAGGTGTCAAACCTTGCTTATAACTCAAGAAACTCTAAAAATGCCAACAAATCACATAAAAGATATCACAAGTGAGTTTTTAGGACCTCTCTAATAAACAAGAAACCAAGAGAAGAGATCAAAACACACATACAATGGAATATTACCATGCAGGATATCAACCTAAAACGAAAAAGTAAAAAAAGACAAAAACTTATTTGCTTAATATTAAAAACTGATCGGGTACAAATATAGACCGCACTATTGTGGTCATTTAGACACCTCCTAGTTGTCAAAAAAATGACCCAAAAGTTAGAAAAATTAGAAAATTGATAGAGAACTTAAGAGAAAGAGTTTTAGAGAAAAGACAAGTGTTTTAGATAGCGAGACAAATTCAAGAAATTTTATTAATATTATCAAATCAATTTAATTTTATAATACTCAGTTTTATTATTTTAAAACATCTATCAACTCTTATATTGTATTATATATATATATATATATATATCAATACGATATTTTATTTATAATTAATTAGAAATCTATAAAATATTGAAATATAAATTTAAATAAAAACAATAAAGTATGATGTAATAAAATATTAATATAAAATACATTTAAAATTTAAAAAAAAAGTTTAATATAAAATATAAATTTAAATAAATCTAATCTTATTAAAAATATCAATTTTAATAAAAATATTAGTATATTCTTAAAAATACCAATATGATAGAAATTTAATTTAGTCTTGAAAAATATAAAATTATTTAATTTAAAAAATATACACGTTTAAATTGAGAATTTTACATGACATTTGATATCTGACATTACCCTAATCACATCGTATTACCTCTACTATGTGATAAGACCTTCACTTAACACAATGGTTTTTTTTTAATTAAGAATTAAAAAATAAATAAAAAATCACTGACAGATGACTTAACGCTTTTGATATAATACTTACGAAAAACACCAAATTACATTACATTTTAAAGGGTTAAATATGTTTTTCGTCCCTTAAGTATCACACGATTTTGGTTTTAGTCCCTACTCGAAACTTTGATGGTTTTTAGTCCTCATAGTATTGAAACTATTAGTATTAATCCTTAAAAATGGACGGCGTCAACTTTTAGTTGATCTGGCAAACAGCGATGCCACGTCTTCTTCTTCAGTATCTGCCACGTTGCTTCTTTGTCATCTCAGTTGGAGCAAAGCCGAATTCTTCTTCCGCGACCTTCTCTCGGCACAGGACCTCTCGGACCTAACTCCCCTCTATCAGCGCCCGATCTGCACCTCCTGATCCAGCGCCCGTTATAGTGCTATAATTTCATGGGTTTCTCGCGATTCCCTATGATGGCCACTTTTGCCATAGAACTTGTGGTCACAATCACGGCTAAGGACATGGATATGTGTTTTATTACCGTTCTTCTGCTACATGTACCACCACGAAATAATTTGGCCCCAATATTTTTTTTATAAAATGAATCATCTTCCCCTCCCCAGCCCCTAGACGAAGTTCAAGTCAATTACTTTTTTCACGTTGTTTTTTGAAATGAATTTAAGAGTTCTCATATTACCTTTTACCTTATTTCCCAAAGAAAAATGAATTTGTACAAATCTCACCGCAGGTTGCATCTAAAATGAAGCAATTAACGTCTTCATCCTAAAAGTACTTGTATAATTCTCTTGCTTCTTCCAATGCAGTGTACCATAGAAAATCAGCGGTGATGTTATATGTTATTTAAACCTTTTATTTTGTTTGGAAGTGTTTAGAGAATGGAGTCAATCAGTGACAATTGAAATCTAAAGGGTGTTTAGGAATTTAACAGTGGTGTTTCAATTGCATAATTTCTATTTGAGCAGGTTGTTGCAGTCCGAGTTCATTGTTGGCCTTTATACTGTGTTCTGGTTTCACCCGATCTGCACCTCCTGATCCAGCGCCTCGAGTCGCAGTCCCTCCAGATCCGCTCTCAGGTCCAGTCCTACCTCGTCTCACACCGTGAAGACTTCGCGCGCCTCTTCTCTCTCTGCAACGATGCCGTTTCGCAGACTCGCGAGGTCTCCGACGACGTCGCTGCCATTATTCGACTCCTCTCCGACCGACCGATCGATGTCGAGGTGCGCGAGGTTGTGTCGGAAATGAAGGTGAAGAAAGAGGAGCTAAAGGTGAAGGAACTCCTAGGGCTGGTTGGAACTGTTGTGGGGTTGAACAAGAGGTTAGAAAGTGTGAAGGAAGCGTTGAGGAGTGGAAGGTTCGAATTTGCAGCACAAGGGTTGAAGGAGTTGAAAGCGGCGTTGAGGATTGACGAGAAGGATGATAGGGAGCCTTTGGTGAATTGGTTAATCTCAGATGACGAAAAAGAAGAACTCAACTTTGCCCCCAACTAAGATGACGAAGAAGCAACGTGGGAAGAAGACGTGGCCTCGCCGTTTGCCAGATCAGCTAAAAGTTGACGCCGTCCATTTTTAAGGATTAATACTAATAGTTTCAATACTATGAGGACTAAAAACCATCAAAGTTTCGAGTAGGGACTAAAACCAAAATCATGTGATAGTTAAGGGACGAAAAACATATTTAACCCCATTTTAAACATTTCAATTTTTTTTTTGTAGACTTGATGTACATTAGTACATAAATACTGAATCGACATAAAGATACCTACGGTTATATTTTAAAATTTAATATATTAATAAATGTTGGTACAGCTAATATTCATTTAATGTTTGTTGTGCGTGGTTGGTAAATTAATATTAAAATGTACAATAAACTTTTATGTCTCATCATCAGTGGTGGAATCGTATAGAGGTTGAGGCGGCCTTGCTCCACCAAATTATTTTTAGCATATATCTAAATTAATATATAAATAATAACAATTTATTTTAATTTTAGTATATTTTATATTTAGCATTTTTAAATTTGTATACATTTATTTATGTCACTATTCATCATATATATATATATATATATATATATATATATATATATATATATATATAATTTATTGATTTTTTTACAGTAAGAGTGTCGAAATAGAAACCTATGATTAATATGTCTGTCTGCCAAAACATAGTAGGTTGGATAAGAATTTTCAACCACCAATCCGTCGAACTTCTAACTTGTTAAATTAGCGTACCAAACACGAATTAAATCGTTTCTGACCCATTTTATTTTTTATTTTTAATTAAAAAATAATTTTTTTTTATATTATACTTTTGTAAAAATGTAAATATACAATAGTATTAGAATTTAAATATTAATATATAAAAATTAAGTTTCAATTTTTATTAATTTTAATAAAAGAATTCAACAAATTAAAAATATTAATTAATCAATTAAAAATTTTAAAAATATTTATATGATTAAATATTTTTTAAATATTTATGGGTAAGTATATATACAAACAAATTTTAAAAATAATTTTAAAAAAATTCAAAAAAAATGTGTCAACCTCAAACGCTAGTCTGTCGGCCGACCTGTAACAAAATGTTGTAATTTCTAACCTGATTTTTGATAGCGGACTAACCTGACCAAAATCATTTTTAACAAATTAAGATCGGATCAAAACATTGTAGACTGGCCTGTTTTTCCATCTTGTCACCTCTCTACTTAATAGATCAAGTTTGCCAACTTTTATAAAATTCGTTCTCACCGAATAGTGCTTTATTAAATAAATTCAATTTAATATATAAAAGTTAAGAAGTGAACTTTAAACATAACTCATAAAACCAACTTGTAAGACGAGGTTTGCATTTCACTTATATATTATAAATTGGCCTTATTTCTAGTCGATGTGAGACTTGGTATCAAAACCAAACCTCACCTTATAAGCCGAATTTGTGGGGTTCAGTTGGACTTAAAGTCCACTTCTTTTCTTAATATAGTATCAGAGTCATGGTTGAAGCTTATCCTAGTGAGATCCATGTGAACATTCTGTTCCACCCGTTGTCGGGTCACTATCAAACAACCCATTAATTCTACTATCACGCTCGATATGTCTATACCTCAGCGTGAAGGGAGTGTGTTGGAAGTTCCAAATTGACTAGAGATAAGACCAATTTATAATATAGGTTTAATGTCTCAATAGGTCCCTATTTTTGTTCAGAATTTGAAATAGGTCCCTCTATTTTTTAGCGTCTCAATTGGATCCTTATTTTTGTTAATTTGATGCAAATAAATCCTTTCCGTCAATTTCATCAAACGACGTTAATGAATGTGTGACGTGGCCTGAGGACAGTATTGACACGTGTAAGGCCAGGTCACACATTCATTAACGCCGTTTGATGAAATTGACGGAAAGGATTTATTTGCATCAAATTAACAAAAATAAGGACCCAATTGAGACGCCAAAAAATAAAAGGACCTATTTCAAATTCTGAACAAAAATAGGGACCTATTAAGACATTAAACCTATAATATATAAGTGTGTGCAAACCTCACCCAAACCAGTTTGTGGGATTGAGTTAGACTTAAAGTTATTTCTTTAACAATTATCACACTATTTTATCTATTTACTAACCTTTGTTTTTATGTGTAACCAAAATATATTCTATAAGGTCTTTGGAGTGAGTAATTTGGTATGAAACTTCTTCATTTGATGACATTGGCAAACATACTTGATTCACGAAAACTCAAATATACATTTGGTAAGAAACTTACCTATAGTTCTTTTCTGTTGATTTATGGTTTCAATACCCACATATTTAGGCAGTTACTTGCAAGGACGAAAGAACCTTCTTTTCAAACTGTGCTTAGAAAATTTCAGTATCTAATATATGAGGGTGGGGTTCTATAATTTTTCTGGGCATTATACTTTTCGAAGTTTTTATTAATCATCACAAATGCACCTCTCCAATACTATTAAAGTCAAACATTATAGTTTCTTTCTATGGACAATTATTCTTAACGTAGACCAAATAGAATGATGACATCTGTATCCTATGACCAATAAATGCTTGATACAACACTTTGTATATATTTTTTAGAGCAAATATTTAATTAATATATAGAATACAAACTTGCTTTGTTATAAGCTTATACAATCTTTTATATAGTAAAAAATGTAAATTACGTTAAAGATAACCAAATACATGTAAAAGATACACTTATAACTCTTATATTTCCTATTACCTAACTATTAGTTTTCTTTACAGTTAACTTACGTTAATTTGATATGAATTAGTGAACAATAAAAAAATTTATACAAAAACTTATATATTATCTTTAATTTAAAATTTTAAAGTCATAAATTTATGACTCTCTGTTTAAGTCATGTTTATTTTTATCCAACAACAAACATTCTATTCATATTTAAATTTTTAACTTAAAACTATATTAAATTTTAATATAAACCTGCATTAAATTTTTTTAGTCTACAATTCCCTTCAAACATTCCACATGTTTCATTCACTATATTTATGTTTTCAATGTAGGAAGGGACAACACACACATAGATCTCAATACTGGTAAGATATTGTCTACTTTGGATCAAGTCCTCATGGATTTACTTTTGATATCACTCCAAAAGGTCTCTTATCAATTGAGGTATCTTATGTGTATATGTGTATGTGAAACTTTGTTTGTAGCTAACATTGAAAAAAGCAATTTCTTCTTTTTATATTGAAAAAGTCATATTCACATCTAAATTTAACAAACTCATGTACATCATGAATAGAAGTCTCCAAATTTAAATACTACATGTTTGGGGACGAAAACAAATAGATAAACAAACACTCACATGCCTTCTTAAATTTATCTCTAAATATTGTTAAAATAAATCTTCTTGTATTTATGTATTTTGGTTAGAATTGATATTTTATAGGATTCAAATAAAATGTCATTTGAGAAGAAATATTCCAACAGCAAACAAAAAGGGAAACATATCAACTTATTCATATAATTGCTATAGTACCATATGAACATAATTGAATAGATTTATATATTTACAGCTTTTCATATCAATTTACCCATAATTCTTGGTTGAAAGAATCCTTTCCCACGGAACAAATTGCGGTTGGTTTCGAACAAATTGCGTATTTGAGTGATTCAACTTTTGACCTAGTCAACGATGAACCCACTGTTTCTGTCAGTCGTATTGCGTACTTTGAGTGATTCAAATCAATCGTTATGTACGTAATTGATTTTATGGATATGTTTATCTTTTTAAAGCAACCTTTTTAACAGTTATAATAATAAAAAAAAAATTAATGTATAGTTAAAAGAATAATTTCATAACATATATTATAATAAGATAAATAAAAGTTATAAGTTGCTTTATGGGTGCCAAAGTTTTATATTTAAACAAACCATTTGTTGTCGTTTATTAAAATATAAAATTAATATATGAATTAGTCGTACACTTCATCGCATTAACAAGTGCTCAAATTACGTCACATGGGTATCTGAATATATCAAATGCTTCAACAACCAAAGAAATTCGTATTCTAAAAACAACTGAAAGTAATAAAATGCAAACTTAGTGTCAATTGATCAAACGCATATATGAATATAATTACATCTCTTGATCACCAAGCTCTTAGTAGCAATTAATTAAGCTTATTTCATTAAAAACTAAACCTAGTCATAACATATAACAATTATGTATATTAAATTTGGATAGAGTTAAAGGCACAAAAAACTAATTTGCAGGAAAATTGACAGATAAATGATTTGAGATTATTTCTTCATTAGTTTATTTTGATGTTTTTTTTTTAATTTACTTTGAAGTTAATATTTTATCATCATAAAATAAAAAGAAAGCTCTCGAAGGTTTGAAATCATGGTCATCAGTTTAAATAGAAACATCGTACTGTGACTCATGGCCAACAATATATATTGGCCTTCTGAATTTTTTCAATAGCATGTACAAAACAAGTTTTATTAGATAATTTAAGTTCATTTCGCAATGGCTTTGCCACTGAAGCAGCCTCATTTTGTGTTGGTTCCACTTCTGGCTCAAGGGCACATGATCCCCATGGTTGACATAGCAAGGATTTTGGCAGAGAGAGGTGTTATCATCACATTGATAAGTACCCCTAACAATGCCTCAAGAATGGGGCAAACCATTGTTAGAGCAGCAAAATCTGGCCTTCCAATTCAGCTCCTACAAGTTCCATTTCCATGCCAAAAAGTAGGACTTCCATTAGGCTGCGAAAACCTTGATGCTTTACCATCAAAAAACCTTCTCAGAAACTTCTATATCGGCCTTGACATGATGCAAGAACCTGTGGAGCAGTACCTTCAAAACCACCCTTCTCCTCCAAGTTGCATTATATCAGATAAATGCCTCTCTTGGACTTCTGTAACAGCCAAGAAGTTCAACATTCCAAGGCTTGTCTTTCATGGGATGTCGTGTTTTTCATTACTTAGCTCCTATAACATCAAGCTCTACAATTCTCATCTTTCTTGCTCTTCTGATTCAGAACCTTTTCTCATTCCGGGACTGCCCCAGAGGGTTGAGATAACCAAAGCTCAGCTCCCTGGAGCCTTTTTTTCTCTGCCTGATTTGGATGATTTTAGACACAAAATGTTGGAGGCCGAAATGTCTGCTTCTGGGGTTGTGGTAAACAGCTTTGAAGAATTGGAACATGGTTGTGTAAAGGAGTATGAGAAGGCCTTGAACAAGAGAGTTTGGTGCATTGGTCCTGTGTCTTTATCCAACAAGGATAGTTTGGACAAGTTTGAGAGAGGAAACAAACCTTCAATTGAAGAGAAGCAATGCTTAGAATGGCTGAACTCAAAGGAGCCAAGATCAGTTGTTTATGCATGCCTTGGCAGCTTGTGTAGGCTTGTTACGTCTCAATTGATAGAAATTGCTTTGGGTTTAGAAGCATCAAATCAACCATTTATATGGGTGGTAAAAACTGCGGGAGAAAATATTACAGAGGTAAATAATTGGTTAGAGAATGAAAATTTTGATGAAAGGGTAAGAGGAAGAGGACTTGTCATAAAGGGATGGGCTCCACAGACATTGATATTGTCTCACCCTTCGGTTGGTGCATTCTTGACCCACTGTGGCTGGAATTCAACCATAGAAGGCGTGTCATCTGGGTTGCCCATGATAACATGGCCTTTATTTGCTGAGCAATTCTTGAATGAAAAATTTATTGTGCAAGTTTTGAAAATTGGAGTTAGAATTGGTGTGGAGGTTCCGGTGAGATGGGGTGATGAAGAGAAAGTTGGTGCAATGGTGAAGAAAACTAGAATCACTGAGGCTATAGAGATGTGCATGGCGGGTGGAGAAGAGGGGGAAAACAGGAGGAATAGAGCAATAGAGCTTGGAAAGATGGCAAGAAATGCCATGGTGGAGGAAGGTTCTTCTCACTTCAACGTTTCATGCTTAATTGAAGACATTGTCAACATTAATTAGTGTTAATTAATTAATATGTGAAACATCTGGGTCAAGGTCTTCGTTGTCTACCGGTAACTAACATGGGATATATGTTTGTTTATCCTTCTGTCATTTTCTCTTCATGACTTATAATAAAATAAATTTAATTAAAATTTTAGAATTCGTTATTATTAACGGCCAGTTATTTTGTTTCATTTTCTTATTTAATTATCTTCACATAAATGCAAGATTTTATAATTAATATAAAATAATATTATAGTTATGAAGTTCTTCATTATATTTAAAATAAGGGGTTTAAAAAAAAACAAAAAATATATATATATATATATATATAAGGGTTAGACCTGATGGATGGAAATGACTTTGTGTCGAGTTGAATCGATGGAATGGTTGGGGTACGAAAAAATAATTTATAACTGTTTAATTAGGATAACATTTGAGCAGAGTTATAATATAATTAATATGTAACTATTATTAACGAGTGACTAAGGTTGATATTAATAATCATTAAAAGATAAATTAACTCGTCATATTTTATAGATTCTATAAATAAAACTTTAATTTCGAGATAACACATTTCTTATAATTAAATTATTTTACAAATCCAGAAAAAATTCGGTGGGAGTATTTCTGAACGTCAACCCACACAAAACGACCCAGAACACGGAAGAAGCTAATGCTCGTCCAGACAGGAGTTTCGCGCGATTCATCCTGATCCCTGTCGTCCCTATCCCACCTGTCGTCTCTATCCCGTAGAAACAAAATATATATATATATATATATATATATATATATATATATATATATATATATATATATATATATATATATATATAAACAGAATATTTTACACGGGTTGAGTACTTTTCTAATAGTTATTTCCCTTTCCAACTTGGTTTAATTTGAACTTTTTGAAGTGACGTACGTCAAATTTACTCATCAATTATGAACAGCTGGATCACCAAAAGAACAAAAAAAATGAAACTTTGGTTTGTTCCCAAATCCTAATGATGTCTTAGTGGAGCTTTATTGTTTGGCATTAGATATACGAAGGATTAACATAACTATGACGATAATTAAGAAGCCAATCATTTCCATCAATGTAGGAAATGTCCATGTAAGAGTTTGCTTCGTAATCCCTGAGTTGCTTGGCATAAGAGACTCTGGATGCATAATTTGCTCCAGCTCCATGGCAACTGTACTCCCCAAAGAAGACGCTCCTGTGTGAGTGAAAATGAGACAGTGAATTAATCATGGTTGAAAGCGAAGAGATAAAAGGTATAATTAAGAAGAAGACATGCACAGATACCGGTCTCTAGAGGGATCTCTCCAATCATTCCATCCTTCAGGTGCTACGACATCAGACATGTATGTTGTCGAGAAGATGACAGTGGCATAGGGTCCCCAAGCTCTTCCAAGCCACACTCTTCCACTCCCAACGATGCTACAATTCACAAAGGAAAACCCACTTTCTTCATCCATCGATTGCCTCCCTTGAGCAGTGATCGACCCACTAATCTCATCCTTCTCTGCTTTTGCTACACAGTTTATGCTACAATCCTGCACGTCTCACTCTCACAACTAAATTCCTCTTTCAATTTTCACTTAATACATCTTTATAATATCATTACCACATTATATTATTATTTAGTAATAATGTAAAACATATGATGCTATTATAAAGTAATTGTTACGTAATGTTTTTAAATGTATATCATGTGAAAACAAAATAGTAAACCAAAACGATAAAAAAGCACTGAAAAAATGAAACTAAAATAGTTATTTCTATAAAGAATAAAAATTCATTTGATAGTATGACACCCTTTTCTCACAAAATTATATAAATATATCCCGAAGAAGGCAAACATGCTACAATAACATTACCTAACGGATTCTTGTGGTTAGATTTTGAATAGGAGAGAATCCAAAACCTTAAGCAATGCATGTATTGGGTAATGAATTGCGATAGACAAGACATATATATATATATATATATATATATATATATATATACACTTTAAAGGGAAGAAAGTTCTCTTTTCTCACCTCATAAAGTGATCTACCATTTCCAAATATGAAATCAATGGATCCTTGGATTAAGCATTCTTTGAAATAATGTCTTCCACCATCATCATTCAGTGTATCCTGTGCACCATAAAATCCACATCCATAGAAGGCTGCTTGATCACCGGTGACTCTCAGTGCCACTGCTTGTGCCCCCACCGCTCCTGGTGACGGTGGAGGAGCCGTGTTCTTTTCAGAGAATCAAATTGTAAAAATCTCAGAAATCACATGGCCATGATAATATCCCGGAAACAATAATTATTTAACATTCAAAATGCTGTTTTACACTTACTGAGATGATACTATAGTTAACAGTTTTACCATTGTTACTATCCATATCCATGCAGAAACCCAACAGATATTGACCAAAGAAAGTAACATGAAATTTCATGCATGCTTAATTACCTTAAAGCTGATGTTGTAAGCAGTGAACTTAGAAGCAAAGATGGCAAAGGAGTAGCTGTAGGAAGTACCGCCAGTGGAATTGGCGGTGTCGTTCCATTCTATGATTGTATTCAGATATCCTTGACCTTGAATTATTAAGTTTGTTTTGTTGGCTTGCACAGCTACCTTCTCCCTGTCATTTGTAACAACTTATCAAATATTTGAGGAATAAGGTTATCAGTCCACTTTTTCACTAATATTTCAGAATAATAAGATTGGTCTGATAGATTTAAAAAGAAATGTATAAAAGATAAAAGATTATGAGTTCAACTTCTACCCTAACAAAATATTAACATTTATCAATAAAAATAATAAAAAAAAACTTATCTCATATTTGAAGTGAGATAGAGTTACTAATTGAAGTTTATCAGTTCATGAATAAATTATACGATTTAAAGTAAGTAGTTATAAGTAATCGAATATATATATATATATATATATATATATATATATATATATATATATATATATATATATATATATATATATATATATATATATATATATATATATGATATTATGACATTTTTAATGCGTAAACAAAAATATAATCAAGTTATATACATATTTTTAAAAAAATTGTATATATATATATATATATTTTTAATTTAGTTATCAAAATTTTAAATAAATATGATATATATATATATATATATATATATATATATATATAAATATATATATATATATATATATATATATATTAAAGTAGAAATAAATTATATAATGTAAAACAATTTTATATATGCTGAGTTTTCAACTTCACTTCTAGATATATTGCATCTAAATGCTTTCGGGTTTTGGTTTTTCAAGGATTTTTGTTATTATGCTAAATATTTTTCTAAAAGAGGATTGAAGCATAAAAACAAAAATGCTATAATTATATATAGCCAGACACGTCTAGTCATGTTCTTCAGCTTTTAATGAAAACACTAACGATAATCCATTATTCTTTCATTTTTATGTTCACTACATTATCCATAAGTAATCTTACACCACTTTTACTCTAGATTTATTCTTAGGCAAGATTTTTATAAATAATCCTTACTGTAATAATTTTTTATTTTGATACTAAAGAAAATGAATTATTGTAATTAAATTTTTTGTTCCTTGAGAACCCTTATATACTAACTCAACGGATATTAATGGCTGATTCTTGTAAGAGTGGAACTTATAAAGGACAACATGCATAAAAGTTGATGGAGTTGCTGTTAGTGATACCAGAAAGAGTTTTCTCCACCTAATAATTTAACTTTTGGGGGTAAGTTCATGACATGGAATACACAGCTTTACGACCAAGTCATCTAAAATTTGATCCTTCACTACCTCCATTTTTATCAAAATTAATTTTTTAACATAAAACAACCATTGAATTATTTACCCATCAATCTGAGAAGACTCTTGCATGTATGAGAGTTTCTCAGACGTAATTTAGAATCATTTTTTTTTTTGGATTCATGAACTAGGTGTTTGGTTTAACAGATAAAAGAAACAGTAAAGTGAAGGTGATGAGGCAGAAAAGGATGAAGAAAAAGTGAGAGAGAGAACGACCTGTATGTACCAGAATCGATTATGATAAGGGTGGTATCAGAGCTAGATTCAGGAACAGCATCAACAGCTTTTTGAACGCTACTGAAGTTAGCACAGCCCTTTAAATCAACCGTGAAAACAAGACTCACGTTATAGTCTTGAATAAGCCTGGAATCCCACTTGGCCCCTTCACATTTTTCCTTATGATGATGATGATGGTGGTGATGGTGTCTCCTCCTAGCTATACTTGTTATCAGAGATACCAAGTCTTGAGCGCCACTAAATATACCAAGCTGGAAACTGAAACTATCGTGAGGACCAATGGCTGTGTAATCGCTGGGGGAAGGTGAAGTGCAATAGAAAATAAAGGAGACAGAAAAGAGAAAAATGACAAAGGCAGAAAGCCAGAAGAGGTTTCTGTTGAATCCCATCATTAGCTTTATGAAATGGTTAGGTTATGTTTCTTATTGAGCTAAAAAAGGTTTTGGGGTTGAGGGAGAGTGAAGAATGCTTCTATTATGTGCTGGTGATGCTTGATTGGAGTGGGAGGTAAGAAATGTTCGTATGGAGTTGTGTCATGTCTAGTTAGGCTTTCAGAGGATACTAGAGCCTGCTTTTTAAAGCATTATGGATCTATGTAGAAAATTGATGGAAAAACAAAGATGCGCAGTATTAGAGATTGGAAGATGGACACGCCAAGTAATTGCACAAAGATTGAAAATGAACAAAAAAAATGAAGTCAAGGATAAAATAAATACATGTCCATTCATTACTGGGGTGGTATGAATGAGACTGAAGACCCTAACAAGTTTAATTGAGTAGAATAATGAGAATGAAGAGATAAGTTTAACTTAAAATTTGTGGGATGAGTAAAATGATTTAGTTATCTAACTTATTTGGTTAAAGGGTTTGAATAACATAAGGAAGAAATTAATTATGTTTAATTCTTACCAACAATGTTTTTGTTCTAGATAATTTCTAAATTATATGTTATAATTTGTGAAGTTGGACTAGTTTCGGACTTTGAGAAAAATAATAAATGTGAAATAAAATCTAAAGTAGTGATTATACGGTTTTTCTTAAAATAGAAACTTTAGGATATTTTATAATTTCTGAGACAATTGCTGTTTGGAATTCGATAAAGTAAAAGAAAATATGAAAATATCAGAGCGAAAATCATAAGCTAGGTGAAAGGAATTAATCCTATTATATATATATATATATATATATATATATATATATATATTCAGATTGTGATGTGATTATATGATATTTAGGTTATTTTTTTTATTCTAAAATGGGAAGAGATTAATTAGTTCATGAATTTGATCCTCTTATTTTTAATAAGACGTGGGTTAGTTTCTCGTCCTTCAAATGCTAATATTATTTATTTTATGTGGATTTTTTGTTTTAAAAAGAAATCTGATGACAAAGCTTGTTTTGCTTGTGATGTAGGTCTTAACAGGTTGGTGTGGATTGTGATGAATTTTTTAGCACAATAGTCAAACTTGCAACTATGCAGACTGTTCTGAGCATTGCACTATCAAAATCTTGGTCTATCCATAACTTGGATGTTAAAAATGTCTTCCTGCATGATAAACTCCATGAAATTGTATACATGTATCAATCGATGGGTTTCTAAGATCTCATTCATCCCAATTATGTGTGCTTATTGAAGAAATCTCTCTATGGACTCAAACAAGCCCTTCGTGTTTGGTATCAACGGTTTGTTGATTTTGTCTCAACTATTGGTTTTACACCTAGAAAATATGATCTTTCACTATTCATTTAACATAAAGGAGCTCACACGACATATATTCTACTTTACGTTGATGACATCATTCTCTCAACATCCTCTATTGTTCTTCATAATTCCATTATGTTACTACTTGCTTCTGAATTTGCTATGAAAGACTTGGGTCCTTTAAGCTATTTCCTAAGTATTGCTCTTACACGACATGAAGGTGGGTTGTTTCTTCCCAACGTAAATATACACAAGACATTATTGAGTGAGTCAGCATGAGCTCTTGTAAGCCATCCACCATGTCGGTCGACACTAAGCCTAAACTTAGTGCATCTTTAGGACCCCCTACTCAGATCCCACACATTGTCACAGTTTAGCATGAGCTTTGCAATATCTTACCTTCATAAGACCTCTTATATCAAATGTTGTATAACAAGTTTGTCTACATATGCATGGGCCAAAAGATGAACACATGCTTGCTCTTAAAAGAATTGTGCGCTACATTCAAGTCACCCTTGATCATGGTTTACATCTTCACCCATCTTCATTCTTCGGTCTTCTTTCCTACAATGACATTGACTAGGGTGGATGCCCAGATACTAGAAGTTCCACTCTGGATATTGTGTTTTTTTAGACAACCTGATCTCATGGTCCTCTAAGTGTCGGCCAACCTTATCTCGATCCAATGTTGAAGCAGAATATAGAGGAATAGCTAACGTGGTCTTTGAGTTCATTTGGATTTGGAATCTCCTCTTTGAACTACAACATCCTGTTCATAAAGCCATACTAATTTATTGTAACAATATGAGTGCAATCTATCTCTCAGGCAATCCTATTGAACATCAATACACCAAACACATTGAAATAAATAAACACTTCGTTCGTGAGAAAGTGACTCATGGACAGGTTTGTGTACTTCATGTTCCGTCACATTATCAAATTGTTGACATCTTCACTAAAGGATTTTTGCGCATATTCTTTGAAGATTTGAGAGACAGTCTCAACGTACGGACATCCCCCGCTTCAACTGCGGGGAATGTTAGATAACGTAATTAAATGGATAGCAAATATTCTCTTATAAATAATTATTAGAAATCAATCATTATCTTAAGATACATAATTATAGGGATTCACAATTATAGGAGCCATAATCATAGGTTACAATTTCTCTTGCATTGATGTATATATTGATACTATAATATCAATGAAACACACATGATTTCTACTAGTTTGTTTTAGAAAAGGTTTATTGGTCATGGGTATAATCCAAGTGAAACAAGAGAAGTAATCGATAATAGTAAAAGAATATCTGAAAGCATTCATGGTATGGAATGCAAGGACTCATATATCCATGTGTAAATAGCAAAAGATCGTTCAGAACGAGATGAACTAAGGGAATATGGAAGCTTCTTTTGCTTGGCACGATGGCAAGCATCACAAACAAACAGAAATAGAGTCAACAGTGACATAAGAGTATTTTGAATGTAAAATATTTAATGTTTCATTAGATGGGTGGCCAAGACGAGAATGCCACAGGTTATGAGTTTGAACATGGCAAGAACATGCATTACAATTGTTAACAGAAGCATGAGAAGAGTCAGTAAGAACACATCTTCTCGTTGGTTTGAGCATCCTGTATATCACATCCCAAAACAAAAAGGTAAAGGTAACTGTGAGTATGAGTCTCAACAGGTGGATCCGTTTCTGTGGTCATGATGGCAAGAACAAGCAAAGAACGAAAAGAATGGAGCAAAACCGATCAAGAACCACAAGAGTTCCATCACAAGGCATGATAATAAAGCACGAAAAAAGCAGCAAAAAGAAAGAGAGATAGAGAGAAGGTGAAAAGACTTTCAGGATTGAAAGGAAAGTATGAGTACAAAAGAGGGAAAGGAGATGTGCTTATATACAACAAAAGTATGATCACAATTTTCTTTGACATTTTCAGCTCCAGTCTGTTCCTCGGAGTTTTCAATACACTTTGATTTTATGTTGTCATTTAGTATTTAATTTTTACATTAATTTTTTTGTTTAGAAGATTATTTTAATTAAAATTTGTAATAATTAGATTTATTAAACTTATAAGATAAAAATATTTTAAAAATTGTTTTTTGTTGCATGCATTAGTTTTTAATATTATAATATTTGTTTATGTAATTAAAAAGTATCATTAAGTTAAAAAACACTTTCAAAATAAAATCAAAATTAACAAAAGTTTCTAAAAATTCTATTTTACGTCTCTTAATTTACTTATACACTCTCTTTCTTCAAATGGGTCACACAAAACATATTTCTGCATAATATATCTATTTTCACTCTTCTTATCACTTGCAAAATCATATTTTTAAATATTTACTAATTTATTAAATATTTTTAAAATAATTAACTTAATTATATTAGAAGTTATTAATATGTGTCAAATATTTTTAAAACTTTCTGTTAATTATTTGAAAGATATTATATCAACTGACAACAAATTTCAACATAAAAAAAATTTAGTCCAAGTTTTATACAAAAAAAAATTTTGTATGGTTGTTATCCACCACTTCTCTCACTATCTCTATTTCAAATTTTCATTCATTCACTGTGTATATCACTCAAATGGAGTACTAAGTTATTAGGATTATTTCATTATAATTTTATTATAAATTAAATAAGATCAAAATACAATAATTTATTTATTCTTTTTATTTTTGTTGAAATTTATATTTTTCTATATTTTTTATCTTCAAATCACCTAAAAAGTCACCATTTTTACAGCTAATTAACACAATGTTAATTTAATATAGTATCAATACTTTGATCATTAAAAACAATGTTAATTTAATAGACAATATATGACACTTTCTCCATTAAATGTACTAAAGATTGAGATGAGTCCTAAAAGGAGCACAATGAAGCATGAAAATGAACATGATTTTGATTGGATTTGAAGATAAAGGAAAGGAGGAAGAAAGAAGGAGAAAGGGAACCACTGGTTTCACTCTCACTAAGCCACACTGAGGAACATAAAAAATTAAAACAAAGAGAGTATTTTTATTTATGTCATGGGTTATAATATTTTAATATGTTTTAATAAACTTAAAATGTATTATAAATAAATAGATCTAATATTTAAAATATGTTTTATATATAATAAAAATTTATATTATCAGATAAAGTTATCATTGAAAAAATATCAAATTTAATCTCAAAATAAATAAATAAAAAATCAGATAAGTTCTTAGTAGATGTATAAAAATAGAGTGATTTTATTTAGTCAATAAAGAACTTTTAAGAGAATTATAAATCAAATTATATTTAAAATTAAAAGTATGTTTGAAATTAATAAAAAATGAAAAATAAAAATTCAATATATCAAATTAGAATGAAACGTGAACTCAATAAATATTGTAAAAATTTAAAATGTTTGAATTCCTAAATAATTTTTAAGTACATCTTCATTCAAAAATAATTTCCTAAAAACAAAAAAACTTTGGTTTAACTATAAGGTTAAAGTTTATGAAATTAGTGTAGATTAAATAATTAACATTTTACTAATTAGTAATTTGTTGAACTAGTACTCTAGCATGTGTAACTCTAACCATAAATGTTTATTTTTTTAAAAACCTAAAATTTATAATATAAAATAATTTTATATAAAAATTAAATTTATATATGTATATATATTAAAAAAATAATATAAAAGGTTCTGAATATGTGATTAGGATAAGTAAAAGGTTAATGCGTTCAAAAATAAATATAAAATAAAACAAAACAAACCAAGTTTGGTGGCACGAAAGAGTCATAATTCAGGATTAGTATAAGTAAAAGATTTATTATTTTTTATCATTTTTGCAAGTTTTGGGGGTAAATATTTTTTTTCTTCCTATCTTTTGCATTGTACCTTTTGTAATTAAGAGATTAGGTTACTTCTTAGGGGCTTCAAAATAGAGGGAAATATTATTTTCTGAATTTTATTATATGAAAAACTTATCATATATGAATAAATAAAGAAACAAAATCGTCTTTTTCTTTGAGTTATTCTTATGTTTCTCTTTTATATGATACATGTTGATGTTTAATGATTCTATTATTAGTCATTTGTATTCATTGTTATAAATTTGTGTTTTAACTGAATGTGAATTTTTAATATCTGTTTGGATTTTTCTCATTAGTCTACAAGTTCAGTCTCAAACTTTTCGACTATTTTTTAAAGACTATCATCTAAAATCGATATGAAAATGATCATATGTGATAATGAGTAAAATTTATCATGTACAATCATTATTAATATTACACATTATCAACATTATATAAAAAAAATATAAATTTAACTTATATAAAAAATTAATTTTAATGTTTAATCCAAAATTTTCATTAATAGTAAAAAAATAATATTAAACTAAATGTGTCGGAATGTTCTTCTAACGTAGGAAAAGATTCTTTTTAAATTGAGTTACTTCAATAGCCTTTTTTTTTTATATCAATGCTTACATATTCCACAGGCATCACCTTAAAGGTATTACATAAGGTCATTTAAAAAATTTGAAGTCTGGTAATGCCAAGAAAAGTTTTGAGTAGGTTATGTCATAACTTAAAATAGATATTAGGTACAAATTGAGCATCAACCGCATATATTTTTACTAGGATATATACTTGCAGAAGTCAAAAGCTTCGGTGCTTAATGGTGCTGAAAATTGCAAACTCATTCAAACAAACTAAAAATAACATATAATTGTAACTTTCAATTCCAACAATTTCAAATTAGATGTCTCCAACCCCATACAACGAATTGAGCAAACTCATTCTGAGAGAAACGAACTTTTAGTCACTCCAGACAGGGAAAACATGTTTTAGCTTTAAAAAGAATGTCATCTACCTATTGCAGCAGTTTGTGCCATTATCTCCAGACCGATATGATCAGTTAGAAGCAAAAAACAACAAAAACAGATAAACTTACCCACACGAAGGAACAGAGCATGAAAACAGTTCTCTAAACACCAACATTTATTGATTGCCCACTGTACTATACAGTAGGCGCATTGATACATATATATAATGAAGTTCGAATTAAAGCATAAGGTACTAGAAAACAAAGAGTACAATAATACAATACATAGTATGAATACGATGTATCTCAATTGCCAAACTTAATTCACACAAAGTGAAGTGAGTTAGAGGAATCAATAGGAAAATGCCAAAGGATGGAAGTTGCCCTTTTGAAGAGAAAACCGCCCTTAAGAAGGACGGTTCATTCCCAGCAATCCTTCAACCTAAAGAAAACATTGACAAAAATGGAGGATAACCACTAATTATCCCCCATCTATGCCTTTGCACCACTTCCATGCCACAGAGAAGCAGTGAGTGCAGTTTAGAGAGGATTTGAGAAGGAGGGTCGGATTTGGCGTTATAAGATGGTGTGCGAGATGACTTGTGTATATAGGTAGTCTAGCTAGTGTGAGGAGTGACATTTGTGAAAAGTAACACATAAATAAAAGAGAAAAAGGGTTAACTGAAGATTCTTGTTTCAGCATCTTCCAAAGCATATGCCATTGCCACCTCCATTGCTCTCCACATCTGATATACACTTTTTGCATAAATCTCACATCATACGTATTTTATATTTTTGGCAACACACCATCCACCGTTCGGCAATCAGTTTCTTCTTACCTAAACTACCTTACCTACTATCCCACTTCATTACCCAGTTATAATGCCTTACCTTTCACTTCCAGAAACTCTCGTTTATCACAATTATGGCTTGGTAACAATGGTCACAAATCTCAGATATATAACCATCACTTTTTGTTTTCCCATCACATCAAAACTGCACCAACTCTATCTCTGTTAATTAGGACTACCCCTTTATATTTATACTCGACAGATAATAAATATATACGAGTATTAATTATTCGGCTGTGAATTTTATTTTTAATATTTACAGTATGAATATTTTTTATATCCCTAAAGCACATTCTGTCTCTTTTACGAAAAAGAGAAAATATAAACTTTACAAAAGTTGTGTTAACTTTCTTCCTTTTTTGCTCTTCCTTAATGAGAAATATTATTTATGACAGCAGCAGTAGGATGTCATAGTTCTCTTGATATTCTCTACTCTGGATTTAATTGAGTGATGCATTCCTTAGCAAGAGGGTTTACTCCTTGATGAGTGTTTTGAGACAGTTTTAAGTTATGGGGTTAAGAAGGACTCCCTCGTGATTAGCGAAGAAATAAGTGGGTTTAATCACTAACCAATGGCTCATCCAAAACAAATGAATGAAAGCCATAGTGCATCAAGCTATTTAACCTATTATATTTTCGGAAGACTATTCTTTTTCTTTTTTCTTCTAATTTTCTAAGTTACTTTTGGAAAAGGAAAAAACAGTAAAATACAATATGTCAATTTAACATCTTCAATGACTCAAAAATAAAAAAGGTGTACATGAGTAAGTTAATATTAATGTGATATATCATTAGAGATTTGAACTCCGATTGCCTCTCTTAACATTTGAAGTTAATTTAATTGGCTTAACGTGATGCATACTCTGATGTAACAGCACATGTTAATTACTTCAAATATATAATAAAAAAGGTTAAATAATTTTTTCCCTCCTACCTTATTATTAAATTAAAATTAATACCTTAAAACAATTCAGTATTTTAATTTCAATATTTAATAGCTATGTTAAATTAATTCTGACAGTAATTTTGTCTATATTATCATCTCAATATCATTAATTTAAAAATAACAAAATAATTTCATACTCACATTAACATATTTATTAAATATTGCGTATAAATAATGAAAAATCTTAGAAATATTAATTTTAATAGGTTCTACGTATAAAATATATTTACAAAAACTTTATTAACCCAAAACAAAGGCCGTGAAAGGTTAAATGCTTTTAAAATAAGATTTCTTTCAGCCCATCCCACAATTTTTTTTCTTGCATCTACAAAAATAGTCGAAATATCATTCTTTTGGGTGTTTGTGTATATATATGATTTTTCTTTTTTGTGTATACACTTTATATTATATATTTTTTATTTTATATTAATATATAAAGCGATATACATTTAATATAGTTATTTTATTAATAATTATACTTTTAAAATTAAAAATAAACTAAACAAATATTAAAAGTAACTACACATTTTAACTGTCTAATCATTATGTTTTATCCAACCTTCGTTATTAATATTATTGTTTTGCTTAGAACATATATTTACACTATGAATTTGAAAAGAATATTTTGGTCTGCCAAATATACCTACGGATTGCAGAGAGAAATGTGTCGAGGGTGCAGGAAGAAAATCCTTCATGGAAATTTGTTAGGCAAAAAATTAAAATAATGGGCCGAATTTCCAATCGAAAAATCCGACACTTTATTTTCTTTAATTTTATTTTTTAATTTTTTTAAATTTGTTTTACTTATTTTAGTTTAATAAATTATTTCAAAATATTAAAACATTAACATATATTAAATTATATATTAAACTAAATAGTTTTTAAATTTGAAGTTAGGAAACAAAATTTAGATCAACCTAAGCGAAAGAAGTACTGGTACAAGGACAATGTACACTTAAATATTCTATTATATTTATTATATTTTTTTGTTAATAAAAAAATTAATCAGGTGAAACTCGAACCTTCATTTTCCGCTTGTCAGAGCAAAGAATATTTTTTAAAAAGAATGTATTATTTATATACCAATTACTTAGAATATTTATTTTCTTTTATATTTTCTGTCATATCAAGTATCTCATCACATTTTTCCTCTTCGTTTCGTATCTTTCTTTTATTGTACAAAACTTTTGACGAAAAGAATTACGTAAATATGTAATATCTATTTTAAAAATTAAGCAAATATTATAGTCTTGTAAATAATTTTTTAAATAAATTTTACTTATTTTTATTAAAGTTAATAAAGACAATATTTACAATCGTTTTAAAATAATACTTTAATGGACGGTTGACACCTTAACAATGAAAATATTTTATTTCTACGTGTCACTATTCTATGGTTGTTAAACATAATAGTATACTAATTAAAGTTTATGACGGTCCCCTATAAATAATCAAACCTTAGAAAGACTGCGACTCTTTTTCTTTATTTGAAAATCTCATCGCAATTTGGCAATTTAGAATATCAAATTATAAGAGATATTTGTGAAAAGATAAATTAAGAAGTACGGAAAAAAATAGTAAATTATTAAGTACAAACAAGAACTAAAAATGAAACAAGTTTTAAGATTTTTTCTCTTTGCATTGTTTTATATATATATATATATATATATATATATATATATATATATATATATATATATATATATATATATATATATATATATATATATATATATATATATATATAATCATACAATTCAGCTATTTGTTAGTACCATAGCGCAAACCTTCAATAATATCAACTAATTTTTTCATAGTATTAATTTCACCCAATTAATAAAACCATATATTAGAGAGAGATATTAAACTAAATTTCACGCTCCGTGCATTATAAATTTGCAAAGTCATTGTGCTATCGTGAATAACATATATGCAATCATAGAATAAGATTATTGATTTTTTTTTTCGTTACAATAGTGCAAAATTGTATTACACTACAATTTAATCTTGGAATGTTCTACCTAATAAGAGTATTATTTTTGAATAATTACTTTTAAACAGAATTTTTTTATGCGTTATAAATGTAAATATACTTTTTAATACCTTAATCTTTTACGTTAATTTGTGTTACAAAAATTTCAAATTCATATAAAATTTGTAATTTAAGAAACTAAAAGGAATCAAAATAAAATTTAACATAAATTCAAGAGATAGAAAAAAAAATACTTTAACCAGAAATTTTAAAAATAAATTTTCACATTATATATTATTTTAGTTTTACTTTCTTATTGTTGAAATGAATGCTATATTATTTATCTCAGCAATAAATCTAACCTGTTAAGTGCTGAAGTATGTATATATTTTTTTTCTAAAATTCAGAAACTAAGATAATATATGTATATTAAACAAAACCCTACGACATGATGCATATACAGAGTTTACTTTTAAAAGTCATCCACGAATTAAACAATTCTATATAGTTTATTTTATGGAAATCTGTTTGTTTCCGTGCGTGGATATTTGATTTTTTTTTTCTTTTTTCAACAAAAGACAAGCAATTTTATTGGAGGGATCGTATATATGAAGAAGAAAATTAGGTCAACTGGTAAAAGACAAGCATTTTTATTCTTAATTGACACCAATAATATGGAAAGTATAGTACATATTAATTAATCAATCCTATCAATATTAAAAATATAAAGGAAAAAAAATTGAAAAAATCCAGCTAATCATATAGCTGCTACTGCATAACTTACTGACACACGAATTTCCAGATAATCATATGGGGAAGCTAGCTATCACTCTGTTATGTGAGGAATCTAGCAAAAGATATTCTTTTTATATTATTGGTTTGCATGCATAATGTTTCTCTTCATATAATTTTAAATTTCTTCGTTAAAAGTTCATAATTGTAGGCAGGAAAAAGCTTTATATATATATATATATATATATATATATATATATATATATATATATATATATATATATATATATATATAAAACAAAGAGAAAATAATATTTCGGAAAGAAAAAATAAGTATTTTTGTGTAAAATTAAAATTCAGTCAGTACTAGAGAAATTTATTTATTTTTCAAGAGGTTAGAAGAATTAGTCATGATTTATGCAAATCAGACAGAGATGTCTTACGAAAACTATTGGTTGACATTAAAGTGGGAAAACAATTACGTATCTCCTTTATTTTTTAGGCATATTATAAGTGTATAAAAAAAATAAAAACAGTTATTCATAAATATTAAATATTATGTTAGTATATTTGAGTCATATATATATAATTAAAATGTGATATATATGATATAAATATGGTAGAGTTATTATATGTTTAGTTAAAAAAATTATAAAGTGTTATGTTAATATTAAGTTTAGGATTAAATACATAATTATCTTTAAATATGGTATTTAATATTTAGATTATAAGAAGTCAAATAAAAATTATTAAAACGTGAAATGTATTTATCACAATTTACAAAAATGAATTATAGTTATCATCTATATGAAAAGTAAATATTCTACCAATTCAATTCATACCATTAGAATAGAAAACAAAAGCAGTATTAAAGTCCTTTTCATTTAAAAAGTCTTTTTCATTTATAATATCATGTAGCCGACATTAATATTCATTATCCACGCCACGATAAATTTAGATATGTTTCTACATTTTATTTACATCGTGAGTTACGGTAAGTGTTTATTAAAAATTAACATATGATTGTGTTGTGAATTTTAAATCATTAAACATAATTATTATTTGTTAAACCCTTTCATAGTAATCTTTTTTTTTGTCTAAATAAGAGAATCTATGCATATAATGAACGAAAGTTTTGTGAATTATTTGGCAAAAAAAATCTAAATAAGTATATGAGATATTCTAGTTTTAAGTATTTGACGGTGACGATGCCGTAGAAGAAAGTTTCACAATTAGCATGTTGGAAGTCTTGCACCAATTCTTTCTTCACAAAAGAACAAAAGACGAAGGACAAATAAATGGTTAGTGGTAAAGAATTGTCCTTTTCGTTTCTTTTTCTATGAACATGACGTCATATCTAAAGACTTTCTTGTTTAAGAAATATGCTCTTGAATAACTAAAACTCTGACAATAATTTTTATCATCTTAATTTACATCTCAATATGCCACATTCACTGAAATCGAGGTGGTGAAAGCCATGGTATTGTATCAATAATACATGCCATTAGATGACGAAATCTAGGCCCGTGAGTCAAAGATTTTATTGGGTGAAGTTAAGTTATGTTAAATACACGATATTTAATTATTTCTGTGCATGTTTATTGTTATTTAATGTACGATTTACATTGTATTGATGGTATGATGCAAAATTAATTTTTATGTTCTACATTGACTTTCTTTTCTTAGCTATTTAATTGTAGATTCCAGAATATAGTTGTAAATCAGATTTCAAAGTTCACTTTTTTTTTATCAACCCTTTGAACCCTCAAAACCAATCCATATATAAATATCGAAATATATTGTTTGGAAACACGTTATTTACGTATTTTTGGCCCAATTACTATTAATACATTTGCGTAGTTCCTAAGTAAAGGAAAAGTCGTATCATATAAAATAAATTCCAAGCTAGGTATAAAAGAAAGCTTTCGGTAAATATATAACGAAATGAGAAAGCCTTTTAAAAATTATTATTGCTCGAATTTAATTTATTACCGCATTAATTTAAATTGAGCTCTTCTTTTCATTTTCTTCAATGTAGAAACCGTTAAAATTTAATAGACCCATAAGAACAATTGATTAATGCTAATCAACATTATTGATTAACTAAATTCTTAATGGAAACTTCTCCAATTAAACTTTATAAAAACTTCCCATTTTACTTTTTCTTTCACACTTAATAAGCTACATTTTTGTTCGTCAATGGAGTTTTTATGTTTGATCTGATTATAATATTGAGAACTAGTCTTAAACTTGTTAACTTAGTTGTATGTCTTAATTAGTGTAATCACGTCAAAAGATGCTAAACTTTAATACTCGTTTGTTTAGCTTTTATTAGAATATTACCAAAGAGAATACCCTTGGTATTAATTATTTAATAATTAAAGTAAACAATACCAATTTCAAAATTAAGACAATCATAATTTCCAAAATTTCCTTCTACAACTCAGTGATCAAACACAAAACAAAACATAAATACAAACTATTGTTCACGAGGGACGTTGAAATTGAAGCCATTCGTATTACATATTTTCTACCTCGCTTTAATTAATTAATATCTGTGATTTTTTTTTTCTAATTATGAATGTATCATAGCAATTTTCTTGACTCGAGAAAATCCTTCTTATTTGGCTCTTTGGAAGATACGTAGGCAAGAAAAGTGGCAAAATCTGTGTCCATGTAACGCTTGGGATTGTCTTCATCAACGAGTTTTGGTGACGGTTTCACTGTGCTGTTAAATGGAAGGCTATGAAGCGAAGCCACCGACACTCTACTCTTAACTTCATTCACTATAACTCTATGCAATATGCTCTTGTATTTTCCGTTGCTATATATCTGATCAATTCCAACACAAAAACTAAAATCAGAACACTAAAACCACAAACATAATTTAATATGGAATATATTTTATTTTTCTTTTATTATTTTGTTTATAAGGTTTTAGAAAGATAGAGTATCATTCCTTTCTAATAAAAGAAAAGTCTTGCTTTCAGTCCTCATTTTTTGGTAAAAGTACAACATCCTTTGAACCCTAAGAAACCTTAAATATTTCTAACAATTAAGAAACATTTGTATTTATTATACATAGCTTAAATATAATTTATATATAATCATAAATATTTCTTTCAAATATAAAAAAACTATTATTCTAGGATCAACACTATTTACTATGTTTTACCTGTCCCAAAATATACATATATTTTTATAATTTTTTATATATACCACAAGCATGTTTTTAACATTCACGGAGGATTTCTAAAATAATTGTCATAATTATAATAAGCTTAGTTAAATTTTCAAGGTATTGCATCATCTTAATTCAAAAGTATGAAGTATTTTTCAAGGCATTGCATCATGATTAAATTCATCTTTATATCATTTTTGAAAAAAAAAATTACATTAATGATATATTTTTGTTTGTCACACACCTTTCAACTTCAATCATAAGCACCAACACAAAAAAAAATTGTGAGACACTCAAATGTAAACCAATTTTATATTTTTGTTCTAATTTAACGATATAATCTCAAAAAATGTCCCATTGATTAAAATAAAAAATTATTTTTATTGACAAGTTTCATTGGAAAAAGAAAAGTAAACATTTCAAAATATAATGAAATAGTATTAGTAATTTTCTTAATTAACATAATGACTTATTAATTATACTTGTGAGCTGAAATATAAGGTATAATACATTTAATTGTGTGAATCCAGTTATCCTGAAGGAAGAAGAAAGCAGTTAAAATGCATGGTTGTGCATGTTTCCAAATTTTGAAAATGAAGAAGTAAAGGTACCTCTAAGTGATCACCAACGTTGATTACAAAGGCATTGGGAATGGGTTGAACAGTGACCCATTTGTCTTGGTACTGAACTTGCAAGCCTTCTACCTCGTCTTGCACAAGAAGTGTGAGGAAGCCATAGTCGGAGTGAGGGGGTATACCGAAGGTAAGCTCCGGTTCAGGGCATCGTGGGTAGAAATTCGCCACCATCATTTGACTCCCATTTTCAAATTCTTCCATAACACTCTCTTTTTCCTCCTTTTCCATTATTCCCAAGCTCTCTAGGATCGCTTCCATTACCACCAGAAACAAATGTCTGCTTTCTTCCGCGTAGGTGCCAACTACTTTCCTGGTTTAAATAAAAATCTAAATGTCACACCGGCCCTCACTTGCATGACAGCTTGTAATCAATTCAAGTATAACATTATTCCCACAAACTTTTTCTTTACCATTGTTTCTCTCTTTTTTTAATCATAAAAAGTGTAAAAAAAAATTGTTATGGGTTATGTTGAGTTTAAGGTTGTCTGTAGTAGTATTCTGCTCACCGAAAGTCCAGTGGTGAAACAGGCCAATGGGGGAGGAAATCTGGTAAGGGATGGCACAGGAGTTTCAGGAAATCCCTCCAACACAACACACTGTCTTTGGTTTGACTGAAACTGGTCCCACATCGAACCGGTGCTCCCATATCAGTTGTCATGTACTTAACTCTCTCCTCCAAAGGCAGATCAAAGAACCTTCCACTCATATCTATCATGCTCCTCACAACATCATCTGAGATGCAATGATTTACCAGCTGCATCATTCCAACACAGCAAACTTCAGCATCACACACAAACATCACGTTCTAATCCTAAACAATTTCTTCACGAAAATGATTTCCTTTAATGTTAGTTCTTTGTTCATGCATCGTTAATCCATGCACGAAACTCCAATAATTATTACCTGGAAAAATCCATACTGTTGACAAGCATTGGATAGGGATTGAAGGACTTGGGGCCTGTTTGGACCAAGCAATTCGGCAAAATCAATGATGGGTAACTGAAGATTTTGGTTCAAAACATTCGAATCTTTCACAAACTTGGTGGGTCTGTCAGCAACAGGAAGTATGTACTTCTTAGGTACAGCACGAATATGACCTTTCTCACACAGATGCTTCACTCCTTTCTCATATTCAATTTGTTCTTCTGCTGCATCATCCTTGCTCCTCTGCTCATTTAGTGCCATTGCAGGCGACATGTATACAGGATCTGCTAAATGTAAAGCAGTTAATTACCATGTGGAAGCAATTAATTATGTAACAACATATGCATGTAATTAACTGAGACAACAAAATTCTTAGGTTTATGTAATTGTACAACTAACAAAAAAGACGAGCTTAAAATCGAGCTGCTATAAACTACCTTGGTTGAGAAGTAGTAGGTAGTGTAGAATAAGGATTAGAAGAAGAGAAAGTGAAAAAGAAGCTTTATGGGCATATACCCCTGTAACGTCTCAACTTCTCTGCCAGTCAGAGAATTTCAGAAGTTACAGGGGGTATATGCCGCGGTTCCCCAGAGAACCGCGGCATATACCCACTGTAACTTCTGAAATTCCCCAGAAGGCAGTTGGGGGGCAGTTGTGTTGAGCACGTTACAGGGGTATATGCCGCGGTTCTACGAGCAACCGCGGCATATTCTCCCATCTGAAATTAATTTAATATTAATTTGAAATATTTCGAGGTATATGCCGCGGTTGCCCGCTGAACCGCGGCATATAGTTTGAAAATAATTTCAAAAATGCCATTTAGGATAATTTTTTAAATTAGTATATGCCGCGGTTGGGAGTTAAACCGCGGCATATACCCCTCTTATACCGCGGTTAAGTATTGAACCGCGGTAGATTCCCCCGTTCAGAGTTAAAAATTAAAACTTGGAACAGTGTCGTCTTCCTCGCGTCTCTGTTTCGCGTTTTCGCTCCCTCCGTCTCTGTTCATCTCCGATTCATCATTTTTCACCGTTTAAACTTCATATTGTTCGGTCATTATTGATTTTTGACGAGAAAAAAACAGTTTTAGCCGATCAAAATCGTTTGAAACGCGTCATTCCCTCTCCGCTGCGATTTCGTTTTTTTTGCACCAAGCGTTTTCGCCGTTCCTCTTCCAGGTATTTATGCCCTTTTGCATCTTTAACGTGGTTTCTTCATTAGTTTTTACATAATGCTATAATTTTGGTAATGTATGAAGTTTCTATAGTTTTGGTAATGTATGGTATAATTTTTGCTTTAATTTTGATAATGCATGAAATTGTTATAGTTTTGGTAATGTATGGTATGATTTTTGCTATAGTTTTGGTAATGTGTGTTGTAGTTCTTGTATGTAATTGGAAGTTTGATTTTTAGTAGCTTATCTTTTTATGTAATATTTAGGAATATGGATCGAAATTGGATTAATTTACCACGTATTAGTGCTGAGTACGAGAGAGGTGTAGAGGAATTTATACAATTTGCGCAACGTAATGAGGGGAGAACTGATGATGAAGTGAAGTTTAGATGTCCTTGTGTGAACTGTTTGAATGGGAGAAAGTTGAACGCAACTCAAATTAGAGAACATCTTATATGTGATGGTTTTCTAAGATGCTATACAACATGGATCTGGCACGGCGAAGAAATGGATTTTCCCACTGACTCTCAAAGTGTAAATGTTACTGATTCCACCATGGAAGAAGATCGACCGGATGAAGACAAATTGGAGGACATGATCCGCGATGTTGGAGCAGAAAATTTTGCCAAAGCTCATGTGTATGAGACGATGTCGACTGATGCAGAAACACCTTTGTATGTCGGTTCAACTAAGTTCACACGTTTATCAGCGGTGTTAAGGCTCATGAATTTGAAGGCGAGCAATGGATGGACTGATAAGAGTTTTACAGAACTGTTGACGTTGTTGAATGAAATGTTGCCAGATGGAAATACACTGCCCACTCGTAATTATGATGCGAAGAAAATTCTTTGTCCAATGGGTATGGAGTATAAAAGGATACATGCTTGTCCCAATGACTGCATTTTGTATAGGAAAGAGTTTGAATTTTTGACAAAGTGTCCAAAATGTGGCTTATCACGATACAAGTCAAAAAACAATAGTGAAGATAATGGTCAGATAGAAAAAAATGTTTTTATATGCAGGTCTGTTTTTGTGGTAATGGATATCACAAAAACAGACCTGCAATTTTAAAAAACTGCAGGGGAATATGCCGCGGTTCTAACCACAACCGCGGCATATAGTGCTTCGTTTTTTTTACAAACGAGACATATGGCCGCGGTTTTGACACTAACCGCGGCATATTCATCGGCCTATATGCCGCGGTTGAACCGCGGCATATAGTGCATTTTTTAATTTTTTTTTTAAATTTTTTTAGGGTTTAGGCAGCGGTTCCCTAGACAACCGCGGCATATTCCGCAGCCTATATACCGCGGTTCGAACCGCGGTATAAAGTGTTAATGATATGAATATGTTGATCTATATATAGTGAAGGGAAGAAGGAAAAGTGGGGCAGGGAAGAGCAGCAAGTTTTGAAGAAACCAGTTTCAAGGTTCTGAATTGGAGGACTGGTTCCATTTCCATTCCAAGTTTATTAACAATACCGTTGACAAAAGTTCAGTCAGACCACGGGGCAAGACAGACACAGAAGACCCCATCCATGCTAATCGAAAAAGTGTCTCTTTCTTTCCTAGCACCTACTGCCTCTCTCCTTGTGTTTTTCCTATTATTACTCTCTTTTTGTTTCTTTCCATTATTATAAACTCTCAAAACACCAACTTAAAAACTAGTCTATAATCCATGTATATATATATATATAGATATATCAATTTAGCTGACTTTTGTGCATGCATATATTTTTAATTTGAGTAAAGTATCTATACAATACATCACTTCGTGTATTGTATATAGTATATGGAAGGAAGTGAGAGATGGAAAAAAGAAAGTAACACATGTGATAAAAGGTATGCTTATTTCATCTGGTTTGGCTAAGTCAGTGAAGTATAGCAGCCTTCGTTATCATGCCCTTTTGTCTTAACAAAATGGTTAGGATTTGAATTCAATGTCATTATTCTTTTAATTCATTTTTGATGGCTATGGTGTGGGGCAATGATTAATAATTGAAAATCCAAATCTTACTCCGTACTGAATTTACTTTCCACGTCATGTTTAAGCCTTTTGTGACTAAAATTTTTCATATTTCGTAGCTGAGGCAGCTTTTTCGCAAGCCACCACCATATACCTGTTATTAATATTAATGGGTAAGTAGCCTTGTGTTCTCTGTCTGCACTGTTAGCACTCTTTCTACATCTTTGTTTGAATTCTGATTTTGAATCTGATAACCTTTTCAAGTTACTTCTTCTATTTAACAATTATCACCATCTTCACCTGGTTAATGCTTATTAACTTACTAATTCTTTTGTCTGCTGAGTGCATCCGCATTGTTTTTATTATTCTGCTTAAAGGTTTGCACGTTTTAAATTACCGTCAATACGTGGAATTCCTTGTATTGGACTGCTTCCAGAAGTTTTTACAGCTGAGAAAATCATCTCTTTATCGGTTACATATTCATTCCTAAGTTCATCACATTCATGAGTCATACAAATATATCCTATATGAATAAGGAACAGGTCAAAATCAATCTGCTAAATTCTTCCATAATCGACTCTTTCTTAAATTTATACTTTTGATTTTATTTTTTACAATTTTTTTGGATACATTAAAAAGGTATATAATTTTAAAACATTTCTATAGACGTATTGGATATTTATCCACCAAAATTGTAAAAGGAATTTGTAATTACTGCAAAAAAAGGAAATTAAGTTTTAGTGATTATGGTTTTAAGAAAATTATTTTCAATATATGAAAATTTAGCCTTATTTATATTATTATTATTTTCGTTAAGTTTGTTTATATACAAACTAAAATAAAAAATTGATAGCATGATTAGACAAGTGGACCAGAATGTCCAACCCACTCTAACTCTTAATCAAATGGAATGGGACAAGTTAACCCACTTGTCAGATTGAAAGACAACGTTTATATTAAGACTGAACCCGTCAAAAATCTGAAGAGGAAATAAAAATAAATATTAAAATTTTATTTATCATCTCAATTTGAAAGTTTCATTTATTATTTTTATTTTTGTGGTTCATAATATTTACAAAGCATCTTAATATTAACAAATGTAGTACAAAGAATAAGATTGTCTTGAAAAACATAGTGCAACGTCCATCAAAGACAGAAAAATATGAAACATACAGATTTTTTACCCTTGCACTAAGCTAAACTTCTTACAATGCATGTTATTGTCAGTTAACGTTGTTCCATTACTTCTCCATGAGTGTTCTAAAGTAGAAATATAAATAGTAATTTTTGTATAATTTGAATTTTCTACTCATACTTAAATTTGAACAATAATAATGTCAAAATTGAAAACAGAAACTTATACAGATGCAGATTTTTGAGATGAGAAATTGTGTAGTTTCAAAATTGCGTGCTGTGACGAAAAGTTGACGATGGAAATTATTGTTAGTTTGACTGAGAGTGTGTTGGGAGGAGGGTTCCTAGAGAGTACTATAGTGAGTCATTTCACCAATAATTTTAGTTTCATTAAGTAGTATGCTTTCACTGTACCTTGCAGCAGGCATAGAAACTACGTATACCTATATATATATATATATACTATGTCTTATGTCTGTACGTGGTAATCAAACTAAAATGAGCCTGATGTAAAATAGATTGTTCAATTGTTTTATATCAATTTGACTTTATAATTTATAATTAATACCAGTAGGCTTTAGCTCTGGCAAATTTGTCTTGTTTTGAAGGATATTTTCGCAAGTTGCACAATTTATATATGCAAGATTTGAAACTTTCCTTAAATGTTTTTATTTTATTATCATCGAAAATACTTTTCAATTTTTATTTTTGTATATTATTTCGAAGAATTTTCTGAATTGTCCACAATTTTATTTCTTTAAAATGTCTTATTTGGTTCTATTTCTACTTTATTATTTTATAATAGTAATTTTCATATGATTTTTTTGTAAATCTTTGTCCGTGTAGTAAACTCTTCACTATTGCTATTTTTTCCTTGGCGTGATTTTTCAAGATTAAAAAGTATTGCAGATTGAAAAAATGGAGCACATACTTAAAGCATTATATCTTAACATTGATATTTTCATGCGTGTGTAGGGTTTATTTATGTCTCACTGTGCTCATTTTGTTTTTGTTGTTGTTGATGTTCGGTTTAGGAAACTTATTATTATATACTTAAACTTAAGTTGTTTTTTAATGGAACATTTAATGCTCAATAATCAACCATAATAACTGACTAAGTGACGAAGACTATAGAGTCCGTTTCACGCAGATCTATGCCTGCAAGTGTGCTTCCCATCAAATAATTTTACGGAATCACACATAATACAATATTGTCACACTTGATGAAGTTGCCAAGTGTGATTAGTTGATATAATTCAACATTTTCAATTTTTTTTGTTGTATGAGGTTTGTCTCTATAATTATTAGGTGACAAAATTAACTAGACTAAATTATCAATTTACTATTCTATATTGAAAAAAATTAAATTGTTTATAATAAAATCTGAATTTAACTATTTTATAGTTTAATTTTAAAAAATTAAACAATTTTAGTTAAAGTAATTACTCATTAACTTAAAATTATTCTATTTTATACTTTTTTTTATTTTTTTAGAATTTTTATCATATTTTTGTCATGATTGACTTCATCGATTTTTGGTCCTCACTCTATCAATTTTTTATCAATTTTTTATTAGAGACGATTCAACTTAATTTCGATAAAAAATAAAAACAACTAAATTTCAATGGTGAAATTTTTGACTGAAGCCTACTCAACTAAATTTCACCTAATTTTGCTTAAATTTGTTCTACAGAGAATTATAGACTAGTTAGTGTCAAACAAGTTTTTTTGTTGGAAATTTTGACATAATCTAGTTAAAGGAACACTTTTTATACCGTATGGAATGAATAATTTTAAATTCTTCTACAATACCGTTTTACTAATTGTTTTGCCTTTTTTAGGGCAAGTGTTCGATCTTTTATAGTTTTTATTAGATGTACTTCTTTTTAACTTAATATATATTTTTTTAAAATAGTATGAAAATTTGTTAGAATTCATGGTTCAGAAAATTAATATTAAGAGAGATGTATATAACTTTACAATTTTTTAAATAAAAACAATATAATTTTTTTTTTTTGTGAAGACTTAAGACTTCTACATGACTAAACTTGAAGCTATTTAAACAAGAGAAACATGACATGTACACTTCAATTTATCAAATTATCAATCACTAAAATTTTATGTATGTCTTACTGGACACTATTAAGATGTAAAAAAGAATAATCAATACAAAAGTGTTAAAAATTAAGGGTTACATCATCAAATTGTATTATAAGATTATGTGATAACCTTATATTCAATCCTATATTTGGAAAAGATACTAATTAAACTCTTAGTTTTAAGTTTTCTCTTATTCTTTTTGTGTGAGTGTGAAGCCTTGAGTGGTTAAACATTTTCTTGTTAAAGATTGATAATCGTCTAACTTGTGTAATTTATCATTTATTTTCAACATTTGATCATTTAGTAAATTTCTTTCACTTTTTTCTTAACTAGTATTTTGATCACTGTCAAGGTTTATTTTTAAGACATCTGAATTTTGTTTTTCATACTAATTAAAAATATATTAAAAAGTTAAAATTAAATATTATAATTTAAATAATGATAATAAATATAATTAAAGTAAATCATGCATAAATCATCATATTTTATATTGTATATATATATGGAGAGATACGTATGTTTCTATAATTATGAAGATACCTATTATTATTAAAATTGATATTACTGACTTAATTAATATAAAGTCTCATTTTCTATATTAATTACTTTTTTTTAATCGGTACCACCCATGTCTATTTCTTATTTTATTTGTCCCGTCAGGTTTATATCTTGTTTTATCTGATGTGGAACTTTGTTTGTACCCAACATCCAAACATGAACCATGGGCTTTAATACCAAATGTTGTGTAAGTTTGCTTTAGCTAAACTCTCACGGATTTGTTTTTGATATCATTCCAAAAGACCTTTTACTAAGAGAAGTATCTTATGTGTGTATAAATTCATGTTTATATCTTGTTTTATTTGATGTGGGACTTTGTTTGTACCCAACATGGGAGGTAAATCTTTTCATATTAAAACACTTTCCTCTCAAACATGAGTATTTTAGTGATAACCATTTCTTTATACTGTAATTCTACAACTAGACATATTTTCTTAAGATATATTTTCTTAAGATGGAAGAGTTTTAATGTAAGGAATCATTAAACTTTAATATTCTTTTCCTACTTTGTACTACACTCTTCCAAATTATTACCAAGATGAATTCGGCTTTGGTACCTACTAAGTTCTTTTATGAAAAATACACCAATAAATTGTAAACAAGTTTTTAAATATCATAATACCACTTTCAATCTAAAACGTTAACCCAATCAGTTTACATATCTTTCTCTTATATATTGGTCATTTGACATTGTTTAAGCATTTTTCCACTTTTACTTAATATGAAATTTCCAACTCACCTTATAATAAAATTATATTATTTATCATAATAAAACTTATAGCAAAATATTTGTTTTTTCACACAACTTTTTACACATCATCACTTTTATTGATTGATCTAATACACTAATTTAACTTACTAACAAGGGTCTACAGTAGTTTCTCAAGTCTCCCACTGCAATTGTAATTAATAAATCTTTTCCATGCATTACAGCTGTTGACCTTAAGTTTTTGAACATATGCTGTTGTACTTATGTATGAATTAATTAAACAAACGATATTAAGTGAGTGTGCACATCAATCTCTATACTATAGCTGAAGCACTCAATCACTAATTAATCATATCATAACATTTCATCAGTTAGGTGATGTTTAATAATCAGCATAAACAACCAGCAGATAGGATTTGAGCTAATAAAATAATGAAACCGTACATATATATATATATATATATATATATATATATTGTTGGATACAAACAAAGTCTCACATCGGATAAAATAAGAAATAGACATGAATTTATATACACATAAGATACCTCTCTCGATAATAGACTTTTTAGAATGATACCAAAAACAAATCTGTAAGGACTTAGTCCAAAATAAACAATATTTCTCTAACGTGGAGATCTATAAATATTATAGGTAAACTAGAATAGTTAGAGTAGCATGATATGTATACCATAAATGTTCACGAGAGGCATAGAATTATTAACCCTACAAGCTAAAGATGTTAATGCAGACAAAATCTCGTTTAAGGGAATTAAGGTAGTGGACCTACGAACATGGAATTTGATAATAGGTCTAAATTTTGATTAAAATTCTAATAATTAATATTAAACCTTATGCCGAACTCAATTTATCCAACCACGAAGTTTATTCTTGTTTATACAGTACAATTTATTTTTATTTTTAATCAATATAAGATCTGCAATAATAAAAAAAATAAAAGTAGTATTTATACTGTTCCACCAATAAAATTGACGGAGGAGGCTTGTGAGTTTGATATCAGGTCAAGGTCTATTGATGATGTTTTCTGCAATGGCCTTTTAAATTGAGAAAATTCATGCACTAAATTCCTAAGAGAAACAAACATAAAAACATTGTTTCAATCTAAATTGTTTGCATCCATTTATTTCATGACTTAACTTTATTAATTGATTATTTAATTTGTTTATTTGCATAGCCTTTTGTCTCTTACTCATTCATAAATTTCCACTAAAATTTGTCTTACATCCTGAATTCATTGGATGACATTTGCCTTACTATTGTAGCGTGAACTTCAACCAGTGATTCATCATATTTTATGTCTTTTAGTTTCACTGGTTTTCGCTCACCACCTTGTTATTTGGACTTTCTCAAAGGACCTTAGATATTGATTTACACTGTTTCAATCTGTTCAAAGACTGTTCACGCAGAAAGAAAGCAGAAGTTCAAAAAGTAATGTATTGAAAAGCGTAAAACTACAAACAAAAGATAAAATTTCAATCTTAAATTCCGGAGATTCAAAATAAATTTGCGAACAAAATGTACCATCCTCGATTATGATTTCCACTTAATAATCGAGGATGTCATAATATACTATCCTAAAATGATTATTGTATAAATATTTTGCTATCATTTATGTTTATATGTTTCACTTTTATTATTTTAAATATTATAATATAGGTTTTATATTTTACTAGAATAAGTAAATAAAATATAAATGTATTTATATATATATATATATATATATATATATATATTTATATTTATGTATGTGTATATATATATATATTATTTATTTATTTTTCTTGTAATAAGTATTTAAAATAAAAATAATATAATTAATTAGCTGATTTAAACTTTCATATTTTTGAATTTATATATTTTAATATATTATTATTTTAAAATGTAACTTGTTTATTTTTAAGAATTAATATTAAATGGTTTATTTATAAATAGTTTTGTTATAAAAGAGATCCATTATTTAAAAATATATCATATATCATATGTCTAGAAAATACCTTTTTGGAGTTCTTTACCTTTTCTCTAAGAGTTCTAACTCCTCGATCATCTATTTGACAACCAGGAGGTGTCTAGTTGATCACTGTGACAAGGTCTACCTATCTATCCGATCAATTTCTAATTTAGAGCAAGTAAGTTTCAACTCTTTTTTTTCTCTCGTTCTTAGTTTGAGATCATACGTTGTAATCCTTTGTTGCATGTGATTCATGATCTCTTTTCCTAATTCTTGGTCAATCTAAAGTCCTAAAGACTCTTTTCTTTTTTAATTTGGTGTTTCGTAGGTGTTTGTATAATTTCCTTGTGTTCCAAGCAATCGGGGGGACATTTTTAGAGTTTGATAGTTCCTCGTGAAGTAAGGGAAAGATTGTGAAACTAACGTGATAGTTCCTTGTGTTTCAAGCAAGCAATCGGGGAGACATTTTCAAAGTCATAATAATTGATTTATCATAGTTTCTGTTTTAATAGATTGTGAAACTAACGTAATCAATTAAAATAGACACTTCAGCCTAATTGATTATGACATTAACTTAATCAGACACTTTAATCTAATCGATTATGTTAGTGACATGATAGATTAAAATAGACAATTTAATATAAAAAATATTAAATGAATCATATCTACTACAAGTTTCACACTCAGTTTTCACTCCTTTTCCTTTTTTTCTTCTAAAGAAAGTATTAATTTTCATTTTCTTCTTTCGTTTCTGTTTAATATAAACAAAATTCTTATAAAAGTAATCACAATCCTTTTCCATTGAGGTAAGTCCCCAAATTTTAAATTTATCAAATATAAAGAAACATAGATATATTTGGGTGTATGTGAAAAATAGGATTTGACACAGTTTAATATATTTTATTTTTAAGAAAATAAAGTCTATAATGACGTGATAATATTTTTTATAACTATAGGTAGTGATTTTTTTAAAGAATCAAAACTTATTAGTGACATTTTTTAAAATATTTGTGCAACTAATATTAATTTTTTACAGAACTGAAAAGTATATTTGTGAATATATTTTTAAAAATATCATTCTATTTTCTAAAATTTTTAGTTCGTGTTTGAACAATTAATCTTGATTTTTCTTATTTTTACTTTCACTCTTGCTTTTACTTGCATTTCACAAAAATTTATTGATTTTTTAATTATTTTATATTTCGATTGTTTTATCAACGGGATGTTTCAATTCAGAATTGAAATCTAACCTCTTTATTTGTTAATAAAATTAAAATATAATGACAAAAAGAACCAACCAAAACCTCTCCTTACACAAGTTATATATATACATATATATATATATATATATACACACACTATCTAGTGATTGATTTTTCTAACGTTTGTTTGGACAAGTCTTTACCCTTGAAGGATAGGATTGGGCCAACCCAAATAACTAAAACTGAGTTTTGTTCAGAAGAGTATGCATTTGGGGCTAAGCATTTTTCAAGGACTTGATTGCATAGCAATTGTCCGAGATTTTATAAAAACTAGATTTTATCCGGGCGATGCACGGGTTTTAAATAGTTTTTATTTTATTTTATAGAACTATTATATTATTATGTCTGATTTTTTATTTTCTTTTATTTTCAATTTTAAACTATTATAATGTGTTCTATAAATAGATTGATAAATATGCTCAAAAAATGTTTAAGACATCATAAAATAAAGTATCATATTTTGTCTTTTGAAAAATAAATTATTTATACTGATATTTGTGACATCCCAAAATATATAGCAATGTATATATGTAGAATGCATCGATTATAATAATAGAAAGCAGTTAAGGGTACACAATAGATAGAATTAAGGAGTACAGCTATCCAAGTCTGGCTGAGAAGTTTTAAAACTTAAGTACAAGTTCATAATTCTCCAAAATACAAGACTAATGAAATTTTAAAGAGACCTAAAAAGTTTCCCGAAATGACGGATCATGATAAAATGAAGTCTAGAAGTCTTTCAAAATGAAGAGCTATATAACATAAGAGCTAGTAGAAATCCTAAGCACTAGGTGCTGGGTCTTCCTCAACTTTCAAAGCTTGCTCCAAAGGTACATCATCACCTACTGCTCACATCCAAAGGATTGGATGATCATCGCAAGGGGGAAAGCAAACACATGCAACACATACAAATGCAAGGGTGAGCTAGGTCTCAAACAATCATACAATTCATTTTCAACCAATCTAGCATTTACCAGAATATCCATACACATAAGTCATCATAAACATTAGCATTTATTTCATAAAACTCATCAAGACAAGCATCCTATCATGTTAAGACTCTAGACACGTCCGGACATAGAATGTATGTAGAGCTGGGGCGGGTTGTGCACTTGTGATGGCCTCTACTGCTTTGCAAAGCCATTGCCGAGGGGTTTCACCCGACCATACACAAGGCTAATCCGTTACCGCGGAATAGACCTCCAGTGATAGCGTCTACCCTAGGACCTCCCACTACTCCCACCACACGCGTCAATCCTCTCTAAGTGAGAATGAAAGACCGTTGGAGTGTTAGGGATAACCCCCCATATGGAAGCCTCTTACATTCATTCAATACACTAACTGATCCCACCGAGAGATCTAATTTCCGATTAAATCCGACCATTTTAAATGTCATGATATTCCTTTTGGATCGACAATGTACATCATAAACCACTTATAACCACACACTTTCAACCAATTTGGATCACATGAAAATGCATTCATAAATTGTAACTGAGATATTTAAATAACATAGCTTACTGGAATGAGAGGAAATAAAACAGAAAACTCCACCACTTAAATGGACGAACCCTGTTTGGACGGACGCCAAAAGCACTTGGACGAACCCTATTTGGACGAACGTCAAAAGCCCTTGGGCGGACACTGTTGGGACGAACGTCATACACCCTTGGACGGACACTGTTTGGACGAACGTCATACACCCTTGGACGGACACTGTTTGGACGAACGTCATACACCCTTGGACGGACACTGTTTGGACGAACGTCATACACCCTTGGACGGACACTGTTTGGACGAACGTCATACACCCTTGGACGGACATCAAACACTAGGTCGAACGCCTCCAATATGAACGCTCGCTACTACTTATGGACGCTCGCTACTAATTCAGCCCCTGACCGAACGCTAATTAAACCTTCAACTGACCGAACGCTACTCAGCACATGGCATGACCGAGCGTTCAACTCCGACATGGACGAACGCTCAGTTTGCACATTCTGCAGAATTCTGCAGACTGTATCAGAATCTCCCTTGGCCATTTCTAACCACTTTTCTCAACTTCTTAGACTCTTAATTCTCGTTTTAGACTTAATTAAACTTATCCAAATTATTCTAAACATTTCTACTACCATTTTTAAGTGATTAAAGTTCACTTTCAGCCCCAAAACACTAACTTCAACAACTTAGGGACCCAAATTTGATTCTTACCACTTTGCACCTATCTTGACCAAATTAGTGACTCAAACAAGTCACAATACAGTGGGTGAAACTGTCCCCACAGTCCAAAAACATGACAAACCTCATTTACTCAAAATCACTACCTCACTTCCTCCAAAATGACCAAAAAGTGACCTTAAGACACTTGATTTTCCTTCCTATCAACACCACAACAAATTTTACACACCAAAACAGTTCCAACATACATAATTCATCACTCAAAATCATCCCAAACAGTTCATATCCATCAATCACCAAATTCACGTAACACTCACACTTCTATACATGCATTTCAAGTTAGCAAAATTCAAAATTATGCTTCCAACAACATACCAATTTGAAAATCATCATGCATTCACGTCATACAACTAAATCGAAAAAGAAGAACTAGCTCCCCTTACCTCTAGTGTAGACAACCAAGCTCAAGTAGGAACCCTAGACCACTTGCTTGCACTTTCAAAATGTTAGAATCACCTATAAATCATCAATTGATGATAGAAAACGAATCTTAGCACCAAATAGAAGCTAGATTATGGAAGAAAACGAAATGGGTTGCATGCAACAAGTTCAATCACATGCTTACAACCCTAGGGCACATGAGAAAGGGGGTTTTCTTACCGGTTCTGATTAGAGAAAAGGATCGACTAAGAGCAAGACCCGCTACTTTGTGATCGTTGGAGCGGCACCTAATCGAGAATTTAATGGTTCAGTGTGAAGAATGGAAAGGGAGAAGATATAGGAGGAGGAGAGAGCTTGCAGGAAGAGGAATGGTTTCTCAGACAAGAGGAATGAGTTAAAAATCAATGTTTCAAAACTAATGAAATTTTATTTTAAAGTACTCAACCTCTCATCTTTTGCCACTTGTCATCCTCTTTTTGCTGACTCAAATCCAAGTCCTTACAATATTCCCCTCATGTGTTAATACAATATTATCATATTATAACAATGCGTACAAAATACAGTAATAAGCTAATACTTATCAAAAAGTAATATTTTTAATTTATAATTTTCAAATATTAAAATAAAAATAAAAGTAATATTGCTATCATCAATAATTATATAATCATAGCACATCCTCATTATTAAGACATGGTTTAAGATTTGAACTTATTTACTCCACCAGAACAAGATTAAGACAATTCCTGACATTTATTCAATCTGTGTTTGCGGTTGTGTCATCGCCTTCTTATCTAAATTTTTCATTTGGCATTTAATGAAACTTAATATCTCATTTCCTCAACAACTTCAATACTTAATGTACACTAATTCTAACATTAAGAAAAACATTCAAAATATAAAATTAATCTATTAAATTAAATTAAATCAATAAATATAAAAGAACATTTAAAAAATATAAGTAAATAAGAAAGGTTCACATTTTTAGCAATTTCCTTATGTTTGTTTCACCAATTTACTATAGCAGAGGATGGAAATGCATGTGAATGTTGTGTTTCTATCAGTTGATTTAGAAGGATTTGCAAAGATGGATTCAAGGGAGAGAGTGATCTTTCCTCTAGTGAAGAGATTTAAATGGAAAGTCAGCTCACTCCCCCACACAAATTCTGTCTTTATATTTTTACACTTTTGTACTTGTTTTTGCACTGTGCCTGGAATTTTATTTTATTTTTTACCTTTTCCATATTGCATGATATGTGTCTATGCTGCTTGACCAGATTCTCGAATGCATTGGTCATGGTAAAGGTAGTTGTTTTAAATTTTGAATGCTTTATTTAAGCCCGTTGAGAGGGGTTGATGGTGGCCTATATATATTGAGAGAGGACATGATTCCTGGTGGTCATTTCTAGATAATGTTGGTTACATGATTGTGAGTTTTAGTTTAATTGGTGCATCTTGTGAATGTGAGTGGTCGTGGCTTGTTTTGTTTGGTTCGTGAATCCAAGGTAAGTTTTGTTCTTGGAGGTTAACAATAAAGACTCTGAGATTTTTTATGGTGGTCAAGGTTTTGACACCAAAAGAAAATAGATATAATTGATTCTCTTTACTCACAATAATCGATGATGTCATAATAATAATAATAATAGAATTGTTTTTGCCATAATTCAGAGAGAATCGATTCTACTTTGTTTTCACGAATGATGCATGCTTTGTGTTGACATGGTTGTTGTTTTGTTATTTGTGTTGGAGTTGTTTTTTACAGTGTGGTGTGTTTTTGGCAAGTTTCGGTTGTTCTTCTTGCGAGTTCTAATGTTGTTATTGTCTTGGTAATGTGTAATCGTTAGAGTATGGTGATGTGATTTTCCTCGAGTTTAAGAATTGAAATTCTAATTTTTAAGTAAATTCTCATCTAAAATTGAAAACTTAGAGTCATGTGATTGAAATTATAACTTTAATCAAAGTAAATTTTCATTTAACATGTTTTTGTATCTCATGCTCAATATTCCAATTATAACAAATCTTAATTAAAATATTTATTTAAAGTAGATAAGCCAATTAAGAATTTAACATTAAATGCTAAATTGGGTATAAATATGCATTTATCACACCCTCACACTTATCTTTTTGCACTCTTAAGCAAAACTTAGTAACTTCAAAACTTTATTCTTGATCAATATTCATATCAACATTAAATCGAATAAAAAGATCTTCATTGGAAACAAATAAACTTTCTAAGTCAAGTTTTCATGAATCATGCAATTGAAAAAACTCTATTTTAAACATATGAATTAATATTTTGAATTTATCAGAAAATCAATAATAAAAGAGATCACCCAAGTTAAAATGAATATTCTCTCATTAATGCTCTCTAAAGCGTTTAAATTGTGTTTTCACTCAAAATATTATTATAAATAAACACTCTTAACTCAACAAAATTTTAATATTCATATACTTTTAAAAAAACATACACTCAAAAATCATAAAGACTTTTCAAAAATTATAATGTGATCAAGGTAAAAATAGAAAAAAATTTAAGATATAAAAAACTTAAAATATTTTAAAGAAAAAAAATTAAAAATCTAAAATTAAAGACTAAACGAGTATATCTATATATATATATATATATAATTAATTTATTATTATATGAAATACTCTGCATTCTTTACACTCACATAAGTTAGAGTGCACCAGATTTAATATATAGATTAATAATAAGTAGCAGTATTGATAAAATGACTAAAAAATTAATCCTAAACTTTTATACCATTTATTTCTTAATTAATTATCTAAATGTAGCTTAATTTCTTTTTTTCATTTTGAAAATGAAGTAGTCAATCTAACAACCCATCTTTGGAGGAATGAAAATTGAAGATCGACAAACCTAAACCAAAACCCAAAAAATAAAATGCAACTTTTCTTTCTTATTTAACCACAACCTCGACCAATTAATCATGATGAACCAATGACAAAACCTCTGTAATGAACTCCTATTTCTCCCCTCTCGTTATCTCCATTGTTGGCATAGTTTGTTCTACTGTGGCAATAGTGTACCACTGTATAATCCTCTTGAGGCATGTCGTTAGAACTCACGATGCACAAAGCAGAATCCTCTGGCATGTGGTCAGAACTCATAATGCACAACGCAGGGACAACAGAACTTGTGTAAAGAGTGAAGGGATCCAACAAGAAATCCTTAACAAAATCCCAGTTTTCCCAATCTCTATGACACAGACAAGTAGTAGTGCCATTGCCATTCATTTGGACCAAAATATTGAATGTTCCATTTGCCTTGGACAATGGGAAGATGAGGATGTGGTGCGGTTGTTGCCTTCTTGTAATCATGTTTTTCACAAATCCTGCATTGATACATGGTTCATGGACCATGCCAATTGCCCAGTCTGTCGGTCACCAATCACTTTTGACTGTGAGTTAGCCTTGCCAATGGCTTCACAAAATGGTGATGCCTAAAATTTCTCACCACATATGTGCATATTAATTTCTGTATAGGTTTGCATGCATTTTATATTCACTAAGCTTTTTTATTTCTGCCCTTGTTCTCCCCAATTTTCTTACCTAGGATTTTTAGGGTTCTTCACATGTTTTTGGATTTTCTCACTTTATTTATTTGCGTTTTTGATGGTTAAAGCTTTTAGAGTCGGAGTGATTTGGATCCAAAATCAAGACAATTGAGACTTTGTCAAAACTAGAATCAAGAAATAGAGTAACTATATAGACAACTTCATTGGAAGAAAAATGAAAAATAAAAAATGGCTTCGAAAAAAACAAAAGAACAAGACTAATGGAAATAAGGGCACGCTTTATTTTACATTGAATCCTTAAAATCACGTTGAAATATCGATTGGCATGTTTAATAAATATTTACACATGTTTGGTTTCGTGTTGAAGAATTTATTTTAGGTTCAAAATTGATTTCAAGTTAAAATAAATTCAGATAATGTTTTTGTTGTATCAGAAAAATTATATCAGGCTATGCTATTAATTGACTTCTATAACAAAAGCGTTTCAACATAAATCACATAGTGTTAAAATTAATGTAAATCAAAATCTTATTTTTAAAAAAGTTCATTGCTATAAATATTGATTTTTTTATACCATAACAAAACACTAATTAATAATTCATAAAAAATTAATTAGCAAAAAAATATCACATTAAATGCATCAAAAAGCTAAATTTCAAAGTATTAATTAATTTTGAACGCATATGATTTTTATCGGTTTTTATACCCTAAATTAAAATAGTAATGTATTACCAGTTTTTAGTCATCGCATCACTCTCTATACTTAGTAAATTATAAACATGGTATAAAAGAACTTTTCTAAGTGACACATGAATGATTTTTTGGTAGTTATTGTAATTATGTAAGCTTTCTTTTATTTTATTTTAGCTTAACGATTCGAAAATTGGGAAGAAATATAGATAGGTTGTTCAATACAAAAATTAAGAGACAAATTGTATTTACAAGTCAAACAATATGAGAAATAAAATAATTGCATCACATTCTTTAATTCTTAGGATAGTCAAATATATGTGATTATTTTCCTAATTATTTAAAAATGATTTAAAATAGTAAATAGGTGAATAGGCTTTAGTTCTCCATATAACCGAAGCTTATCCAACTATATGTTTCGGTCTCAAAATAACTTAATTCTAATCCCCTGTATGATTTGGTTCTAGTAACAGTTGAAGTTTATTTTTCACTATGTGCTATAACATATAATTGATTTTTTTTAATATTTTTTGTTTTGTTTTGGTTTCTGCTTATAAAACCAACCTAGACAAAATAAAACAATTAGATACAGTTAGACAAAAGCCATATACAACAATATATATAGATAACAAATTTGAATCAAAGTACTTTTAATAATGTATAAAGTATGTAAACATGATGATTATTACAGACTAGATGAAACTACTAAACATTTTTACTATATAGTTGGCACAATATTGGATAACTCAATCCGACAATAATCTCAAAGAAACAAAATTTAAGCATATAAAAACAAATTTTAAAAAAATAAATCAATTTATTAAACATGCAAAAATTACATTAAACAACATATATTAAAAAATTTTAATAATTAAACATATCTACCACATGAAAGGAACTAGGGAGTAGGAGAGAGAGAATGAAAACAACAACTAGTGTAAGAGCAAGAATAAGAGAGAACAAGATCCACCGCTAAAATGCAGACCAACAACTAAGACAAAAAGCAATGTTGCGGTGTCCCAAATGTCACACACCAAAACTAACAAAATGTTGTGAAAAGATGACCAAGACCTGCAATGTTGTGAACCCCAATGCGAAAAGATGCCAATGGCTACCAAAATGTAGTATAACAACACCAAAGTAAGAAGAAAAACAATATTAATGGAAGAAAATTGAGAAATGAAGATAAACAAGAATGAATAAATGAGAAACGAGAAACAAAAAAAAAACCTCCAATGAAGGCTATAATTTAGGAAAACACGAGTTTAGAAGCGGTTGATAAGAAGAATGTAGTGACGTTATGCAACAAGAGCTCTCGCGGGTTGTAAAAATTCATAAATTTATGCTATGCATACGAGTATAGGCTTTGGTTATAGATAAAATCGAAACTTATACTTTAATTACATAAGTGAAGACTTTGTCCCTTTCAAATAATCGAAGTCTATACTCATACATTGAAGGTAGAAACTTATGTTTAACCTAGAACTAAACGTATATTTTGATACTTGAAGTAAAATCTTTCATATAATAACCGAAGTATATATCTTATTTCATGAATATAGGTTTCGATTATTTGAAAAACTAAAGTTTATACTTATACAATCAAGTAATATTTGATTATTTTAAAACTAAAATTTATAGGTGTACAAATATTTCAAAAAATATGATTTTTTTTGAAGGTTTAGGTTTTTTTTTTTTAATCTGAACCTTATTAGATGAAATTAAATATGGATTCGAACAACTCCCACATAATCCATATTTTGAAAATGATAACGTTATCACCTAAATTTAATTATTCATTCGTTGTGTAGATTTATCAATTAAGGATAAAGGTAGGTAGATAGATGTTTGAGGTTTTTTTGTCTTTAAGTGAGGCTCCAAATTTCCAGCGCTCCTACCTAACTACTTCGTCTCTTTGTCCCAGAAAAGAAAAATTGCATCGTGGCATCGGTTTTAATAATCACAGAAAAAGGCACTACGCAGTGATAAAGTATAAACTAAACTTTTTTGTGTGGCCAGGTATAAGCAGAACTAATCATTCACATTTTTGGAGGGTTAAAAGAATGAGTGAAAGAAGGAAAGAAATTAACGAAGGAATATAGAGAAAAGCAGAGGGCGTATTTTTAGGAGGTTATGTAGGGCAAAAGGAGAGAAAGTGAGGCCAACTCATTGAGCTCTCCAAAATTGGAAATGATAAATAGAAAGTTAATTTGTCCCCATTACTTTACATGCACACAAATTAATAAGTAAAATAAAATACAAAATATACACACTAAAAAATAAAAAGCTATGGTTATCTTTATGTAAACGACCCATGTGGATGGTGGGTCATTGAAAACTATAAAACGGACTTCCCAAAGACATGCCCTTTTATTCCTTAATTACGCATACACCCACAACAATTAAACATTAAACAAATTGCATTATTGAATCTTCATAAGGGGTTTTTTCTTGGACCCGAAAAGAGGGAACTTTCCTATATACCCTTTCTTTTTTTCCCTTATCACGGACCTTGGGCAAACCCCCCTCCAAAGCCTCCCATTTCTTTATTGAAAAAATTTACAATCACGAGGTTTCTCACCAAAGAGTGCTGTATTATATATTACAAGTAAAAATATATATATAAATTTATGTGGTGAGGAGACGAAGTTGAAGTTGAATATTGGAGAATATGAATAAGCATCCTTAGGAGGCAAAGGGTGCCCTATGAGGAATTCCTTTTCTTCTCCTTGCGTTTGAAGGAGGTGTGACTTGATACATGTCTTGTGTTGAACCTTCACGCAATCCTTCTTCTTGCTGATTTGATGAGACTGATCCTCTTGAAGTTGATGTAGTGGTAGTGGTGGTAGTCTCCATTGTCAATTCTTCATTTCTACCATCCAAAGCAAAGCTTGCATCCCCATTTTTCTTTATTCCTTCAAGCTAGTTCAATCCCACAATTAAAGTATATATGTATTAGTATTAGTAGTACCATTCAATTAAATTAAATGGTCACATTAATGATATCTCACGCCATGTTCCCAACCATATACGCACAATTTAAATAATCGCAAAACTCGTGCTTTGTTTAACTATAATTATGATTATGACTATTAAAAATGAATTAAAATACTTTTATTCTCGGACATCATGAATATTCAAAAGTAACTCTGATGGTGAATGATGGCGATGGGGTTTCAAATGTAGGTGATGATGTATGGGTGGTGGGTGTTATACCCATATGATGAGGATGATTGAGTTGTGAATGATGTGCATGTTGATAATGAAATGAATAATACGGCAAAGATTAATAATTGTAGTAATAATATTTCACCTTACATCCCAAAGAACAGAAGCGAAATGGGTCCAAGAGGCTCCTTCCACAAATCTCACAAATGTGAGCTACTCCTTTCCCAGATTTTGGTTGTGGCCTCACATTCAAGAACAAAACTCGAGCACTGTTTATCACATATGTCTGCACTCCACTTATGTCCAACACCCTCTCAATTTCAGCCACCCTCACTACATCATGATACGAAGATCTTCTTATCTATATCCATCAATAAACAACAGCCTCACAAATTTTCAAAAACATTATTGCATATAATTTAACTCACAAAATACATATACAAATAACATATATACATATACGAACAAGTCTGTACTGCTCCACCCACCTGAATGACTCGATGATCTTTGTGTCGAGAAGAACGGCAATAAAAACAGAAGGCTTCGCCATTGCAATCTAAACAAAACATGTTACATTCACTCCTGGCTGCGTCTGCGTGAATTCGACAAACATTGAAGAAAGGTGTGTGAAGAAGTTGTTCCAGCCAAGGAGGTACCAGAACTGTGTCCTGTTCAAATCCCATTGTCGGAAAAAATGGACATTTTGTAAACCTCGTCAATTTAAAGACATAAACAGAACCTATGACTATGAAATAAATATATATGCATACAGATAAATATACCATTGTCGGTAGATATGGATAATATTAATAATGTGGATCGATGGGTGAGTACAGAATGTTGGAAAGGTGAAGGGGTTCGGTTTTCATTCACTTGTTCAAAAGGAAAAACTCAGACGCTGAAGATGAAAATGGCGAGGGAGAGAAAGAGCGATGAGAATGATAAACGGCCCTCGACTTAGAATTCAACTACACAACAACGCTAAAGACTGTATAAAGACAAAGGGTGATTAAATAAATAGGAGAATATACCGATGAGATTGAAAGATAGGAGCCGGAGAAGATCACGGCCGTTGGATGTTTGGGGATGTGTTTGGCGCTTACGCTACTTTGGATCTTCTTTGCGTCTAAGGTTGCACGATACAATATATACCTACCCTGGATGTATTGTAGTACTCGTTCATCATCCTACATGCCATACTTATCCACGTGTCGTTATGTGTATGGTCCATCACAGATTGGTGGCTCCCATTTTCAAGGAATCTTCTGTCTGCTCTTTCTAAAATATTGTGAAGGAAAATGTTTTCTTCAAACTATATATATTTATTTTTTTTACTATTTTAATCATTAAAAAGTTAACTCATATATTTATTAAAAACATAAAAAGATTAAAAAGCAAAATAGTGAATATAAAAAGTTCGTGAAATTTTATTCGATGTTAAACTAATAATACCTATTATAAATCCTGATATTTATATAGTTCACACATGTTTCTTTCGATGGTTTCATATTTTTTTTTTATTTTCTGATGTTTGTGTATAAAATGACCTAATAATAAGAAAAAAAAGGATAAAACTATTATTTTGTAAAGTGGGACTATATTTTTATTTACACTCAACACTTTTTTTATTTTATTTAACATTTTATGAGTATATTTTTATTTGTTTTTTATAATCTTATACAACAATAATTATTTTTAACTGGAGTTATATTTAGCATTTCTGACCGCTAAAAACATTTCTCGCAGTTTGCTATTTTTCTAAAAGAGCCAACGTCACTAAAAGTTTATTTAGAGTTTTTAGCAATCTCTGAAATAGTGCAACTTACAAATAATTAAATCTATGGTATTGGCTTGTGTTTGAAATTCTCATATTGTCTAGAGTTTGAAACCTCTTTATGTCAAAATAAACTTTAAATGTTTTTTATTAATTAAGGTTTTCTATTTCATTTGTTTCGTATTTTTTAATAATACATAAGTATTGAAATAAAAAAATGGTTAAATATATTTTTAATTCCTTAATTCTTAGTGAAAATTAGAAATAGTCTTTATTCAAAATTTTGATCCAATTTAGTCTTTCAAATTTATAAATGTGTGAATTTAGTCATTTAAACTAAATTTTGTTAGTTTATTTGATATTTCAAACCTATTTTATGATAGCATCTGAAGTGTTAACACTAATACAAAAATATATTAAACCGTATAAATAACTCAAATATTATCATGAAATGCATTTAAATTCACACGATTTTAAAAATAAAAATTAAATTAGTTTAAAATTTCAAAAATAAACTAATTCTAATTTTTACTAAAAAATAATAGACTAAAAATTTATTTAATCTAAAGAAAATTATAAAGGCAAGCAAAAATTTATAATTGTGGACTCTTTTTATATTTTTTTAGTAACTTTCATTTGATTTCTACAAATGTATTAAGAATTGTACAGACAAGAAAGTCCGCAGCACAAGGTGGAAACAAACCAAAGGTTAAAAACCCCTTTATGCGTATAAATTAGTAGAGGTTTATAACCTTAGTTAAAATTAAACTCTCTTGTGGTCATGCTTTGTTATTTTGTATCCTCTTTTGTGACAAAAAATGATTGATTAGATTTATTTGGTTTAAAGTTGTCTTTTTAATATTCTTAATATTTTTAACAACATTATTCTATTTTTTTATTATTTTCCTTTTCTATCAATTTTTATTCCTTTATAAAACATTTAATTAAAATAAATACATATATGTATACAGAGAGAAGAGAAGTATTAAATATATATATTTTTTAATTAAATTAACTTATGTATAAACTGAATAACTTCTCAAAATTACTATGTTTAATTTGATGATTGATCAGCTTGTGTGAGGAATATTACATGGAATAAAAATATTACTAAAACTAATAGAAATTACAAATTTTATTTATGTTGACATTTTTATGATAATAAAAAACTTATAAAATTAATTTAATTTTTATCAGTTATTATAATTATAAATAAAGTACTTTTAATTTTTATCAGGACCACTTTTATATATTTATTATAGATTATGAAAACTAAAAGTAATTAACAAAGATAAAGATAGACAAACATAAAAAGAAGTTACAAAAATTAATTTTTATGATTAATTGTGATAAATAGTCTTTATAAAAAATAGTATAATTAGAGGGGAAAAAAGTATTTTTTTTAATACAATTAGGAAAGTTTTCCTTTTTCCTTAATTTCTGATGCATTTATGCCATTTGGCCCATTCACTTCTATCAATGTTTTCTGTTTTGCACTGTTATTAATATTTTCGTTTATTTTATTATTTTAAAATATTAAATACTCATTATAGTGGGAACATGATTTTGATGTCTTTGATTACTTTTATATGAGAAAAAAAAAACTCTATAGACTTGAAGAGAAGATTGAGGATTTTTCACTATAGTTAATTTTAAATAAAAATTACTCAAATAAATAAATTTAAATATTTTTTCTTATATGGATAAAGATAAGATTTTACTGTAAAAAAATGGAATATGTATGACATAATTTTAAATTTTTCCGTGTTTATTTTGTATAATTTTTTAATGTGAGAAAAAATTGTGTGGGTTAAATACTATTTTGATTATGTTTAATTATTAGTTTTTAATTTAAACTGAAATATTTTAGGAATGTTAACATTTTAATGTGATCTGGTTTGGATTAAAATCATGCAGGAATTGTGAAATTAATTTAGTTTGATTTAAGCTTAAGTCGTTTGTATGATTTCAAAATTTAATTTGTATATTACACTGAAGCCGTATAAAACTTCAGTTTAAATTATGAAAAAAATACTTTTAACATGATTTCATTTTAAAAAAGTTTGAAATTATATCATTCATCCAACACTTCCTAAAAAAATCATTTCAGGCAATCACAACTTATTCATAAAATATTTAAAATTTACCAACTTTTATACTTTTTGTTTAAAATTGCACCTCTATTAAAATAAACCTAAAATATAACTTTATAAAAAAAATATTTTTAGATCATAAACTATTATTTATAAAAATATTTCATTACCAAATAAAAATTATAATAAAATAAAATATTTATGTTGCTTCAACTAAATTCATATACTTTTATTTGTTTAGTAAATAATAAATAATTAATAAATTATTTCTCTATTTATTTTTCTTAACTTCTTTCTCCCTATTTTCCTTTAAATTTTGATCTGTGTAAATACAAATGTTATCATGGAGTTTGTATGTAAATTTTAAATATCTATAAACTATTTAATTTTAAAAATAGTAATTAAAAGAATAAAATTAAGAAATATAAAAAATGTATATAATTATAGATATATAATATTGTGTAAATAATTTTTTATTATGAGTAATTATTTAAATTCGAAAAAATAATTGATAAAAAAGTATGTAATTATTTTATAATGAGTAATTATTTGAATTAAAAAATAATTACTAAAATGATAAAATTGAAAAGTAATATTTTTATTATAAATTATTATTTAAATTTAAAAAACTATTAAAAAAATAAAATTAAAAAAATTCCAAAATGATATATTATCTTTATAAATATAATTATAGATGAAAATTATTTTTCTAACTATAATTAACTTCGAATCCATAATTATATATTTTATTTTATTTTAGGTGATGGATAAAAGTTATAGGCCATAAAAGCACTGGGAGGTTAATTTTATGAGTAGCTTTACATTGTGCATAATGTGGACAAAATATCATGTCGTGATGGATTGGGTAACTTTAATTTGTCTTAAATCCCATCAATGTCTGCAAAGGAAATAATGAATAATTTGTTTCTTCTCTTATTGTACTTTCTCTTTCTCTTGCTATCATTTTGTTTTATTTTGTTTTTTACTTTTTTTATTTTTACTATCACTTTAGTTATGCCTATTCAATTTGCGGGCTAAAAACAATAGAAAATCTGAAATTACTCGACCTTTGCTAGGTAACAAATTACAGAAAAAGAATAAATGAAAATAATTTGGAAAAAATATAATAGAAATAACTTTTAAGATAATAGGATCCACTAAAAAAATCATGCCATCTAGAAATTATTCTGTGAAAGTTATAAAAAACCTTTAAAACCTTTAAAAAATAGTATGATTTATGATGGTTTTATCAAGACAAGATTTTAATTTTTTTCGGAGAAATTAATAACTTATTCAAATTACAATACATTTTTTACTTTTATTCTCACATTTTTTTACACATGTTCATTTTGAAAATTTTTTTCCCAAATTCATCTATCGTCACTTCCTTCTTTCGATTTTCTATTTTTTATTTCTTTTCTTTTGTTTCCTTCTTATTTCCAACATTCCACTTCTTAAGAATTAATAATCATTACCTTCCAATGTCTATAACAGAGCTACCATAGTGACAACAGAGCTCCAAACAACGATTGTACGAACCGATGGAATCAATACCAAACGGTGGAACTCTTATTCATAAGGTCACGATCCACGACAGACAAAGAGGAATCATTCATGATTTTTTCGTATTTGAGACACCATCTTTCACAATCTTATCAACTTTTGCTTAATGTTTACGACATTAGTGTTTCCTAAAACCTCATTTACCTTTCACTACTGCTTTGTTTGATATTTTCTTTTTAGCTTTTCTGCTTTCCTCATTTAGTGTTTAAAATGTGAAGTCCTATTATGAAATTCATATGCCTGCATCTCTGAAACCCTATTCGGTGTTCACATTACACTTAAGCATAAGTATTGAAGGTTTTACAAGTATTTTGTCTTCGCTTGTGTTCACAATACACTCAATCTTGCTTTTATATTCCATGAATATTGTTTTCTTTTTCATGTGTTAGTGTACTTCATTTTGTTTAGAAATTTTTTGAATGGATAAATCTTGGATTGCTAAAGCCTCAAAATACATTTAAACTCTCAATTGGTTTAGAAAAATTCTTAGATTTTTCTTTTGAGATACAATTTGATGTCCATGTCCCGAATGTGGGTTTATTGAATGGCAAACTAGAGGCATAGCTGAGTAGGACTTGATTTTAAAATAATTTTCCAAAAATTATGTTATTTAGAATATTCATGATGAGAAACAAACATTATATATTTCTATAAATAAAGATGATATACATGAAACATTTCATTTTGAAAGTCCAATGGAAACAATGATAAATGAAACATGTAGGCATTATAGGCAATAAGGTAGTAATACAGGCAGATCATGGCCATTGAGTGTAAATGATGTTTTGAATGAAAGGCCAAGGGAGAATCATAATGAATTTAATGAGTTTCTCAATGATGGAAATCAAATATTGTGTGACGGGAGAAAGTACACAAAATTAGAGTTTATAATTAAATTATAATGTATAAGGTTTTATGTGGATTAAGTGATAAGACAATGACTATGATCCTAGATTTATTAAGAGATGCATTTAGTGAAGCAATTCTTTTCATGAGGCTAAGAAAATCATTAGCAAACTTGGTCTTTACTATACCAAAATAGACGCGGGTCTGAATGATTGTATGTTATATTTAAGAGAGTTGAAAAAGATTTGCAAACATGCAAACATTGTAGTACATCTAAATGGAACCCAAACAAGAAAAAAAAAAGCAACCTGCAAAAGTTTTGCGTTACTTTCTATTAAAACCAATATTGCAAAGATTGTTAATGTGTTGTAATTAAGACTACAAAGCATATGAGATGAATTCTTTAGAGAACAAGGATGAGTTTTAAGACATGCCTAACACTTACTTTTCGGACTCTGTTTTAAGAAAATGTTATAATTATATATATCATTATGCATGTATGACATTTTATCTTTTTTAAATGTCACATTTACTTATAAATGTTAACACACTAATTATGTTTTTTTTTTTAAAAACCTCAGTTTTGTTTTAGGATTAGTGAAGCTAGTGCACAACGATGTTGCAAAATAACTCTAGGTAGGAAGCGGGTTGCACATAGCCAAAATTCATGGAATGAGTTTTATGATCTAACGAAAACCAAAGATCAAATCATAAGTAATGTGCCAACTTGATGGTATCCCCCACTCTTCGACGTAATCAAAACAACATCCTAGCACAACCTACTCTATTACACAATAATATGTTTAAGTGACCTCCTCATTGACCTACATAACCATGCGCTTAAGTAAAAATATTTGTCAACAATTAATATTCTCGAGTGGCTTCTCACTCGTCGATAACATAATAAGCTTGAGTGACCTCCCACTCACTAGCCAAATAATATGCTTGAGTGGCCCTACACTCACCAACAAATCAAAATATGTTTCGACTGCCACGTACTCACAAGCAGTTTAACAATTGATTCTTATAAAAACGTGTACTCTTTTTCCTTAATTTAGATTTCTTTTCCCCAAATTTGGTCTTTTATATAACAGTATCTTTTAACGAGACATATTATTTCAAATATATTATATCACTAAGTTCAGATGCACTTGATATTCATAAGCTACAGTTAAATGAAAAATGATAAAAGTCATTCATCCATGTTAAGAATAATAAAAGTCATTTATCCATTAACATGGTCCACCTGCATCTTATTTCTGACTTTAGACTGAAAATTCGTGTATATATATTATCAAAATATTACAAAATATCTTCAAAATATTTAAATATAAAATCTTATGATATAATAACTTATTATTTATATCTCCATTATATTATAATATAATATATTATATATAATATAGCATGGTATAATATCTTATTATATAATATAATAATTAATATCTTAAAGATATTATCATATAATAATTGATTATTTAACATTTTAATTATATTATAATATAATAATTAATTATTTAATATTTTCAAAATATAATATTTAATTATCTATTGATAAAATATGTTTAATATATTTGATCGTATAACTTTTGCTTTTTGAATTTTATTATTCTCTTGGTCCATTTATATATGATGTAGCCTTAACACTTATATTCTTTTAGTCAAATAATAATATGCAAAGGATAGTCACTTTTTTCAAAAGATAGATTAATAATTGAAATGAACCGTAGAGGAATGTTTTATACGAATAGCTAGGAATAGAAAATAGGTTTAATCCTTTCAATTAGGTCCTTTATAATGTAAAATTGAATCAATTTGGGTCTCGCCGTTAATTATGCTGGATGTAAAATTGAATCAATTTGGGTCTCGCCATTAATTATGCTGGACGGTGTTAAAAATTATGGTTTGTGGCTTGGTGACTCAACAAATTTTATTCACCTGGCAAAATTTGAACACCTGAATTTTATTTATTTATAATTTTAAAAAACTTTATTTTAATGAAAACACAACATTTTACTTAGGGAAAACTGATTAAAAGTTAAAGATTAGTGCTTTTATTGTTGAGTGCGTAGATTGGGGAAATTTGAAAAAAAGGGTTTTTTTTGGCTTGGTTATTGTGATTGGAAATTGAGGGTTTCTTCTTGCAGGTTCGGGTTGTTGATGGTTGAGAAGTGCGAAGACAAAGGTTGATGGAGGCAGGTTGCGCGACAGCAGCAACGAAGGTCGCGCTAGGGTTCGAACCCTTGCCTCTCTTCGCGATAGGGTTTCGCCTATTCTCCTCCGCGGTGCTGCTGATGCTCTGTGGTGGCGAGATGAAGGTTCGAATGGTTGGTTGGGTTCGCGTTAGTGATGGTGGCGGCGAGGAGCGAGAATCTAGAGGTTATCACGGTGGTGATTTAGGTTTTTAGGGTTCTTTCGGTTTGGGATTTTTCTGTGGGTTTCAGGGGGAATCATGGTGGTTCTGTTGGAGAAGATGAAGATTCATGATGGTGATGTAGGTGATGGCTAAAGGTGATTATACAATGGCGGAGACGCGACTTGCTTCATTTGGGTTTCGAACAGGTTTCTGGTGTAGTGGTTGTAGGTTCTCGCGTTGAGTGACGCGATTCTTACTGCGACAATGGCGTGAAAAGGGCTTTACAGCACGGCAGCGATGGTGGTGGCCTTGCGGCGACGTGTGCGTGGTGGTGGTGCGAGGCCATGGCGGCGATGGAGGGATTACGACAGCGATGGTGGTGGCCTTGCGGCGACGTGTTCGTGGTGGTGGTGCGAGGCAATGGCGACGATGGAGGATGACGGTGTTGTGGTTTTTCTGAGGCTTGGTTGTTGTGATTTCCCAAATTCCCCAATTTGGCACGCACGGAATAATCAAACCATTAATCTTAACTTTTAATCAGTTTTCCTTAAATAAACGTTGTGTTTTGATTAAAATAAAGTTTTTTAAAACTGTAAATAAATAAAATCCAGCTCGCTAAAATGCTGCCATGTGAATAAAATTTGCTTAGTTACCAAGTCACCAAACACAATTTTTAACGCCGTCCAGCCTAATTAACGACGAGACCAAAATTGATTGAATTTTACACAATAAAAACTTAATTGAGAGCATTTAGAATACGAAAACCTATTTGAGATAAACCTACACAAATAAAGATGTCCGAAAAAATTAACCCTATAAAATATAACAAATAAAAGTCACAAAAATCTTGGATTATTCGGTCACAAAAATATTATATTAATATTACATATAGATATATCATATTGCAGTAATTGTTGAAATATCTTATAAGACTGATTATATAGTATTTAAACCATCAATATAATTTTTGATTTTATATTGAATAAAAAAAGGTTAACGTTGTTGAAGTACTAAAATTAACAAAAGTATAAGATGGAGTTAGAAGATGTATTAAAAAAACGAAAGAAAGGAAAGGAAAAAGAAAGTAACGTGTAAAAAAAAAAGTAACGTGTAAAAGAAAAGTAATGGGTTTATTTATTAATATAAATTTATAATATAGAAATTTATTGAAATAAAATTGATTTTGTTAAAATTATTTTATGTGATAAAAAAAAACTCATAGTGAATGGGCCAGGCCGGAGCATTTCGAGGGGCCCAGCAAAAGTCAGCCCAGAGCCCGTAAAGGTTTTTATGTCTAAAACTTACATGAATTAAACTAAATTCAAAGAAGGACTAGTTTGTTCCCACACTGCGAAGTTTCCTTCTCTCTGAAATTTCGAGGGTTTCTGTCAATTCTTCGTCTGGTGGATCGGCAATTCGGGACCAGTTAGCCATGTTCAGATTCTGGTAATTCTTCTCTGCGCCCCTGAAACT